>NC_031951.1:9672377-9768245 GCF_000303195.2 Fusarium pseudograminearum CS3096
CTGGTCGTCACCGACCCAACTACTAATCCGCCCCTTACCAGCTTATCTATGGGAGAGCGGACGGGATCCCGAGTTCTCTGGTAGGTATGGTCGTATGTGAAAAATGGATTCAATATTTGTGCATATATTCATTGTCTTGAAAGCCTTTTGTGTTGGGTTCAAACGGGCCAATATGTGCCTGGTCAACATGACGAAGTGTTGTCCAGCTTCAGGCATGTTGCAGTGAACACGCGTACATACCAGAGTATAAACTCAACACTCACAATCCATCCAATTGGAAAAACAACAACGGCATGATTCATTGGCCCTTGTGCAATACCACCGTACGCCTCAACACCAAAGGATGCCGTTGATCCTTCACCGAGCGAGCAGACCGCCTCCAGAAGATGGCTTGATAGCCTGCCCGGTATCCTTGATCGTGGAGCTGTTCCTTGATGGATGAAGCCGCACTGAGGTTCATCGACAATAGCTCGTGCCACTAACTGAGCTCCTTTCCGCAGGTAAATTGGCATAGCTTGTACTCTTTATCGGGTGTTGGTAACTGTAAATTTTGCCTTGACTGTTGTAAACGTGAAAGATGAAATAAGTAAGTTAGATTGGGTCACCTCGAACCAGAGTTCACCTATTTTTACATTCAGAGCTTAGATATCAACATTTCCTATGTTGCACGCCGATCTGCAAGCCTCATTTTCATGCCGTTGAGGAAATCATGGTATAGTGACTGTACATACTTCTCCGGGAGCTGGTAGCTAAGTTTGCCAGGAACAGATGCAACCACATGACAGGTTACATGTTGCTGCCGTTTTTAACAATAAGCAGAAACGCAGGAGGTTGGTATGTAAAATCCATGGGGGTTTTCGGTTCGAGATATAAACTTTAAGTACTTGTTGCTAGGCAATACTGCACTTAATCACAAGCGCAGTTCTTTTTGACGAGGCTTTTCTTAGAACCCTTGCTAGAGCTTGGACAGTAATCGTCAATGACCTCATAGTAGCCAGCGATTGTCGCGCCGGTAACTTGACCCGCGGCGATAGCGAGGTGTTCCGGTGACGAGTCGGCAACTAGATACTATGTAGGTAAAGCGACAAACCCTGCGCCTTGAGGTTTTTATGCGTCGTCTTCCGGTTCTTCCAGGCGAGACTTTTAGCGGGAACGGCCTGGAGTGTGAGCTTCTGAGTCAAGCTATTGTGCAGCAGGGCCCAGCTTATACCTGGCACCTGGCTGTGAGATACAGGGCATCGAGGCATGAAATACTGGTAATAGTCGAGAGCTGTATTCGTAAAGGGGGACACAAAAGCCCTGCAGGTGTATTGGTGTATACTGACGCTGTCAGTAGCCAGTGATGAGATATCGACTCTCCACTCCGCGTACCGAGCTGGGAAGCTCGTTTGCATTTGTGGCCCCAGCCTAGACCTCTAGAGTTTTCTCATGATGTTGAGATTGTTGTGTAATGGTATTTCTGGACATGTAGAGAACATAACCTATATCAGAACAAACTCTTTCACAATAATACATGAGGATTTCACTGAAACTCGCCCCTGTATTTGCAAACATCGAGGTAGATAGTCGGCAACAACCTGTGAAAAGCACCGGAAACAAACACATGATGTAGGCTTCTTCCCGGCATTGAACTGGGTCGATAAGGCTTGATTCTGCTTTATCCTTGTAATGTCACGTCAAGCCTGCACAGTGCTGTGCGTAACTGTGGAGATCGGGAAAACATGTGGAGTCAGGCTACTGAGGATTTTCCTTTCGGATGGAACCTACCAACGAATAGGAATAAGAGGCTGGTGAGAGTCGCATGTATAGCAATTGCTGCGAAATGGGCGGCTTTTCCGAGGCTGCCATCCGTTCACCAGACTTGAAGTTGTCTCATCATCCCAGAGCCATTGCCCAAGTTAACGGATAAGGTATTGTTTTTAATCGAGCTTTGGTGATAACCGAAGTGAATGAACAACATGATATATGTAAGCAAGGGTCATGCACCTAAGCTTTTGCGGCAGCTACCTGATTGGTGTTTCAAGGGCTGCCGAGACATCAATGTTGTTGATCCAGGTCAAATGCACTGTAATTTAAAAGATGGGCATAAACTCACGATAGAAATAATAAACATAAAAGAGAGGAGAGAATTGGGGACCAACTGTTTAGCAACATAACTGTACGACGATGGATACGCCTTCATTTCGTAGCCCTTGGGCAATCTCTCTCTTGCGTTTTGATTCGTGTCCGTCATCCTACCAACAAGAAGGTATCCGTTGTATCAACTCCGTCGTAGCCGGGCCCAATAATGCTACGGAGCTGTTAACCCAGAGGGAGGGAAATTCGCGCAGCTCATCTTGTCAGTCGCGAGGGCGAGCCTCCGCTGTGTGCTGAGAAGTGGCCGCATGTACCGTACGGATATACCAGCACACTGTAATTCTCTGTATCATAAGCTGTGTTGCCAACTTGCTGCATGCATTTTTTGCTGCTACTGGTATGCCTCGTGGGTAGTGGAACCGTTGATGGAAGTGGCATAGAGCTTCGGCGCCCTCCACAGGATAATCTCACCGCACCGTTTTTCAGTTGCCGTGTTCCGAGTTACGAACGCTTTGGTCAAGCAAACCCAGGCAGGACTTCCTTTTTTTTTGTACCATTTCTCCACGGCTTAACGTCGTCCGGGCGATTGTATTCGTAGGTATCTTTCGTGTATCTCCGCTCGTGCCTTGCACTGGGACTAGTGCTCATGTACAAGCGGCCCGTTCGTGGAGAGGGGAATTGGCCAAGCATGTAAACAGAATCAGATGGTATGGGTCTCGAGTCTTTGTAATCTGGTGACATTGAAGTGACCTTGGGATTCAAGTATCATGATGTCTGTCGCATCCATCCTGAATTGCGTATTAATTTTCGGTGAGCGATTATTGTGATAGCTGTTACCCAATATCGTCGTAGTTGAGCATAATCTTGATATGGTGCCTGTAATATCCCTCGTTCTCCATGGAGGTTGGATATCAGTCAGGAAGTTGCTGATCTGGATCCTCAGTAACAGAGTACCTGCCTGCACTATCACGGAGGTACCCCTTCCTCACACCAGCGAAGCTTCCCTTACTCAGTTGTCTTAGTTGCATCCTTTTGTCGACCTCAATACAGCTTCTCACAACCTCCAAGATTCCTCTCCCTATAACCTCTCAGACAAGTACAAGACAGCCAAATTCCAATCAGCCAATCTCTGTAAGTAGTGACAATCACTGTGCGTTTGTTTTGTTTCTGCGCGTTCCACTATCTTTCCCGGGCCTGCCCAGCCTTTCCCTCCCTCGGTCCATGGACTGGAACATCATCATCACTCTGGAAATCGGAAATCCACATCCTCCGGGGCAATCGGGCGTCATGTTTTTGGCTGTACAGTGCACAAAAACACGGCGGGATAGGCCTGACCTAACGCCCAAGTATCAAGCCTCTGTCACACCACGCACAGAGAGAGACACTTACTCTCTCATCAGTCCAGTCTCATGCATGCCCATGTCCATGCCCATGCTCACACCCCCAGAAGACCCAAGCAACCACTAAAAGAGACCCCGGCTTGCTCGCCCTGGCCTCTTCCTAGCTGCTGTTACCGGGCTTGGGACCCATTTTACCCAGAGAATCCTAGGCCTCGTTTGGTTCAAGACTGTTTGTCGTCGGGTCGTGACGATGTCTTCCCCACTTTTCGCAGCTCTTGGGTGATTCTTGGTGTCGGATAGCTGATCAACAAAAGCATAGCAAAACCCGCCTCGCGACCATTTTCTCTTGCTGCTTCTTCATCACCCTTCAAAGCTCGCAAAGGTAAGCCGCTCTTTTGCTGTTACGCTGCTCTCGTCACTCGTTTCGCCCGCCTCGGCTTCCATTATTTGTCGCGATGACCACAACAATTCTTCACCCATGATCGTCGTCTCTCAATCCAGCTCTGGTCACGCATGTTGTCGCAATCCTGGTCACAACTGCCGGCCCCAGTCCCAGTGCTTGGCACTCCCTCGTTAAGACCAGACCTTCTTGGGATAAATCTGTTTTGTCAATTCGTTGCGACACGGCTCAATTGAGCAACGAGACGGTCATGGTTATGATATTGTTGTGACACCAGCGCTCAATGGACGCGAACGAGAACTTTTCATCATCTTGATTTTTCATGTCGCAAAGCGAAAATTGTTCAACCTTGTTCTAACATATTATTTAGTAATCTCTCCGTTCCCACAACACAATGGCCGCTATCAAGTCTCTCATGACCCGCGACTCGGTCGCCCACCAGCTCGCCAAGCGCCAGAACTGGGCTGCTAAGGAGGCTGGTGTTATTGTCGTCTTCTGCATCGTCGGCGTTGGTATGTCAATCTTGGCCCTCGAGTCCCGTTGCGACGCATGCTAACATTGTCAACAGTCGCCATTGGCCTTCTCAGTCTCTTCTTTTACAAGAAGGCTGCTGCTCGCAAGGCTAACAAGGCCTCCGCCGTCTAAACCGAATGTCCGGAGAAGACCGAGGTTAGGGAGAGAGTGGAGGGTGACCTGAGGCATAGTCATGAGCGTTTTTCGACTATTTGCCTCAAAAGTAGACGCGGTGTTACGTCAAGGTGCCTCCTGCGACACTTCGGGTGACCGACAGTGACCCCGTATTCCAGTCAAACATCGGCTACGTCCCTCATCAGCTCATCGCTTGCCAGTTGCCAGTCGAATCCCCAACGACCAGCAGTCTTGGCTTGCATTTCATCGTACATACATACATACCACCGGATCTCGTGGGACAAATGTGCTGGAGGACGGGTTCTCGTCGAGTGTTCGCGGCTAGGTGGCTGTGTTCTATATTCTAATGCTACTGATACCTACCTGTTTGAAGCAAACAATAATGATTCTTTACATGACTCTGTATCGCGCCTAAATCGCACAAGTGACTGAACAAAGCAACTGTGTATAAAGCTGTGACTTTTCCTCTCATCTATTTTTTATATATCATTACATGTCAAGATAATCTAATGCTAGTGATACAATAATTAAACACCATACGGAGCAGGCGCATATTAAAAACCCTCCTTGGCTAACATGTCTGCTATGTCAAGGTAAAATGCGATCGCGTTGAAATTCTTCTTGATCCCCATCCACTCCCGAACCGTCCACCCTACACGATTAGACCAGTTGATAAGATCCAAGTGACTCACACCAAGCAGTGTGCCTTTATATGTACCCCAGGAACTACTCTCCACGCTCACAAGCCCGTCGTTGGGTCCCTCCGCTTGCGTCATGACGGCGTGTGGGTGCCGGAACGGACTCAACAGCGCCGGTCGCTCCACTGCCGCTCCGTAGGAAAAGTACCGTACGTCGGGTTGGTCCGGCGTGCTTGGATTGAACTCCTCCGCCATGTACCGTCTCGTCAACTGCGAAAAAGCCGCTGTGCCCAGACCCGCTCTCTCAAGCGTCTTGTACAGCTGGGGCAAGTAATGGTGTACCGGCGAGACCTCCTCGTCAAGAAGATAGTCCGCAAAGGCGCTGCCTCGGTGCGGGGTGGCAACGGTGACGAGCGCTGCGACGCGGACGGGGAGAGGCTCAAGATGCGACAGCATGTATCGGGCGTCAAGGCCGCCCATGCTGTGTGCGACGATGGTGACAGCCTCAGGCGCCGGAGCGTGCGCTTCAAGGGCGGAACGGAGGGCAGCGGCGCGATCGGCAATTGAAGACGACGGAGGAACGGCAGGAGTCAGAACGGTAGCGCCTTGCGCAGTGAGGGCATCGCGAATGCCATGCCAGTACTCTACTGATGGGAAGTAGGGAGAAAGGCTCAGTTCGGCAAAGCCAAACAGGCCATGAGCGAGGACGATGGGGTATTTTGGGGTATCTGTTGCGTGATTATCAGTGAGATTTCCCCAAGCAAGAAACCAGGATTTGGAGAATCTACCGTATTTCTCTCGTATTAGAGCGTAGTCATCGGATATCGCCCTACCCACGGCTTTTATCCTGGGGTCAAATTCACGACCAACGCAGCGACTATAAGTGAAGCTCCGACATTGGACTATGGGTTGTTGCTTGCGGTACGTATATCTGACCAGAGTTGGAGCGGGCGCATTGCGCCATATTATAGGTCTGTTCATGGATTTTTGGATCGCATGGGTGGAAGACACGATGGAGTGTTGTGGTGACATGGAGTCGAAAGGTCGCAATGCGAGAAACACAGACGTTGAACGGGTGACGTCACCGTTTTTATGGCGGTTTGAGATACTGCCATAGTAGTGAGAAGCAATGAGAGAGTGCTATCAACATGAATACTCCAGGTAATATAGAGGCAATTATGCTTAAACTGTGAGGCTATACTAGATCTATAACCAAGAAGAATGAGTCGATGATCTGTCGAGTTGTGATAGATATATGTCTAATGTGGTCATCATTCAGACGGAACAAAGGTTGCATTGACTGGGGCAAAATGAGCTGTTATGAGATACTGTTGATGGATTCGAGAGTGAATCAAATCAGAAAGTCATCGAGTATCAATATGATAGTATGTTTGCTACAATTATGAGTTTTACTGTTTCCTCGTTACCAAAGCGGCAGTCTTCTTAGCTAAACATACTCCTCATGCAGATTTATATCACTACATAGAAAACAGTTTATGTTTCGTACAATCCCAGTAAAAATGAATCTATAAACGTAATCATTTAATCTAAATCTTCCGCCCAGAACATTTGCTCATGAGACCCAGAGGCGCATCGAAGTCTGGGTCTGCGATAGGGTTTGCGCCACCTGTCGAATTATAGCCTTTTCGCACAACTTGTGATTAACCTATTATCCCGAACCCCATCACAGATAAGAAAGAAACATGCGTATCAAGTGGGTATGGTCGAACAAGGTATCTAACTGCAAACGTCCCTTCTTTCCCGCTCGCATAACTGACTGCCTATTAAACCCTTCGTTTGTCACTATCATCGGCGCGTGAAACGTTCGTCTGTAACAAAAAGCGATCTGCCTAATTTAGCTCTTCTCAGGAGGTAACTGGCTAGGCGCATTCTCATTGGTAACACCGCTGTAAGCTGGCCGAGATTGCATTCCATCAAAGGGGCCAGCCAAGTTCTCGGCGACGGCCTCGTCGTAACTGGGCGGGGCATCGTCGTACGGAGGCGCGTCCTGACCTGCGGCCAATTGCGGTGGGTAAAGAGGATCGTGAGCCGGCTGAGGGGGAGCTTGGCTGAATGCTTGAGAAGGTCGTGGCTGTTGCTGTTGTGGGGGTGATACATGGACGGAATTCTGCCTGGGTGGCAGGCGTGGAGGAGTGCTGTTCGTAAAGGTTGCACGGCCAGGCCGTGTTGACCTTGCGGTCTCGACAAGCTCGGCCGGAGGAGTGATGCCGGAGTAGACCTCTACTTGCGCAAAGTGCAAAGGCAGAATGATGACTGGCGGGCTTTTGGTGGTCAGCCCCTTCTTTGGCTGGCCCCACGCCAGACCAAGCTTGATTTCAAGCTCATATTTCCTTGAAAGATTACATGTGGCAAACGACGGCGCCACGGTATTGGGTAGAGGTATACTCTTCCATACATGATCAGGAATCACCAACTCCTTTCCAACCTCATCATCGGGACCTGTGGTCAACGGGATATTGATAGTGGGGTTGGAAACAACGACCCATCGGTTGATCTTCTGGTTGTGAAGCTCAAGAGCGCGGACATCAGTGCGCCCGATGAGCTCCATCTGGAACGAAACCAAGTACACTTGTTCTGGGTTGTTGTTAAGCTTCTTGGCGATAAGTCGCAGGGGAATCGGCTTGTTGCAAGTCAAGATGCTGGGATGAGGTAGGCGAGCTGATATTTCGATTGCAGGCGCTGGAGCAATTTCTGAAGCAGGATCCGGATTAGAGGCAGATTTGGATTCAGAACTGCTTCCAAAGTTGAAGAGAGAAGAGCGTTTCTTTTCTGGTTGAGGGGACTGTGGTCGAAAGGTAAAAGGACGACGGGCAAAAGCTTCTTGAGTGGTCGGTTTTGGTCTGGGAGGCTCAATAGGCAAGAACTTCAATCCTATTTGATATCGCCAGTTTTCCTTGAGAAGTCCTGGTCGTTGTATTGTAACCTTGATATAGTAGCGGATCTCTGCCTCTCCGGGATAACCTGTCAATGATGGTGGTAATGTGCGGGTAACATGACGAAGGTAGAGTTGTTTGCTACCGTCCATGACTCTCACACCACCGATACCAAACATTCCTCCGCCCCCAAAGCCTCCTACATTGGCCATGCCGCCGATCTTGGACATGGCCATTGGATCGCTACATGCATTGTTGATGGGAAGTTTGAACTTGAAGGGAAAGTCGTGTTCGCCGGCCTGGAGCGGGTATGCGCCATATGGGTTTGATGAGCTAGCATAATAGTCGTCTGGGAAGACCTGTTGTAGCTTGTATAGGATCTTGTGGTTCTCTGTTGCTATGCTGCCAGGAGGTCGTTGGGGGCCAGCCTGAATTCTGCCCATGTTCTGGGGATCAAAGACATTGGGAGCTTGCAGGGCAGTTCCGGACTCTCCTTCAAGCTTGACAACAATGCTGCCGATCTGTTCGTTGCGATTGATGCCGAGGATGACTCGACCTTGAATAAAATCGAGGTTGGTGTAGAACTCGGGCTGGTTGTCTAGCGCTATTCGGATAGACATGATGGGCGAAGATGAGCGTTGGAAAACAGCGATGTTCGTAGTGCGACACGGCCGTTATATATTAGGGTTGTTTAGGCGTAACGGTCTGATGGTTGTTTTCGTGGTGGATGGTTGGGCCGTTTGGGCGTACGATGATTCCAAGTCTGCTGAATGTCGAGATGAGACCCGGCTCGTTTGTTGAATTAGTAGCTTACGACTTGATGTATCCTTTCAAAAGGCTCCAAAGAGCTGTCAACTTTGCATTGCGTGTATAGGAAACAATTGGAAATCTTTCCATTGACTTAACGTGACGGATGCGCGGGAATCTAGGTCGGTTGTACGTCACCACGGCTGCTCAGCCTGAGCCAAGCCCCGCGATGGACCAAGGCCTAAACCGCACCTGACATGACAGAGGCAGAGACAAGAGACAGACACACTGGAGAGGTGATTTGTGGCGGCCCCTCTGACTGTGGCGCGCAAGCTCATGTGGCGGGTGAGTCAAGTCGGTGCTCTTTAGCGCCGGGAGACCGATCTAGGCGTTTGACAGATCTTGAAATTTGTTGATCACCGATGAAGTGGTTCTCTAACCTTGCTCCTCTGCTGGTCCATCTGGCAGTCTGGCAAAAGTCCCTCAAGCAGGGGTAACCGTTGCCGTCGAAATCTTCACACGACCACATATCTCGCTGTGCCGCTCTGCGATGGTACTTGTTTGGCAGAATACTCCAGGATCCCCGGTACGAGTTGGTTAGAGATAGAGAAAACATCACATCCAAGCTTCAAGTGCTTCACGATGCAGAAGTTGCATGAATTCTGTTGGTGACGACAAATTCAGTGAACATCACCTGCTTGTTCAAGCCCTGGAGCCTGTCGCATTCTCCACTGCACCAGTAGGAGAGATCACCAACACAATAATTTCAGCACAAAAAAACCATTACACATCAGTGACTTTTATGTGGGTGCGAACCTTATTACACCAATACGTGCCGGCAAATGCCTTCTGCCAGGGGAGCAAAGACGGCGATCGACAACACCCAAAACATTCCGCGAGGTGTTTCGATGCCCACAATTCTTTAGCATGAAATGTGCTGCATGTCGGACCAACTGCATATTCAGGGTCCCTCTGTTCAGTACGGCTCTCTCTCCAGCTGGTCCGAGGTTCACCAGGCATCGCGTGCAGCCAGGGTCTGTATGCATTGTTTGCGCGGCCAGCGCTTCGTATGCAGTCCCAGAAGTCCGAAGAATCCGGAATCACTCCGCGACTCTTGAGATTAATAATTACTCAACTCTAATATCGGATCATGCCATGACTCCAAACATCCACGCCTGTCACACATCTCGAGATGCCTGCGGGCATCATTCAGTACAGAAAGTCAAAAGTCAGTGCACAGGTCAACTTCTGATCACCGCTCGCGTTAGAACGGCTCGCGTAATGACATGATGCGGGCCGTTTGCCGCCCAAAGACCATGGCAGGCCCCGTCTCGCGCTCGTCCACCAACCATGATCAAGACTGGCCGCTTGGATGGCCTTGCACCGGTCGCCCGCTGCGTCTGTGCCGCGCGGGCTGCCGCCGTTTCCCCGCCTGATGCCTTGGATGATTGGCAAGCTTAGCCCCCATCCTAAGCCAGCGCAACGACAAGAGATTGTCTCTTGCAGGCAGAGATTGCCATGATCCTGGATACGCAACCTTGTCGGGCTCCGGTTAAGTTATGCTTCTGATTTACTCTGTCATGATTTTCAGTTGCAAGGATGATTCTATGCAGCTGTCCTAGTCATGTCAACCCATCACGCATGTTGTCAAACCAATTTACAAATGTCATCCTGGTCAAGCACGACAAGGATGGAATACCCAGTGACCACTCACCCTTCATAATTTGCAAAAAAAACCACTCTATCAACATCATGAACCCTGGTCTAGGACTACAAGGATGCATCGACCAACAGCCACATGTTCTTTCTCTAATGCTTCATGGCCTTCCTTTCGTGTCCCGCACTTTACGTACAGGTTGGGTGCTATGCAAGTTGGTGCCCTCGGCTGTTGATCATAACTAAGATGGTTGGTGCTGTTTGCTCGTGGACCGTCATGGTTCGAGGTTACGGTAGTTGTTCGTCCCTGCTATTGGACCAACCAAGAGATATCGGATAAAGGCTGAATACCCGTCTTACCCGTCAAGACCTTGTCCAGCCTGTCCCTATGTTGCACTGCATTTATGATGCTCCCATCAGCTCTCCCCTCTCTGCAGCGCCCCCAGGGTATAGAGCCTCACATGCAGGGCTCCGCCCAGGCCGGTAGGCAGATGGCAGAATCTGGTCTGTCTATATGTAGGGGGCCAAGCCATCCCGTCTTATTCTCCGAGTCTTTTTACTTCTGACCCAGATGTCAGCCTGCCATGACCATTAGCCAAACTTGCTGGTCGACACTCGACAATGCCAGGCGATTGTGGATCGACCTGTCCGGCCTCTGATGGCTTCTACACTTACAGCCCGAGCGTAGGTGGTAACGCCGTGTTACTCACCGTCTTTGCTCTGCTTTCTATTGCTGCACTATACTTCGGAATTCGATCTAAAACCTATCTATTCTCCATCGTACTCACAGCCGGGCTTCTTCTCGAAGTGCTGGGATTTATCGGCCGGATTCTACTCCACTCAAAACGGGATGACCAGGGACATTTCTTTCTCGTTTTGTTTGGAACCATTCTGGGCCCATCGTTAATGAGCATCGCCATATTCATTGTCCTTCCTCATATACTTTGCATTTATGGAAGGCCAATCTGTCCATTTAGGCCGTTGGTGGCTTGTCTGATCTTCTGGGGATTCGCTGCTGTCACTATCATATTCGAGCTTGTCGGCGTCATATTCATGGCGTACGAGACGAATAGTTTTAGCGTATGTTACTCCAAATACGAGAGCGTGTGACCTTCATTTACTAAATCCAATCAGCGCAAACAGGGAGCAGCAATTGCTGCCACAGGCTTAGCTATACAAGCTTTATCCTTGGTAGCATGCACCGGGTTGCACTTTTGGTTCACACTCAGCTTAAGTACTCGACGAGGAACCCTCGATGCCCGACATTCACAGATTTACTCGTCGTCACAGTTCAAGAAGTTCCTCATGGGTAAAGAGACCCTGCCATACCGTCTTGTTCCTGACTAATACGGATCTAGCAATGGAGATGGCGTCTGCCCTCCTAATTGTCTATTCCTTCTACCGGCTTGTTGAGCTCGCAGACGGTGTTTCAGGAGATGTGTTCCAGAACCAAGCTGCTTTTATGGTTGTCGGAGGAGTGTTGCCATTGTTAGCCGCAGGTCTCTTAACCATCATCCATCCCGGGAATGCATTCGCTGAGGCTTGGGATCCAACATCACCTAAAAGCCTCAAACGCCAAAGCCGACCTGATCCTGTGCAGTCGCCCAGCGGCCACCCTGTCCACCACTTATACGATCCCGACATTCGCAAGCAAGTCTCGCCGACTACTCCAAAACACCAGAGGAATTCTGGACCACCTGAGCTGCCCGAGGGCTCCATGGGGCTCCCTGCGCATCCCAAGCCTGCACCAAAACCACCAAGCCCTCAAAATCCCAGGGAACCTGGTGCACCTCGCAAAGGACCACCCCTGCCTTTAAATCTTTCGGCTGTCCGAGCATCACGAAATAGTTACCGAGCAGAACAGAGGGGTATAGCACCTAAGGATTTGGTACCTGATGGGGAACTATGGTGATGAGGTTATCAAAGAATTGAAATTTTGAGGCGAGGATTTATGATTTCTTTAGCAGGAGAAGTATTTGTGGCCACAGGGAGTACTGCTGGTTGGTTTACTCACTGTCATATATTATACCAAGGGGGGTGTTCGCTCATTCATTGTTGTAGGAAATACAGCACGTGGTGTCTCTGATACTATCTTATTACCACGAGCATGAGTTGGTTTCTATACCAATGGATATTTGGACTTGGGTCGATATTAATTTGGGGGTACTTTCGAATTGTTTAGATATGGCGCATCTATAGGCCTCAGTTCTGATTAATGTGAATTTACCAACTAAGTAAGACATGCCTTATCCCATCTGGGTTTTGGCAGACCCCGTTCTGCTCCTGTGAATGTTCTCGAACAAACTCGCGCCTAGATTTGGGCCTGTTTCCGGCCTCTCTAGCTCCATTGTATCATCAGCTATCACAATTTTAGTTACTTGGCTCTTGGGATGAAAATATCACCGGAATTCTTGATTCGTGTATTCATTGGCAACCTCCTGACACTTATGTCAATGTATCTGCCACAGAACCTTAATAGACAAGTTCACAACGAATCATGTCCTGGGAAAGGCTACTTAACTCCGATTTTCCACGCCAAGATAGTCTACTCAACGGGCGGTTTTCATTGAATGGAATGCGAGGGGATCTAACTTCGGGACATGTCAACCAATGCAAGGCACAAAAGCATCTGTGGACGCTAGTTTAGCGTGTCTTCACCAGGAACGGGACAAAAACAAGGACTAGCTAATTAGATCGACCGGATATGGTCTTGTCTCAGATGGTGAGTTGTCATTCAATGTGACATATCACCCGTTGCTATTCCCAAAGCCAACTTGAGGCGACTTGATGGAGTAAACTCATGAGAAGAAGAAATGATTGACTTGATTATATTGCGATTTCATGTTTCAAATATTCTCGCCTATTACTTCATGCTTCTACCCCGATACTGCAGATCCTTCGACTGTTGCTGGAGATCTCTGTCCTCGTATTGAATATTGAATATCGACCTTTACCGCAGAAGATATTTCCGTGGACGATGAACTCAAGTTAGTCTGATTCCCATTCGAATAGAGTCTCTATAGATCGACCACGCGCTTAGCCATGTCCGGCCAGGCAAGCCTTCCAGGACTTCCACCAACGTGCCCGACTCCAAAGTTAGATCTGCTCTTGGCAATTATCTGGTTGAAAGACAATTGCCATGGTCTGATAGGTTCCTGGTCGTACGTTAAGCAACACAAAAAAGTCCAGATTCGTCTAAAAGCCTGCGCCATGGCTTGCCGTCTCCTCTAAAGAAAGGAACACCCCCCCGGTATGAGCGTTTCACTCCTTTCTCCGTTGACTCGACCCATGTATGAAGGACCCAACAGCCCTCTTATGTCAAAAACACCGTGGATTTCGAGACAGATCACCAATGTCTTGCGCATTTGCACGAATCTCGGATATTATCAACCGTAAGCTCGGAAGAGGCCGGTATTCCGAGTGCGACGACGACGAAAAGGCGCGGGCTATATCCATCACCACCACTATCACCATCACGACGACGGCGACGTAATCGATAGCGTAGGGAAGGGAGAGAGAATGGATGAGAGCGAGGAAATGGCGCTGTTGGCAAGAGTAAAGGTCGACCCCGAGGACAGCGACGGCCATGCCATTTCGGATCTCAACATCGCACTTATAGTCATCACAAGTGTCTTGGTAATTGTGCGGCTATATGTAAGAGGCATAGTTGTCAGGGGTCTGGGATGGGATGATTTGTTTGCTCTCCTGGCTTGGGTGAGTTGAGTTGCCTATATTCCAACTTGCAACACCGGCAACTGGACAGCTTTAACTGACGATGACATATTTTAGGGCAATGTCACCGCCTTGTCGTGCGTAGAAGTCGTTCTGGTGACCAAGGGTGTCGGAACTCATATGGATAGAGTGCCCAAAGAGGCATTGGTTGAGATGTTTTCGGTATGTACTCACATGGTATTCTCTCCCAGACAGATCAAATGGCTGACACTCGGCGTTTCAAGTTAATGCCTGTTGATAAAATGCTTTTCATATCATCGGGTTGCTTTGTAAGACTCTCGATTGTGCTTTGCCTTCCTCGCATCTACAGAGCTAGTAAGAAAGTTCCCTCATCTGTCAACTTGACTTACTGACGATAGACACGAACAGGGTCTTTCATGACATTCATTTATGGTGCTTCGATGGCAACCATCATCGTCTCCGCGACTTCCCTTCTTTTCCTTGTCTTCTCATGCAGTCCTCCAGCGTGAGTTTCCCATATCTGACTAATAAATGACCCTACTAAACTGCTGACAGTGATGTCTTTAATGCCGGAAAACCAGACAGACAATGCGTCTCCAACTTTACTCTTGGTCGTATGAGACAGGCGCACTCTATAGCGGCCACAATCATCAATATTTTCATAATGGGCCTCACGATCAAGGCCATATCTACGACTCAGAGAACACGTGCGAAGACCATGAAGCGGCTGCTTATCCTTATTCTCGGTGTATTCGTGATCGTTTCAACATTTGTCAGAGTCGCAATGCTATTGACAACTGACTTGAGCGTCGATACGTCAGTTTTACCACCTTTACCAACCCTATAATTGAAGCTGACATGATTATAGAACTTATAAAATGCTTCGCACACAAGCTTGGTTTCCGGTTGAAGTCCACGTCGGACTCTGGTGCGGTTGCTTGCTTGCTCTGGAGCTACTGGTCGACCCAAGCAGCAACCCCAGAAACTACAATCATTACAACATGAGAAAGCTTTCTAAAAGTAGCGCTTGGGATCCACAGGATGATGTGTGGCAACGAGATCTGATGACGGCGAATCCCAAAGTTTTGATTCATGGCGAACCAAGAGACCCCAAAGGGAAGAGAAAGGCATCAAACGCTGATTCAGAGGTTGATGTTGACATGTTTGAGAACGAAAGGGGTATCAAATTGACTACTGAGTTCTCTGTACATGTGGAAAGCAGTGATCGTCCCAACAGGGAAGGATTGGAGGAGAGAGTGGCCAGGACACCAGCCTGGAATGCCTTTTGAAGCTACATAATAAAGTAAATAGTGATTAATAATTTGGAAACTTGGATTCTATCGTGTCTCAGAGGATGTGAAGCTTAAAGATGAACTCAAGGTACCATGTCTTGCACAAAGAACGATTGATCCCTCGATGAGAGACAGAGATGCCACTAGAATCTGGTAACTTTTGTTACTGTGAACAAAGAAGTAGTTGGTATGCCTTGATATCGAGTACACTCATGAGGTCTTCTAAGAATAGCCGCTGTAAGAGCTTGGGTTCTTTGTTCCTTTGGTCTTAATGAATGAGATAATGTGCGACACGGACCACATCATGTGTTGGTTGTTTGCTTCCACAGAGTTGTCGGCTAAGAGTGATAGACAAAGGACGAGACCTGAATTGATTCAGCCTCACAAGATCCGGCTAGTTATCGATTCAAACTCAACAAAGAGGTTTAACTGTAACGTGTAGTCCGAGAATGTCAGAAACTGTAGTTCAGCATCATTCAGAAGAGTGGCGGGAAGAGCTCTGTACAGGAAGAGCTCAGCTTCAACTATCAACCATCAACTTATACATATACCTGCATGCATGATTCATTGCTGGTTTTCTCGAAGAGGCCGGTTGATACTTGAACTCAATTGCCCCAAGTTGAAATAAATCGGCCTTTATGAACAGCCCACGTCAAAGAATCGAATAGTCTAGATTTACAATGGAGGGTGGCCTGTCCTCGAACCGAGGGTTCTTTGTTCACAGTAGCTGACTCGACTCGTGGAAATAACGTAACGTTGGGGTATACAAAGTCTGCCCATGTCTGAGCAGTGTTCCTGTTCAAGAAACTCTTGGCCTTGTCAGATTTCTCAGGCTGTGCAGAATATCCTCAAACACCCATCATCCAGTACTGACACAATAATTGGTCTCGATTCTTTCTTCCCTTGCAGTTGATCACCCAACTCTCAGGTTGGCAATTCAGAAAAAGAGGTCTAGCCAGCGCAGAACCCACAAACCATGGAGGAATACGAAGCTAATCGCAAGGCTCGCCTCGAGCATGACCATCAATGGTGGGGGGATACTCACGTCGAACCCGCGGAAGGAAACCCAGATCGCCAACACATATACGCCCATAACCCTACGATCTCTGACCAAGAGTTTGGCGAGGTAGTGCAGGCGTTCAGAAAATCAATCACAAACACCGAGACAGGTGAGCTTGATTCTCTATCAGTCCAGTTGCGGCCCACCACTCCTCCTCTGGAGAGGGCAACGAAGCAGTTGCAAGGCCTAAAGGATCAAGATGTGGAAATGTCGGACGAATTGGAGAAGGAGATCATCCACCAGTTCACAACAAACAACGGCATGGTCGCCGCCTTGACAGAGTGGTGTCGAGACAAGCTAGACGTCCCTGTTGAACACGCCAACCAACTGATGAAAATGATACACCGATTGAACCTCGAAATGTCCAAGCAGCAACGCGACTTACAATACGAACTGGACCAAACAAAGACATCTCTCAAAGAGTCTGTTGAGGAAGCCTATAACAGCAAGCAGAATATCGCGACTTTAGAGGCCGATCTGGCAATGGCCAAAGCTAAAAACGAAGTTTCGGGAACGCTTCTCGAAAAAAGCGCAGAGGAATTCCAAGATGCCGAGGAAGAATTCAAAGAGATGACGGCGTTTCACGATGAAGTCCACAAAAAGCTGAGGGCGCACGCGGCAACATGGATGGCTACTAAGAATGTATACGATAAGCTCTCACAGGACGATCAGAACGCAAGACCAGAGATTAAAACCCTCATCAACAAGACATCCCTGAACTGGGCGGAATTGGACAGTATGTACGATCGAAAGTGGCTACCTGTGGCAAAAGCTCTAGAGCAGACTGACAATCGTAATGGTATAGGTCTGCTGGGCTTGATTGAACAGAAAGGAGAGGAACTCAGGGACAGTAAGTGGCAATCCATCATACATAGGCAAATGAAGGAAGTGTATTGACCAACTCGACAGAGGAAAATGAGGTCGATCAACTCCGCGGGTCCATAGCCGAACAGACCAAAAAGCTCGAGCAAAAAGATCAGGAAATTGAGAGACTAAAGCTCAAGCTCCACGAAATGTTTTCCTCCAAACTGTCTGGAATAGATACTCCAGAGCACAGCCAATATTCTTCAAACACTTCGATGGCGTCGTCGTTCAACTCGATTCAGATGGAAGAAGAGATCAAGAGGCTCAAACAGCAAAACTCGGGTCTTCAAAAAATGTTGGCAAACAATAGCAAAGGCAAAGACAAGGATAAGGACAAGGCCAGCTCTTCAGCAGACACTTCCCCACAGGATGGGAATGAACTCAAAGTAGCCCTCGAAGAAATTCAGAACCTCAGAGCCCAAGTTCAAACGCAGACGGGGGACATCGAAAAGCTCAACGGAATAGTCAACAGGAAGGAGAGAGTATTCGAAAAGCAATTCGGAAGCCCCAGGCAAGAGAGCAATCTCTACCGGAATCGTCTGAAAGAAGTGGAAACTGCCCAATTCAAGACGGCTGATAAATTGATCTTGGCCATTGGAAAGAACGACTCGGCCTCCAGTATCGACAGGAAGATGGGCCTCAGGGATCGGATCAACTATCTCAACCTGGTTTGCTTCTTCCGTACCCGCAACTACATCCAGCTGGCTATTCGAGAGGGAGCTAATAGAATGGCCAACGCTCTCCTGGAAGACATTGAAGGATGGGCAAAGTTCTGCCATAAGGATTTCGAAACGATGGATCCAAGCGTCAATATCCTAATCGAGGCCTCGATTCGTATCCTTCACGACGTCAGGACCATCGTGGCCAACGATACAGAAGAAGATCTAAAAGCGGCTCAAGAAAGTATCCAAGCTGCACGTGATGTTTTCGAGCAATATCCCATAGAAGGGGCCTTTTTTCAACTTGATCGCCTTGCTGATCAAATCTTGCAAATCGCCCAAGAACAAGCTGCCGAGTCGCACACGAAAAAGATGCGCTTTATTTTCGCCGACAAACTCCATGTGGGGAGGACTCGGAGAGTCGACATCAGAAGTAAAGTCAGGAACGCTTCAGGTATGAAGTCTGCTGGCCTTCGTCTACCTGGGGTTCACTCTCCCGTGTCCTCTGAAAAATAGACCAAGCGTAGGTAACGTCGGTGAGACTCTGCGTTCTGAGAAGGCATATCGGGCTGAAGATCAGGAAAGAAATCGGGGGAAATCGTCAGGCTAAAAATCAGGGTGGAGGTCAGCAAGAAGAACAAACATGGTCGTATACAAGTGTCGAGTTTAGGGTATTCATTTGCTTCTCTTCATTTCCCGTATTACCCCAGTCATTTTGGTTAACATGTATGTATGTCATTACACAATCCAAGCTTTCATGTTATGTATAATGTATTTATGTCATTTCAATTTCTCATTATTCAATCTAAGGAGCGCTGTAACCACCATCGATAACAAAATTGGCACCAGTGGCATACGTGGAAGCGTCTGATGCTAGGAATAGATATGCACCTTGAAGCTCATGAGGCTCACCTTCGCGACTGTTATTTGGTTAGTACTGCGGAAAATACAACGGAAACAACAAACTTACCCTACGGGAATCTTATCCTTCCACATGTCTTTGGTCTCCTGGTCCACAAAGTTGGAGATCTCAGTGATGATGTAGCCAGGAGAAATGGCGTTGGCTCGAGCAAACCGAGCCCATTCAACAGCCAAACTCTTGATGAGATGAATAACACCTGCCTTGGCGGCATTATAAGCAGCCTGAAGTTGCGGAATGTTCACGATACCTCCACTCATGGAAGCGGTAGCAATGAAACTACCTGATGTGTAGTTGCTTAGAGGTTGGCCGTTGAGGTCAGTACCCTCAAGCTTCTGACGACGCCAGTGCTTGGCTGCGGACTTTGCACAGTAGTAGGTACCATCTAGATTGGTCTGGACAACATCGCGATAGTGGTCAATGGGGCCATCTACCATAGGACCTTTAGTCCAAGGAATACCAGCATTGGCAACAAAGATATCTAGCCGGCCGTTGAGGTCTTTGACTGACTGGTCGACGGCCTGCTCAACGGCTTGAGCGTCTCGCATATCAACCTGATACGCCTTGACTGGAGATTTTCGATCAGTAAGGGAAAAAAACTACAACTTGATTCCAGAAGTGTAACTACCAGTGACATTGTACTTGTTGGCAAGTTCTTGAGCACGCTCCTGGGCCTTGTTGCTGGTACGGTACCAAATAGCAATGTTGGCACCAGTCTCGGCATATGCTTCAGCAATAGAGAAGCCAATGCCGGCAGCGGCGCCGGTGATGATTGCTGTCTTGCCTGAGAGAGAGAACCGCTTCAGAATAGAACCACCATCGACTAAGCGGTTGTTATCGTGGACAAAGTTGCCTCCGTTGAGAGGGTGAAGATCAGACATGATGAAGAGTCGTTCGTCGAACTGAGAAAATAATGGCGAAAACGTGGTATCAGAATTATGAAACAGAGAAGGACGCTTGAATAGGAGCTCAAAATGACTCAATTCATGAGTTTTATACCCAAGATGAACAGACAAGCCTCTCATCGACTTCTCTCCACTGGCTCCGCCCTCGACTGCTTATCTATATATTTGTGTTAACTGATAACATGAAAACACCACGGTCCATCGATAGAGGATTAATCTTCCATTTTGGGGGGTTCCGCTGGTATCGACACGACAGCCATGCCTGCATGTTCCGCGAGATGATCTGGCACGTCTCCATCGTGAAGTGGTCGGAATTGCCTAAACAAGACAGCAGGAAGCACACCAGAGTAGCGGTCGAAGGTTTCAACAAGAACACTGGGTAACTAAGCATGTAAGTTGTATGGAACGAGAAAGGTTTAGTGGAGAAGCTTGTTCAGCTGTTTGGTGAGCAGCTTGTTAGTCCCATTCGATTGAGTCTCTAATTGGCTAAGACCCTTGTCGTGGGGATTAATCTGTAGAAGCTGGACCATAGAGAGCCACTTCATAAGGATCTAATACTGGGTGACAACTCCTCAGCGTTTGGCGTTACCCCGCATCGATTCCCCGAGGGGTAAGCTAGTAAGGCACAAGCAAGAGCTACTCATGATGTTCTTGTCAACAGAAAGGCTCGTCTGTCAAGAGTTACTCAATGAAAGTGGTAGGAACTGTGGGGTCTTGCCTGTTCACGAGAGACGTTGGACCTTGGCAACTCTGCCCGCCAAGAACGTCTGTGTGCTCAGGGAAGGAGCTGTTTTCTTCATCTGTAAACTCGTTCGTACCTTCCACTGGGATCGAGCGGACGTCACCTGCCCCCACCATCATGATACGGCTCTAGATCAGTTAGTGGGGTACTCTTCCCCCAAATGTAGCTTCCGCTGTCAAGTTGACGTATCGAGCACCTTCTCCCTTATCAATTCCTTCATCAACTCGTCAATTACCACAAATTTGGAATATCGAGGACCTTCTCATCATGGCTACTCATCGACCCTATGATTCAAAACTTGGAATAGTCACTGGAGGCTCACGAGGTTTGTATTCGCCTCTACTAGTATATGCTCTTGCATCACGATCCTCTAACTGTGTTCAAGGCATTGGCGCAGCAGTTGCTGCAAGATTGGCTACCAAAGGTTGCAATCTTCTTCTCGTCTACACTTCCGACTCATCAACGGAGCCAACCAGGAAGCTCTGCAGTGAGCTCTCGTCTTTGCACAACATCCAATGCTCTTCAGTGCAGGCCGACTTAGGCAGTCCTTCTGAGGCTGCACCTAAGGTTATCGATGCTGCACGGTCGTTCCATGCTTCGTATAGCTCAAACAAGCCCTTCCAGATCGATATCCTGATCAACAATGCTGGCGTCTCTTCTAATCAGCACATGAACGATACTAAGCAAGGGGCTATAAAGGAACTCGAGTTCCACCGCGTCTACAACGTCAACGTTTTGGCTCCCCTCCTCTTAACTCAAGCGGTTGCCCCGCATCTTCCCACTAACCGCAGTGGACGTATCGTAAACGTTTCTAGTGTTTCTTCGTCTATCGGGTACCAGGGCCAATCGGTCTATGCCGGGAGCAAAGCAGCTTTGGAAGCCATGACACGGACCTGGAGCCGTGAGTTGGCTACTCGTGCTACTGTCAACGCTGTCAATCCTGGTCCGGCCTGGGGCGATATGTACGCGGCCGCAGGACAAACTTTCTGGGACATCAACCAGCCTTATGTTGATGTAGCCCCATTAGCTCAATATGACGGTGAAGCAGATATCTTGAACAAAGCGGGATCCGACGCTGAGCGTTTCGATCGGATAGTACGTGAGTCAATGGGTGGACGAAGACCAGGGTTTACTTCTGAAATCGCCGGCACAATTGACATGCTATGCTCGGAAGAGAGTGGCTGGACGACTGGTAGCGTCATTTGTGCCAACGGTGGAATGAAAATGTCAATTTCTTAGGGATACAGTCGCATTATGACAAAAACCCGAACAGGCAAATTGATATAAAACGTCAATGTAGTTTGGATATCGAGTATCACAGTTCATATTGGCCAGAGTGCAACTATCGGGGTTTCTCATCTTGCCAAGCAAAACAAACTCTGATATCTTTCTACAGCGACTCCTACATATGGAAAAAGCAGCAGTCGAGAAAATAAACATGCAGGCGACACACTCTAATCACC
The DNA here is from genome assembly GCF_000303195.2 of Fusarium pseudograminearum CS3096. Classification (NCBI taxonomy): domain Eukaryota; kingdom Fungi; phylum Ascomycota; class Sordariomycetes; order Hypocreales; family Nectriaceae; genus Fusarium; species Fusarium pseudograminearum. The sequence continues at coordinate 9,694,374 of NC_031951.1, forward strand.
AGACAGCTTTCGTAACTGTATGCTACTTCGCCAGAGTATAATGTTAGCCTTCGTAACACGACAAGGAGCTTGACTACTCGCGCTGTCGGAAAAGACAGAACTCTGTACAATCGTTCTGACCATTACAGCGCGATGGCCGTGATAAAGTGTGGTCGGGTCTCTACTTGTTGCAATCTGTTTGTACAACAATCTGCGCCATGCACAATGCCGACTACCCTGAAACGGGACGCCTTACTATGATCGATAGCCCGCGCCGTGTTGTAATCAAGGGGAGTTCCACGCCCGGTGTCGTGTAATATCGTCTACAAATACGACACATCTGTCAGCTTGACGAAACATGTATGTACGACATAGTGTTGTCACATCTGGGGTAGAAGCCGATGGTACACAGCAGCCATGTTACAAGACAAAAGCAAAGCATTATCGGTGTCTTTGGTTGGTCAGTAAAGCGACGGGACAAACAGCGACATGAGGTGTGTAAAGATAAACCGAGAGAAGAGATAGCACACTCTTTTCTCGAGTCTTTCGAGGTCAACCCAGGACTTTGGAAGAAGTACGGGCTTGGCATTACCTGCTGTTTGTTCTTCATCGACTCTGATTCAAATGTTTCAGTGCGAAGTGCTTTTGTACGCAGAAAGCTTTTAGCTCAGGGTTGGCATTGAGTTTGTCAGTGCTTGTATTGAGCTCTAACTGCTATTGGGGTGACACGGCAGCTTAATCACTGATCTCTATGGCTTGAGTCTCGCAAGCGCATGATAACGATGCCGCCGAGCAAATGGATATCTTTAGCTTTGATAGTCGCCAAGTTTGTTTTGGAACTCTGCTCTATTACTGTTTAAGTTCTGACAAGAGTGCGTCCAGGGGAACAAGCGGCGACCAATGTCGAAGCTTTCCAGTCATGTAAACCTCATGTGGCTCCTTCGTGCATACATTCATGCAGATGCGGTCACGGTACCTGCATCCCCCCCTTGTCTGTTGTAACAGTCTAAGTACGCACGACCAGCTCTATTATTTAGTGCAAAACGCTTCGTTGATGTAGGAAACAAAACTTGGAAACAGTTTTACTTACGCCCATACCGATCAACCAACCCGTCGTTGGGTGTCTCGATAGTTTCTATCAATCACAAGACTTGACCGTAATACCAGCAACTTTGTTCCTATCAGAGCCCTTGAGCCATTCGAAAACGTATTCATCCATTTAAACTATGTCGAACTAAACTTTCATATATCACCACAGTCTGATGTCACCCTATGCCAGGTGTTGAGATGGAAGTACGGTCTCAGCCTCAAACACTTGAGTACCTCACATGCTGATAGTAAACTGGGTCGTGAATGACTCTTGAAGGGCGAAAGTCTATTCCGCTCTGCCCTTACCTGCGGCGATTCACTTTAGCAATGGTGTTTCTCTTTTCAGATGCCATCAACCGATTCAAACTGTTCGCCAAACTATGATTCATGTTAGATATCATATCCTTTTGACACATGACCACCCACGTCATCTTTTGCTGCCATCACGCATGTTTTTATCGGCAGCTCTTATAATGCAGTGACTGAGTGAGTGTGCAAATCCTTTCAGCTGCATATATAGTGCTCAATTGGAAGCCTTCATGTTCCCCGCCAGCGTGTCTCAAAACACCCGTAGGCTATCTGCATGTTTGTTCTCGACAACATTTATGAGTTTTTAAGCTTCTACCCTCACCCTCTGCAACATGGACCATTGGCTCGGGATTCGGGAAATGGCCTTGGATTATTAAATAAGTACCTGACAAAAGGGCCACCAACCTTACTCTCTTCCTAAAGAGCTACCACGCCACCACACTCGGTCATTACCGTGCTACTTCGGAAGTTGTTTCTCTGATACACCAATACACTCCTTGATATCTCTCTTCACACTCATTTCTTCTTGTGCCACTTGGTACAGGATCAAGTCAACGGCAATTCTTCCAGTCTATTATACCCCCGCTCTCTTCTTTTTCATCATCGGAAGGCCTTGTCTGGTTCATTTCTGAACTTCTCTCGCATTGTAATCGCATCATGGTGAGCCGCGCTTCCCATTCAGATCCAGCGTTTCTCGCCAAGCTTGCTCGTCGCCAGCAAATGAACTACGATGCCATGACTTTCTTTGCCGGGGCAATGGCTAGCTTTTATTTCACCATCTGCATATTTCTCCTTCTTAGGAGACTCTGTGTTGAGACAGGTGCTTCGCGCAAACCAAGCATCATCACGGCGATCCTTAGGTAAGAGCTTGCTCTATTCTCTCGCAGATTGTCAAAGATTAACTATTAGGCAGACACATGAGAGCTTCAAGCCTTGGAAACATCCCAGGATTGCCATCGGGAGGATATACGTTTGTCATTCTCGGGTACCTCATCATCAATGCTGTCGTGACTTTTACATACTTGGACAATGAGAACATGCCGTTCCTATCCAATGTAGCTTCTCGAACTGGGTGGTACGTGATCCCATTATGCGAATTTATTCTGCACTAACACTTCGATACAGGATGGCCATTGGCAACTTGCTTATTGTCATTCTCCTTTCTCTTAAGAACACGCCGGTCGTTATTCTAATAGCTTCATCCTACGAGCGTCTCAACGTTCTCCATCGCATTGCTGGTTATACTACCCTCATATTTGCCATGGTACACGCAAGCACTTACACTGCCATATTCGGGGCTCAGAACTTTCTCGAACGTTTGCTTGCAAAGGAAGAAATATTTGGTATGGTTGCGCTGAGCTCGTTTATCGCACTTTCGTTCGCGGGCGCTGTCCTTCGGGCCTGGTGGTACGAGTTATTCTACTACATCCATGTGAGTTTTTGGATTCTCGCCATTATAATGACCGGTCTCCACCAGCCAGAGCCCAGCAAGAAAGTCCTGTATATCGTCTGCGTTTCCGCCGGGATCTGGACCATCGGACGCATTGTCCGCTGTGGGCGCCTGGTCGCCAACGGCGTGAACAATACTGTCACACTCACGCCTCTTCCCAATGGCGGGACTCGTGTAACGCTCGCAAAAACTCCTCTTGGGTCTACATCCGGAAAACACGGCTTTCTTTGGGTTCCTGCTGTGCGCACGCTCGAGACTCATCCGTTCACTATGGTTGCAGTCAATCCTCTGGAGTTTGTCGTCGCCGCTTATGACGGATTTACCCAAAAGTTGCATGATTGTGCGCTTCGAAACCCTGGGATCAAGCTAAAAGCATCAGTTGAAGGTCCTTATGGTACTTTGCCTGATATGGGGTACGACAAGGTTATGCTTATAGCTGGAGGCAGCGGTGCTAGCTTTACAGTTGGTGCGGCTCTTGATATGCTCAAGAAGCTGGACAGGGATGCAGAGGTCGCAATTGAATTCATCTGGATAATTAGGAACCAAGGTATGTTTTGCGTGAAACAAGTTGGGCGTTAAGTGCCTAATATGGTTACAGAGTACCTCTCTTGGTTTGCCCGACATCTCGAAACCCTGCACCAAGATCACCGCGTCTCTACAAAAATATATGTAACACGCGCTTCAGCAACCGAAAGTGTCCCCCAAAGACAGCACTCCACGTCTTCCAATGCGTCTTCTAACAGCAATTTCGTCGATCCTGACCCAGAGAAAGAGATAGTAACTCAGGCCAGTACCGCCACAACTGCTAGGCCATCGCCTGACCTCGAGCAAGATGGCATCTCGTCGCCCACATCTATCACGACTCATCCATCCTTGGGTGACAACGTCGTTTTGTCCGGGAGGCCAGACGTTGCTTCTCTGATCAAGGAGAGTATAGAAAGCACGCCATCGGACAAACGTGTGCTAGTCATGGGCTGCGGGCCAAAAACACTAATGTCAGCCGTTCAAAATGCTACAGCTGATGCTATTATGGACAACGGAGCGGGTGTCGAGTTGCATCTGGAGAAATTTGGGTGGTGATGGTCCTTTTGTCCTCTGTTTCTCTTCTCGAAAAGACCCTCATTATCTCGTTATGACGCTTTTATGACCAAACATGCATATGATGATGAGACTATGCGATTCACCTGACGACCAATGCATAGGAAAATAGCAAACAGCTTCAGTAAAGATATTCAAAATTTTGGGTCATTGCTTTTTTATGAAGCATTGACTATCATAACAGAATTTGTTATACAATATACTGTTGAGAAAACTAAAAACTATGTAAAAGTATGTACCAATGTCCCCCCGTTATAAGGACGTGTTGGGTATATAGCATCGAAAAAACAAGTCATTCGTCATTGATCCGACCCGACGCCTCCCTTTTTCGCTGTCTGAGACCAAAAGTCCCGAAGCTTATCAATTATGAAAACAAACAGGGATGAAGTTATAAAAGTCATCAATATTAATTAAAGTGGTACGTTGTCGCGACTGTCCTCGCATTGTTGTATCGACGGCTGTGAAGAGCGACGTCGAGAGCTGAGAAACTTGGCACCTATGACTCTGGTGCTTTGGGAGACCTTTCCAAAGATTCCTGGAGATTTGGCCCTGATTGTACTGCGTCGACGTGCCCGGTCCGCCATTGCTGTCTCCATGGGCGATGGCATCTCTTCGTCAGGCTGTCCGAGAGCATCTCGTACGGCAGGGCAAGGATCTACCATTCGCTTCACGTCGCGGACGGACTGGAGGAAGATTGAGTATGACATCGCAACGGCCTGAAGGACGACGACCACAATGAAAGCCGTTTTGACAGTCCCTCCATGCTTGATGATGCCATACATGACAAAGGGGAAGAACCCCGGACCGGAGCTACCCATGGTGATGAAAGCAGCAGCACGCTTGGTGCGTCGACCCTGGCCGCGAAGACCGATAGCGAAAACCAGGGGGTATATGGGTCCCTCGAAGAAGTAGAAGAGGACAATCGGGATAATAAGAAGGTTAGGGTTGGGTGGACGGACAACCACAGGAAGAAGTGCGAAGAGGAAACACCCAGCGATGCAGGCGGTGAGAATGGTGCGAGGCCGGGGAAAGCGGGAGCGGTATACAGAAAGATATGTGAGGCCTGCTGCCATGAAACGAGATACTGTAAAGGCGGTATGCGCAATAAGAAGGTAGTCGGGTATGGAGAGGCTGATTCCGGGTGGCTTGTCGGTATTGGGAATGTCGCTAGCGCCTTGTGCGGCTTCCTCGCCGGTGTTGGGCTGATTGGGAAGGATAGAGATCATCAGACTCCGGAAATAGATGCTAGAACACTCCTGGGCAGCAACGTAGGTGTATTGCGCAAGAACAGCCAAGATTAGGCTCCACGTGCGTAGTTGCAGGCCGCTTCTCTTCTTCTGGGGATCCATGGGAAGATGCGTGGCGGATTGCTCCAACTCACGATCGCTGACCTCCGGAAGAGGCATGTAGTAAAAGAAGAGACCTAGAGCAACGCAAAGCAGCGTGATTCCCAAATAAGTCCATTGAACGTTGATGAGAGTCATGCTGGATGCATTGTTTTGCTCAACGATGCCCTTGAAAAAGACTTTTTGAGCTAGAAGACCACTGAGGACACTGCCGATACCCTGGACGCCCTGGGCCATGAGTACGCGGGTTTCTCCATACTCGGGGGGTCCGCAGAGTATCAAAAACGCATTTGCGCCGACTTCTAGGATTGAGAGACCAAAGCCAACAACAAAGTTGCTAAGCATGAAACCTGCATATGATTGGGTGACCGCCGAGGGCCAGAAGATGACGGTTCCAATGCCGTAGAAGCAAAGTCCCACGATAAAAGTAACTTTGAAACCACCAACGCTGTCGTGGCCGTTACCCTTGTGGCGTTTCGATCGGTTGTGCTCGTCGCGCCGTAGGATCCATTCACCCACTAGCAGGGGTCCGAAAAAGTAACCGCCTCCAAAGTAAACGGACGTCATGCCAAGTGTTTCGGGGGTGGTCATGTTGTCAACGGTTGCAATGACGTTGTTCAACGTATTGAGCAAACCATAGGATATGCCCCAGAGCAAAAACAAGATAGAGACAATCGTACAGTACTTGAAAGACTCCTTCTTGTTGCATTTGAGCATACTTTTGGGTTTCGTCATGTTCACAAAGCCGAAGTAGACGCCCTCGACAGTTCCAGTAGAAGATGTCATGGTTGTCGATGTCTGATATGTCCCGTTGCTCTGAGCAGCACGTTGCGCAGGACGAGGTGGGGCTGGCTCATCGAACGGCGTTGTTAGAAACTCCATAGCGCTCATAGGAGCGTTGGCATTGAGAGGAGCTTGCGCATTGGGTTGCGCGACGGGAGGTGGTTGCTGAATACTGGCGCGATGGCCCGTCGAGGGTGAATCCGAGTCATTTGGTCCCTTGGGTGTACTGGCTCTGGTTCCATCGGGGTCGTAAAGCATAGCTGGAAGAAGCTTGAGGACCAGAGGCTTCAACGTTGGCACGCAAGCGCACATCATTCCGACGTTGACTTCAACGGCGCTCCACATGAGTGATCTCGACGCGTTCCATGCAAAATCAGTTTGTCCACCAAAACGCGATTGAGGATCGGAGGATGTGCTGGTGGGTGCCGTAATGGCTTGTTGCAGGTAGTAAATCCTTACTACATCGACAACCGTCACAAAAATACCAACGGTAAAGGTCAGGACCAGAATCGTCTTTTGGCGAGAAGGTAGGCGCATGCCGGTCAGGACGGGTATAGGGAGAGCGAGAATAGCCAGGTCCGTAACGATGTTAACGGGAGAGGAGCAGATAAACTCGGTCAGTAAAGGGATGCATTTCGCACTCGGGCGGTCGTCATATTTTACATCCCAGGCGGCTTGGGTCGGGCGACATTGAAACACATTCATAAAAGTGAGTATAACACCAGCAATGTTGACAACGGCCAGGGTCAACCAAGAAGCAAATCGAAGTACTCTTTGGGTGTGCTTGGCCAATCGCAGGTAGAATATAAGCACAGAGGTCTTGGTAGCCATCAATGCGGGATTGTATAAGATGGAGAAGACATATTCGCAACGACGGAGAGCGGGTAATCGTTGGGGGTCGATGTTTTCGTCGTGTCGTCCGAGGCCATTGTGAACGCCGAAGCAGATGGTGAAGGATAGGAAGAAGGCGAATAGCCATGCGAGGATCATGACGCGGTCATCCCAGGTAACGTTTCTAACAATGAAGGTGCGTGAGATAATTCGTGCGACGACAAAGACGGTAGCGAGGACGAGAGTGGCCGTCGTGACCGCAAAGACGGCGGGACCACGGTCGGGAATGCCTCCATCGTCGGTGGAGGCCGAGTCGGACATGTCGAGGTCGAAGCTTGAAGAGACATGGACTCGTCACTCGTCAGATGGAGAGTGAGCTGTTGGTTGGCTTGAGAAACTTGGAGCCGTTGCTACCTTGACGAGCGTGCCATGTCTTCGGGGAGTTGCGAATTCCGAATTTCTTGGATCGACAAGTTGACCGTCGGCAGAGGATGAGGCAATTGGAGACGAAGAAGATCGAGTCGTGTGGTCTGAGCAAGTTTGTTTGTTCTTGTCTCTCGTCAGATGGCGTACCGCGGTGGCGTAGTCCCGGCACTATACGAGAATTGTCGAATTCAAGATAGGTTGACAGAAGTAGAAAAAAAAGCAGAACCAAAAAAGGGTGAGGGAGAGATTTAGCGAGGTTCGGTTCCAGGATCAGCGGAACAAAAAACAAGATCAAGAGAAGCAAAAGCCAAGCAATAATAGCCTCCCGACCCGTTATAGATTCGTCTTTAAACTTGTACCAAGCAAAAAGCAAAGTCACAGTAACCCGCCCAGGTCCTGGTGGTGGGAGAGGGAATGCGGCGCAAAAACGGGGAGAGGTTTTCTCTTAGCGGATTTAGCGGCAGATTCTCAGCCACCGACCACGAGCGTCCAGTCAGGCCCATCGCTACAGTTGAGTGTCCCCGCCAGGATTCGGGCGGGAGGCTAAATAAGAGAACGCCTAATACCTTAGTACCCCCGACGATGTGGATGCGATGGGTACTTTACTGTCAAACGGCATTCCTCGGTGTCAGTTCAGTTCTAACGGTGAGGGAGCTGAGATGAAGGTTTAGTAGAGTTCCGACCATCTAATTATAATGGTTGGCATCTTTTCCACAGTCACATGTCCCTTTTAGTGCTGTAGTGTTACATGAACGGCTGCCAGATCATTTACCAGTTCATCGGTTGCGGGTCAGGTGACTCGAGTTGAGTCAGTCAGGTATGTACAAGACAAGACATTCTGCAAGGAATCCTGGGGTTATCAATGGCCTAAACTCGACTAGGAACATGGCTAACAGAGTCCAATGTCAGATGTCTGGGGTGGATAATGATAATGAGGGGTTGCGTTTATTATTCGTTGATTGGGTTGGGACTGAGAAAAAACTCTTCAAAGATGATTTTTTGATACCCGGCAGGGTCCTACTACTGGATGCACTAACTGTACATATTGTTTGGGCAAGCAGTTCAGCTCGGCTGAGGATTGGGTTCGGTCGCCCGAAGAGGAGAACGATGGGCTAGAGTCAATTGATTATGGGCACTGAGATTGAGGGGAAAGATGCCACTGACGCGTGGTGAATGGTTGATCGTCCACCTAAACAGTACCTAGCTTCATTTATTGGGTGGATTGAATCGTCATCATCATGGCCGTCGTCTCTGTCTTTTGTCTGTTTGTTGCAATTCAATTCATGGATAGATACCAATCCTTATTCCTTCTTTACATCATAATCCCCTTTTCGGTCCTTTCCTGCTCTCGAGTTTTAACCTTCTTTGTTGAATGCACCACGTTACAGCCAATTCCGCCTCGACATCTGACCGGGCCATCCGATGCAATACAACACACAGTGACGAGACACCTGCTGCCCCAATGGCAGGGTGACAACACCTACTAATTGAACAATCGCGATAATCTCGGTGCCTATTTTGTTTCCCCATACTGATTGCCGCGGCTCCGCAGGCTCTTTCATTTCGAATCACACCATTATCCCTCCAAGCCTCCAACCCATTCATGGGCTGCTGTACTGACAAGTCATCAAATCTAAGCCACATGATCGATACTTGTAGTTCCGCGCCGTCGTGCCGCCGCCCCTCAGCCTCTGCTACGTTGTATGAGTGGTTTCTAGCATTTCCTCCGCCTCTAATTCTCTCATTTAATATACTATTACGGCTAATTTATCCTCATTTAGAATTCGTCAACGTTTGATTTCATACGTCATGTCTCACTTCTGGCCTTGACAGGGGGGTTGCTAAGCTTTCACCAAGCTCTGATCGCCGGTCCGCCCTCAACGGATGTCGCGTGTATCTAGATTGGGAATTGATTAACTGCATGTCAAAATTGCTTTTTTTCCTCGGTTATGGTACTGCTGGTAATCAAAATCAAGCCAATGCGGCTTTTCACCGCAAAAACAAGAGACAGCAAATCGTCTAAAATCACACAGCATCTGCAGCTAATATGCATGTCCGTCACGGCCCTAACCGATAATTCCCGTGTAGCACGGCCTAGACTTGTCTTTTTTTTTTTTTACTTTTTGCTCCTTTGCAGGGTTATTTCAACGCTCGCTTCAAAAGACGATATGTTATTGCCTGTTGATATTGTTTATCTGTATACGAATAGCCACAATTGGTTGAGAACGTCTTATTCCTCTATTACAAAAGTCTGCATTAGAAGCACATGATGCCATGTTAGCGGTCAGTATTGCAGCTGCCACGTCGATGATCTGCTTGATACATAAACTCTAGATGCTTCATGGTCTGTGTGTGGTCTGCAGTCCAGACTCCCCGACTTTTGTCTCCATCTCCTGCAGTGGCACGGGGCACTTATAACCGAGACAGATGCAGGGTCTTTTCCGCTATAGGCTGTACAGCACCTACTGTACCTATGGACGCTTGCGCCTACCAGCAGGCTTTAACTGGGTGGATGCTCTCCCAGGAACACTCAATTAACGTTAAAATTCTCCTTGGAGTGGGATTTCAAGATCCATAATATCACAAATTCTCATGCGGTGAGTGACCATGTAGTGTAGCTTTATGCGCTGCAGTATAGCCATGCTGCTGTTGTATTGACACTAATCCTTAACAGCACAATAAGGAACATATAATGGATCTTAATTAAATGACATTCCTGCCTGATTGACCGCACTTTCAGCCCGTATCCCCAACGAAACATTCCATTAGGACATTTCCATGGGAGATTTGTGACAGCGGTGTAAAATGTTTTCTCCGGAGCAACTTGTGACATTAAGCTTTCGATCTCGGCGTAAAAACCACCGAAGTCAAACGGGTCCCGAATCCAGTTGTCGGCTTTGTGTTGAAGTTGAGCCTCCGGAGCTTCGGACCCCTATGCTCCGGGCTTCTTATCGTGATAAGCATCACCAACGTCATCGCGACTCATGGCGACAGCATGGACTTCACATACGTCATTTCCAACACTCTATAGACATCCGCAAGCATCTAGACTATATCCATCGTTTGGCAATGATATCAAGTTAATTGTTCGGCGTTAATCAATCAGCCCGTTCCTAGACACAACCGCATACATCTTGATTAGGTCATGACTTCTCCGACACAACCCTCCGGCTCCGGCTCCGGCTCCAGCAGTGCCACGCCCGGTCCTTACTCTAATATTCGTAACGAACCGCCGACTAGTACGGAAGAGACTCCTTTACTCGGCAGGTCTAGCTCCAGCTCCAGCTCGTCCATCAGATCCGGTACTCAGAAGGATAGCAATTCTCGCCATGTTGAGGATGCTCAGTCCAAAGTACACATTCCGCTCGCCAGAGGAATCGCCATAGGATTAAGCTTATGGCTCCTCATCTTCCTGACAGGTACAAGACCGTTCATATCAGATGTCCCTTTTCGGGTTCTCGTTACCACCATACTAACGCGTTCTCAGCATGCAACATGTCTGGTATGACCTTGATTCAAGGCGCTATCGCTGCTCAATTTGACTCATATGGTTCATCCGCTATGTGGTTCACCGGTGCCTATCTCATCCCAATGTCCTCTCTGGCGCCTGTAACAGGTCGTTTGGCCACCATCTTCCCGCCGAGAACTCTCATTCTCCCTATTGCGGCCCTCATAGCAACAGGCGGTTTAGTCTGTACTGTCTCGACTTCTTTCGGAGTGTTTGTTGCTGGAAGAGTCATTGCAGGCACAGGTGCTGCTGGTGTCCTGTCCCTTGCTATTATAATCGCAATCGAGTTGGCAAGTGAGAAGTCTAGAGGTCTTGTTCTGGGCTTGATAAACGCGGGTTTCACTGCTGGAGTTTCCTTCGGGGCGATTGTGTTCGGGGGGTTGATGCCGGTCATCGGATGGGTAAGAAACTGCCTTGGGTTCTTCGTGAAAACGTGAGATGTTAATCAAATTGCCTATCTTAGAGACCATTGTTCTGGGGACAGATCCCCTTTGCCATCGCCACAGGCTTGGGAGTGTTCATCAGTATACCTGCCGCTGCAGAACCCCACGACGATAAGACTCCTCTCGGACAGAAACTTGCACGGATAGACTACCTAGGGGCTGCACTTTTAGTAAGCTCTTTGCCCTTCGCTTGCATGATATAGCAAGACTTACTAACTCGCGTGTCAAAGACTACATCGATCGTCCTCTTCCTCTACGCAATTGCGGATGAGATCCAGATCTTACCTCTTTGTCTTGCACCTATCATCCTATTGTTTTTCCTCGCGGTTGAGATCTATGTGGCCACAGACCCCATCATCCCTATCAAAGTACTCTCCTCGCCAGGTATCCTCTTTTCTTGCTTCGCTCAGTTAGGCCTCATGATCGCCCGCTGGAGCGTCCTCTTCTACGCGCCCATTTTCATGCTCGTAGTCCGTGGCTCGTCTCCCGCTGCTGCGGGCTCTATCTTGATACCAACGAACATAGGGTTCGGCCTAGGAGGCATCCTCGTCGGCTTGCTCCACGTTCGTCGCAATGGTGCATTTTGGCTACCATCCATCTCTGCCCTGGTCATCTTCACAATTAGCACGTATACGCTCTCGCTCATCAGTACCACCAACCTTCCTCTAGTTCTGTTCATCGTTGTCGTGCTGATCAACGGCCTCGCGACTGGAGGGGGGGTCAACTACACTCTTGCACATATTCTGCATCTGAGTTACGACGATACCCGCTACATTGCTACCAGCCTCCTTGGCACATTCCGGGGCTCTGGGTCAAGTTTTGGCACAGCCGTCGCGGGTGGCATATTCTACCGTTTCCTTAGAGGCAGTCTAGAGGCTGGGTTCCTTCAGCTAGACGGCGGTGAACGGTTGAGTGACGATCGGCAACGTTTAGTCTCCAGTCTTGTCAACACCCCGGGACTTGTTCATGGCGTTGATTTAAGTCGCGCTGAGCAAGCGATAGCGATCGAAGGCTATGCAGGTGCTACCAGAGGCGTGTGGCAAGCCATGGCTGCGCTCGGTGTCGTTGTCGTTCTGTTTCAAGCTTTGACAGGCAAGAAGGCGCCCGATGATAAGCGGGAGGCTGATCATGTCGATGAAGAAGCGGCAAGGATGGTTGTGACAGAAAATGAGGGTGTCGGCGAAGCTTGAGAGCTGAGGGGCCCAGGGTGTTTGAGGTGACATTTTAGAGTTTGACGTGGTGTTTCTAGCGGTTTGAAGAGTGGTCTATTCTTGGTACTGTGTTGCTCGGTTGCGTATCTTAATTATTAACATGACTCGGCCGTAGAAAAGCATGGGCTAGCGCCATTATAGAGTTTGCGCCGGTAGCTGTCGCAGACGTAACTGACAATGATTCAAACATTGTTTTCAAACAATGTTTGCTGCACAGCACTGACCCTTTTACACGATGATAGAATCTGGTTTATTTCTGGAAACATGTCGCGAGTAGTAAAACAATGTGTGCCGGAACTTCGGCCTGCACCGAGCGATCCATCGGAGAAAACCATGCACTGATCATCACACATGGGAGCGTTGGATAATGCTATGAAACGTGAGCGTATCAAGAGTGTCAGGATGGATTTATGCTACACGAAGCCTTGCATAGACAAAAAGCATAACTAGGCACTGACTATAATCAGGCACGTGAATAAACATACCTTAGTGTTTTGCATAAATGCTGTACAGGAACGCAGCCGATCCAATCACAGAACCATGAGAGGGTACTATCCCAGGACCAGCTAGACAAGCCAACTTGGCCGAGGTTACACCCCCTGTCAAATCTCGCTTTGTTGTACCTTTGTGGACGAACCCTTGATTCGCGACGCAGCGGGCCGTCAGCCCCAATATGAGCCAATGTCTAAGCTTATTTCGGTAATCACGTAGCACTTTCAATATTCGCACGCACCAGAAGCATGCACAATATCATCCTGAGTTCAAGGTCCACACGTAAATCACTCCCGAATCCTGGCAATGCAACACCGTTAGACAGATCTCGCCTGTCCACGCTAGTGAGGAAGCTTCTCTCAGATTCGTCACCTTTGGTGACACTAACTTGACTTGGCCATGGCAGCACGATCTATGTTGTATTTTCTGCTACCACCTGAGATGCTAGCACTGCTACGGCACCATTGCGTCTGTGCCTGTGCCTTCTCACTGCCCAAGTCGAGTCATGATCTTCAATAACAAGCGCTCCAATACCAACCCTGAAATCTTTCATCAGAGTTTAACCACGCCATCATCTTTGACGTCGATGGTGTCTAACTTTGTTGAATAGGATAGCACGATTTTGACGAGAGAGTTCGGTGTTTTGTTTCCATTTTGTTTTGTATTCGTATCCCATCATGTCGAACCTAATATACAGTGGCTATGCTTTTCCCAAGTGTTTCATCAAGTGCTCATTGCTTTCTCCTGGGGATCCCGCCCCCATGAGACAATCCTTTGACTCTCTCATGTGTATGCGCCTGTAAATGCTGAAAATATCCATTGCGCCCCGATGCTGAAGAAGAAAAAAACACACAAAAGGCCCATCCTTGGGCTATGCTAAATTTACAAACAACCCTCCCTGCATAAAATAAAAAAGAATGGGGGGGGGGGAAAGAAGAAGAGAAAAAGTAGCTGAAAAATCTATCACAGTCGAAATACCAATGTATTCCCCATCGCTCAACCCCGTAGTTAGACACTCGTACCAGAGTTTCCAAGGAAGAAATCAATATCCCCTCCATGACCGTTTTGAGCTCGGTGCTCATTCTCGGCGAGCTGCTCCAGGAGGGCCAAGAACGGATCCTTCTCCTCCCCTTGGCCCGTTCCAGTGCTGCCATTGTTGCTCCGGGCTCCGGGGCTTCCTGCTACAGCTCTAGTCTGCGCAAGGTGCATCTTGCCGTGGTTGTCGTCGGCTTGCCAGACGGCAGGGCTGCCAAAAGCATTCGTTGGCACTGTTCCAAACATTGCATCATAGCCCCCGTTGGCCTCATTGATCATGCCCGGGCCAGAATTGGTAATGCTCGATCCGGAACCATAGCTATATGGCGGGCTAAAAGGTGCACCGCCGATCTGGTGCATGTGGTGAGATGAAACAGCATGCGACGTAGGCGACATGTTGAAACCTGCAGCGGCGGCTGCAGCAACTGCAGCGTTGTTCGAAGATGCATCGCCCATGTGCTCATGCATAGTATACATGTCATGATTTTCATGGTGACCTGGAAGGGATGTGGGGGTTGCAAGGAGACCAGGTGATGAATGAGGCATCCCTCCGGGTGCGTATGAAAACGACCGACGGGCAGTGCCTGGCGTAGGAAGGCCCGTGGCAGAGGGGGCGAGGCTTGAGATCACCTTCACATCAGGCCGTCTGCGGTTGATAGGACCGGGCGGTGCTGTGTTCTTACGTTTGAGGTTGGGACGCTGTGGCCTGTCGATGCTTCGCAGCGTTCCCTCGGCTGCCGGTCCGGCACCCATGTCAACTCCGACATCTGAAAGACGGAGATTGGCTGCATCAAAACTGAAAGATGGTCCACCAGGCCCCCCTATGTTTGAGTAACGATCAAAGAAGTCTTCGCTATGGAACCCAGGTGTGTATCGCATTGAGCTACGCGCCAGCGCCTTCACCAATTCTCCGTGAGCGTGGCTGATGTCCTGCAGTGTTTCGCGCTGATGCTGTACTGTGGCCCAGGCGTATCGAAGCTCGTTAAGGAACTGCATCTCACTGGAGAGGAACTCTGTTGCAGAGCTGAAGACATTAACCTCGCCTTGGCTTCCTTGCTGGCTGTAGTGGGCGCCGTGAACATGAACTGTGCCTGCTGTGCAGACACAGTATCCCACAAATGCAGGCCAGTCAACGATTGCTGACTGCTTTCCAAGTTGAATCAACTCCATGATTGCATTGGCGTGAAGAAAACACATGTTGGTAGCTTCGATCTGCCATGACTGATGCTGTCCGGTTTCAGCCAGCTCCGCTAGATCGATGGGGAGGAATGGTCGATAGATCAGGCAGTGAATGAGATGGTAAATGAGCTTGCTAAGCAATAGTATGGTCCCATCAGCCTGTCTGAACAGTGTGCCGAGGTTTGAGAATGCGTCTTCGGTTCCAGAAGCCCAAACATCGAGATCTTGGCGAATCTTGGAAATGGTGGACAGCGTGTGCCATGGGAAGTGGGAGTCGGCTTTAACACCACCAGCAGCTAGATAGCGATTTGTGTTTCCGAGAACGCGAGTGATATCAATGAGCATTCCCATGCTTCCTTGAGGCTTTTTGTCGCTGCCTTGGAAATACTGCAGGTTCGATCCAGTTTGAAAGAACTCCCCCTCGACAGGGAGAGAGGCCGAGTTAGGGGACCAGGATGGAAGGCGCAGCATGATGGTGTTGTCGCTGATCAGACTCGGTCGCTTGGAGCCAGTTGCTTGGAATCGGTCAAGTAGATAACAAGTCCAGAATAAACGACGTCGCATCTCTCGTTCGATTGGCGTCATGCGTGCCTGGCTGTCGGTTTCCTTGTGTATTTCGAGCGCCATGGCCATACCGGTGGCACTCGCTTGAACTTATTAGCATACATCCCGAAGTACTTGAGAATATCGATTCTTACTCATGAGCATGTAAGCTTTCTTCCCCTTGCCTGTTGCCGTAAAGGCACTGACAAGCAACAAAAGTGCCTGCAATCCATCTATCGAAGGTTCATCGGTATTGATCTCCCGCCTAGCCCGCGCTGCGAAGTTTTCACTAAGATTAGCAGCTGCTTGATATCCACTGGCGTCGGTGGTATGTCTAGTAAGAGTCAGTTTGGGGTCCGTGCTATTGAGGGGAAACGTACCTCGCCGCCACCGCCGAGATAGCAAAAGACAAGAATCTCGGGAGTTGGTTGAGTTGATGTCTTTGTCTAATGGAAGACTCATCGACGATGTAATATGGTTTGCCATGAAATCTCGCGAAATAAGTGTCAAGAAGAACCTCGGCTTGGGCAGGAGGGGGTGATAGATCGCTGGAGGAGTTGATTAGCGATGCGGCCGACGTAATAAAAAACATGGTAAACAAACCGAGCTACTGGGGAAAGTGAGCCAGCATCGACTGAAGAGGCGCGAGCATCGACTGTGGCACGTTTCGTGGCCGACTTTCCAGGCTCGGTAGCTTGAGAACCAGATTCAGAAGCTTCCACGTCCCCAACCTCGGGCAGATTCGAGGTCGCAAGCGACACATCGTCCTCGCCCTTTTCTCTCAATTTTGCCTCAAGTCCATCTACCCTCTTCAAGAGTGCTTCCAACACGTCTGTCTTTGGTCCACGTTTCTTGGGCACAGCATCTGTGTCCGAATTAGCATACGCTGATGGGCTAATAGACTCAACAGAGCAATGAGAAGAACGCTATTCGCGGCGCCATCGTTTTGAGATAATCTTACCATAAACACAGGGACATTGGAAAACCTGGCAAGCCTCGCAAGATGGTCGAAGTCGATTGCACTTGATCTGTTGCATTACCGGTTAGAATCAGGACAGTTGGAGTCTGACGGTGTGTCTTGCCTTGCGCTTTCGGCATGACTTGCAGTTCATGGATTCCCGTGGTTCATTGCTCATGCGTCGAGTAGGAAGGCGTTCAATCCCAACTTGGGGTCTAGAAATAGCCACGGGGTGGACTCCAGTCATATGAGGAACGTTCATTGCGTCGTACATGGAAGTGGTCATGCTTGAGCTGACGAAAAACGAGTGTGGTGGTCGGAGTGGTGGTTTGGCGAGTTGTATGTGCAAGTTGTTGCCGTTTTAATGAAATTCGCTATCGTAAATAAAAAGGATTGGAAGGAAGAAACAAAGATATGTTGAAATGATGTGTGAAGTCAAACGTCGTTGATCATTCCAAGCACCGTCACGTTCAAGCACTGTTCAGAGCGTGTGCCTGCAGAGCTCAGTTGGTTGGTATAGTTTGCGAGTTATCAACGATATTGTAGATGGTGTAGACAAGGCTGTGTTATATCAAAATTCCCAATGACATGAACAGAAATGAAGACGGAAATGGAAGGAGGAAATCGAGCCTTGAAGTAAGGTGAGTCGCTGTAGCAGATGGGCGCCAACACGGTAGTATAATAACGTCGGAGACCCAGAATTGAACGACTGACCCGACCCGAACCCCAGTCGCCGGTCTCATTCTGGTCGTTGCCAATGTGGAGGTGGCTAGTGACAGGACTGGGGTGTGGGCATGAATGATGAGATGGTGGTGTCGATGTTGGGATTGAACAAGGTGGGGAAACGGAGGTCAAGATTGGGATCCCTTTGTGGACACCGTTTTTAAATGCTGGCTCTACCACAGTAGGTAGCCCGACAGGCATGATTTCGGTGAATTTGTATCCAGGACCAGTACAATCTTCTAAAAGACAGAAAGCCCATCTTGCTGCAGTATCGCAGCGCACCTGGATGACAAGCCGACAGTGGTGAAGAGAACGCGGTCACCCCCAATAGATAGAGCAAACTGGTCACCCCCAAATGACAGTAACCTAAATAACCCCCCCCCAAAGCACCAAACCGGGGAACTGCATGCCCTGACGCCGTTCCTCTTCGATATTCCCAAATGGGTGCATAGTAGCATTGACCAGAGGTTTCTGTCGATCCTGTCTGGTTTCTCCTGCATCTACTGTTTGATGCTGAACAGGTATGGGACACGCCGACTTGATCGAGCCATGGGCCCCCGTGCTCGGTCTCATTCCAAACGTTCACTCATCGTCGCTCCTTTTTTTTTCACGTAGCGGTCATGGAAATCGAACTCCTTGTACGGATTGTACCAGATCAGACGTCTCGTTGCCACCAGATTGACAAGGACCGGTGCTTACAATACGTACGTATGTATTCATTTGTGCCAGGGACACATGGCCATGCGGGTCCAAAGGGAGTTCCATAACCAGAAACTCGGGCTCCTATTAGCGAAAGTGGCAGGGACAAGGCTGGCAGCGATTGGAAGTGATTCGAAGCATCTCATCTCAATATGATGGCGGCTTGCCTAACTGCTGGATTCTGTAACAGCCAGAGCAGCAGGGCGCCGCTCCATCTGGGATACGCCCTATTGAGGCTTTTGTCGTCTGGATTCCGACGGAAAAAATACTACTGCTGCTTACAGAGCTTGAGCAATTGAAAAGCAGTGTTATTCGTAGAGCTTGAGCAACTCTCCCTTCGCTCCTTGTCAACTTCACAAGCTGAGGAGGCTAAACAGGGGCTTTGATCAAAGGTTTAGTTAGGGCAATGCCGGACCCAAGCCAACGGGTCTCCGTGGAAGGGCACGATGCATCGGTAGGGACCAAGCCCTTTGGGATGGTACGTCTGAACCATAGAAGTCAGGCGAGTCGTGAGAAAGCTTCGCTCTGTTGGTGTTCCAACATGGGCGGAGTGCTGGGGATGTCAAGCGTCAAGGTGAAATGTGGAAGGGTAAAGGCCGGTCCAAGCTTGTTCTTTCTTGCCTATGTTAGTTACTGCTTGTCATTTCGTGGCTGCCGTCCAAGCTTTGCTTCTATCTGCACATAGTGGCTTCCAATGACACATGGCTGATCTAGACTAGTGGTGAAGGAAAGAAGGGCCTGACAGCCGGTGCAAATGGGAGTTGCAATCTAGGGAGGGGGCGTTCTAGGTTGTCCCTGGTTTAGCGGACACTTCGCTTAAGCATAGCGGGAACCGTGTTGTTTGGGGCTCCTATAACTGGGGCGGCAGGGGCATCTCTAACAGCTAGGAAAGAATGGGGCCGAAGGAACGGACGATGAGCTGGAAAGATGCGATAGGCAGGCTCAGATCTTTTCGTACCTTTTCGGTGAGCCTGAAACTCCCGAGGCAGGATCTAAGAGAATCTGCCACAACCTAAACTTGATATCATAGTAATTAGTCGACGTCTTCAGCTGCACGTCGTACAGCATTCATCGCATTGAGCTTTCCTACCCACCAGCAAGCTCGTACCTGCATACGCCGTTTCAAACATGCAAGGCAAGTGGAAATAGAACAGAACAAAACAAACCCAATACTGTCATGTCGTCACGCCTCCTGCGACAAGAGAGAGAGAGAGAGAGGCCTTATCCGACAGATGAGACTCACCAGCACCCAATCCGGCTTCTTTTTCCCTCGCCTCCGCTTACAACGACAGACCGCTCATCGAGATCCTGGTCATCACGTCTCATCTTAACTTTCAACATCTGACGAGCAGATCCATCACTTACGTGCATCATCCTAGGACCCCTATCAATAATGTGCTCTCCTAAGTTACAGTGCGTTTGTTCCCGTACGGGCTACTACCTCGACACTGTCAATCCTGGCTTGGCTGCTTGGGCCATCGGTCCCTTCCACCGACAGACTGGTTTTTCTATCGAGCCTTCACGCCTATATGCAAATCCCAACTACCTACGTATCTCATTCGCCCTAGAGTGTGTCGATGGGGACAAGATCTTCCCATGTCCCTGACTTTGGATCACCAACTCTCATGTAATGCCCCTTGAGGCTGCTCATGTTGCGGGTCTTCAACGGGAACTACCTAGGTACAGTAGTGCACATTACCTCCGGAATTATGGACGGGTTACACGATCTGGACTAAGCTTTTAAGACTCGGTCGAAGGAACAGCGGGTCAATTACCACGAGTTATTCGAATACGTGATAGCCACTACCGCGACGGTTTTCTAACAGGATTCCTTTTTCTGGATACTAGGCTGCAGCTCCGTACCTCTACAGTTCCTGGAGAACCCTTTAGCGCTGTTTACATAGCATTGAGCTCCGAGTGATAACGCGAACGACGCTCCACTTGAGGAGATTCCCGCAGGGCAGAGTGGCTCACCGGAGCCGAGAGGGGTCAAGCTGTTTGATCAATTAAGCCCTTCCACGGAGTACGGAGTGGGAAGCTATCAAAAACCACATGTTCTCATCATATACGTTGGCAGTGTTGTTCGACTATGGATAGGACCGTTAGGGTTTCCCACAGACCGGCACTGCTCAATATTACTGCGATCTGATCAAGGCTGTACAATCAACTCTGAACAGACAAAAGCAGAATAATGTTAACCTACAGCATACACAGCGAGCAATCGGACCTGCATATGTGGGGGCATTGGCGAGCATTTCTTGCAGTCATCATGTACTCTGTTATGTGCAGAGTATGTGGGCTTGCGTTACATGAACGAGTTGATGACCCATCAATGTCCATCTTACTCCTTATTATTAGGTTAACCATCCTTAGTGTGAACCGGATCTACATCTACTTCTTTGTGATGCTGGCACATTTGAGTGTGAGAAAGCTTGAAGTTATCATGAGGCTAACAACCTGGCTAGTATCGGCGCTTGGTATGTGCTTTCTTCACAGACCTCAGTATCGGATTTCTTATCCAAATTCGGTCGTCATTCCGTTTCACGCCCCTCTGACGCTGGTCATGGATCTGCCGGGGCCCTTGTCAATTCATGTTCAAGTGGCTTTAGCTGTCACACTAGGCCTCGCCTCGATTCCATACCCTGTCATCTGTTGAGGTATTGTACAGTACGGAATACCGCACGTCTGATATTACGACGCCTTGCAAACTAATATTCACAATTAAGGCTGGCCAATGCATCACAGCGTTGCATCACCAATGCCGAGTCGACGTTTTACCTAGTCGAGATGGCAGAATAGGCTAAGCCCAAGAAGTTCCCGGCTTGCGAAGTACTCACGACTGTCAGTTTGGCGAATGACCAAGCTTGGCGCTATCGTCTTCCAGAAGTGCAAGGCACAAGTCTACTGTGTAGCAGGTCGCTCAATGCCGGCCACTTTACCCTCCATTTTACCCCAGGAGCTCGATTCCCACACGGTACGTATTATCGGATCATTCTCACCCTGTAGCTACTGAATCTGGTAGAACATGAACTTGTCGAGCTAGCAGCCCATACATTCAACGAAAATGTCGAGTGATTCACCTAAACATGAAACCAGTTGCTTCTGGCTCATCGTCTGAGATTCAAACATCCAGCTTATCAGCTCCACAAGAACTTATGACAGGAAGCTGATAACCTGTTGTCCGTCGTATTCTTACTAGTCTAGACGATACATCTTGATGTTTGCCCTTGTTCAACTTGAAGAGCCAACTCCGATGCGTCCGAATTACTGTCGGCAGCAAGTTTCGGGATCCAAAGGCAAGAGAAGAGGGGAAAGCATACATGGCGACAGCCAGACAGCCAAAAGTGTTCACATCATATCCTGCTACTTTGCATAGTGTGTCCAGGCTCTTGGGCAGCGCCAACTCGCATTTACTTAGCAGTGTCCTTCCCTTTCTCGCCACGCATCTATAAACCGCCTAATGATTGTTCTAGCCAGCTTATCCATATGGGCCAAGACTACAAACAAAATGGGACGAAATATCCTGGTACATTGGATTCGGGATATCCCCTGTCAACGGTCGCCTTACGCTCACAGTTCATCTTTGCTCTTTAGTCCAGCAAGACATCTGTGTTAGCTTTCCATCGCCTCGGACGCATCTTCCGGATCAAGGTCAAGCTCGCTACTCTTCTCTATGGGCCTACATATGTAACGATGGGTATCGGCTCCAGGACGCATATGGGTCGAAAGCTCATACTGAGTGGTCTCGTTCTCCACCAACATGTGGAGGTTCTCCAGCTTGCCTCTGACAAAGTTCAGGTGCATACGATTGTCAGGATCTTTCAACACGGCAGTTGGAATTATGGTCGCTGGACTGTAGCGAGCGTTGGGTTCTAGAGAAAACCCTGAGAACGGACCTAGAAGGCGATCCTGCAACCTGCCTGCTGTCCCAGGACCGTGGCATCGCTTGGCTATCGAGTGGCATAGCTGCCTTTCTCTGTTGTCAGGTAACAATATGTGCCTGCATTAGGCCAGTGATGCCACCTACGTTACTTTACAATTGACTGCAATTGAGTCAGGTCAATCATATTCCGCTGCGAGCCTATAAGGCCAAGTGTAGCACTTGACCTTGACTACATTTCTGATCGGATGCCCCATGTGGACGGATATTACGTTTCTCGGGGCCCTTTGGACTCCAAGGCCAAGAAAAATCGACCAGCCAAAGCCATACATGCTCGTGGGGACATCAACAGCGGCGTCTGTATGCATATCTCAAGCTCCAGATCGTTATTGAGAAGGCGCTTATGCTTGATTTTGGGCCTTTATGCGTACTGGATTGCTATCATCACATCCCCACTCCCCCCTTGAATCACCTTAATTTGATCTCTCGAACTTGAGTCCTTGATGTATTGATTCGCCTACTGGTTTCCGTTGCGGTGACCTTTGCAGCAAAACGGGTCTTTAGTGTTTGAATTCGGCCTGATACATTCCAACATTGGGCCTATTTTCAAACGTATCGCGTACTTATTTTCCATGGCGGAGATGTTTACTTCTGCAAGCAAGCCCACATGCGTCCGGCGTTCTTGCCTTGCAGCGTTAGAACGCTTCCCTATCCCAGGAGAGCTGCAGAGTGGCTCACGTCGAGAGAGAAAGTCTTTGCCAGCAATCTGCTGTAGCGAACAATCTGGTGCTAGCCACGCGTGAGGTGTTATGACTTGAAAGGTGCCCCCTGTTGAGACACATGCGAGGGTCCTCTAGCAATCATCTGAACTTGCTAAACCTGGGGGAGCATGGTATTGTTTTGCTCATCCCATCTCCCATCGCTTCTACATACCCAGGAATACACACGTAGTGCTTTGTATGTACACACACCCGCATATAATGACATACACATGAACCCTCTCCACGCTCCCATGCTTTGGGCCCGAATCCTGTTCAAGTTGTACTGCGATTACCACTACTACATCTTTTTAGTCCTAAGACACGGTGCAAAGTGCCTTATGCATACCGATCTTGGCTGCTTGGCTGCTACTGCTAAGCAATCGGTCTTGCTGCGCAATCTGCAAATCAGTTGGCATATGGTAAAGCCATTTCTTGGCTTTGGTGTCGAGTTCTGCTCAAGTTCTAGATATGGTTTATTACAGGGTGTCTCCAAACGAGAGAGAAAAAAAGCAATTCGGTTCACCCCCGGTCAGCAACAGGTGTCCTGTTATCTCTCCAATGTCAGACATGCTGTGTGAACTTGGCAGCTTTTACCCTTTAATTCGTTATACTGTCTCATGTAAGGCACCTTCAAACTCGGTTACTGCTCTGCCCCCCCTCATACAGTGATCGATTCCCGTCTCTTACCGCCAAAAGAAACAACTCACTCATGTCTTAGATAATCGGGAAAGTTGGAGACTGAACTTGTCCAGATGTTTACGAATGCCGACGGCGCCGCTGGCGGCTACAGTCATTGACCAGGGTGAAGGCATCCCAACCAAGCGCCCTGATCCTCACACAGCGACTAATCCTATCTCATCGGGGGTCTGGGCAATACTCTGCAGAGGGGTGCTGTGGCTGGCTGTCTACAAGGATTCGAGGTGATCTTACGCAGCTGCTGCCCTGAGCCTTGCTGCGATAAAATCATGGCAATGGAATGACACTCTTGAGTGAATCCACACGGAACTCACGAATTACCAAAAAAGAAACAGAGTTTGAATATCATTGTCAATTCAAGCTTCGGTTTAAATTGCCAGAAGCGTCTAGGTAATATTCCACTGTCATATAGGGGACTTCCAATCCGCTGGTTCTCGTATACACCCATAATGATCATATCAAAGTAAATCGTACAAGGGCCTGTCTATACTTAGATGCGTATAACCCACAGTAAGATAGGAACCACAGATCTGGCAGGTCCATAACGGAAAAATGAAACTGCAAGCTTCTACTTGTGGATGCCAACAGGGCTAAATTGGTGGTGACGTAGCGTCACGCCGTGACCGTTGCAATAACAAGCCCACTCTGTATCGACCCTGTGCCTGTTCACTAGGGTCTTCTGTGCACCAGATCGACGTACGTCTAGATGTCACTGTGAACTTTGCTCAAAACGATCGTCTGAGTTGGCTCGGTTCACTTAGAGTCCCCTCTCACTGGAGCGCAAGCCGTGATGCGCCTGATATCGCCAAGACTCTCCGTACTCGAAAACTGCCGCAAGGGCTTTTCAAGAGGTCTCGGTGGTAGTTGGCGCTTGGCGCCAGGGTAGCTTGTCGTGGGTATGCCGGGGAAAGTTCCTTGTTTCTCACCGGACTGATCCAGGGTTTCGTGGGTATCGTTGCCCCTTGGACTCGGGGCGAGTCGGGTATCCAGCCTATTCTCGTAGATGCTCCTATTTTGAGAACACCGACAACAGACGGACCAGTTTGGTGTCTTCGGTTCGTTGTTCGGGGCAAAGAAAGGGTGCAATGCCTTGTCGCTGGTCGTTACTGATCGCCTAACCTGACTCAAGCTCCATATCGGTGGCTCCCACTTGCCAGCCTGACAAAACTGTAAGGCACGTTTTGCCCAACGAGTAACCGCAGGCTTTCAACCGTTGTGAAAGCAGCCACATCGTCAGCTCCATAAGCGGCAAACCCATTCTTCTCAGCAATCAGTCCTGGATCTGAGCTCTTCCTTCCAGCTCCATCGGCCAGATCAAGAAAAACCTTTTTGGTATGCGTTACTCCCTTTGGCCCAACACCTCCGAATGCTCGCAGTAACATGCCAACAAGATGGCTCTTATCCGAACCAAGCGCCGATACGATGACAAAGGGAGCGCTGTCGTTTTCCACGGAGCGAGCACGCTGGAGGCTCTCGAGGCTGATGAAAGGTTCGATCGGAGGTGCGTTTCGAGCGAGACTGATTGGTGTGCGGAAACCGACCGTGTAGATCTTGGATATCTTGAGTGCTCTCATGGCGAAGAAAACAGGGGCTGCGTCGTCCGACGATGAAGCCATAACAACAGCTGAGCGACCGAAATACGCAGAAGGTGCCAAATCGCGTGTGAGTGTGCTAAGTATACCCTTCCAACCAGCATTGTCGAATACAAGAGAGGTTGTTGATCCCAGGCCAGACTGGCTACTGAATTCAACCGAGTCGCTCTGTCGGTGACGCGGACTTGATGGCATCGAACCGGGTGACGATGATCTGGACGATGTTCCAGATTGGACCACAATGGTATCTACAACTCCAATAACGCGAGCAGCTTCAGTCAGTACTGGACCGTTACCTCCATTTAGACCAGCGAAGAAGGGGCTAGTCTTGGTTAATGTATGATGCGGCAGGGCAGGGTTGAGATATGCGCCTCCGAAGTGCTTTTGGTTGCACCACGCTTCGATGCTCCTTGGGTTATTGGGATGTCTTTCGACAACTGCAAATTGGTGCGGGAGGCCTAATTCGTTGATACACTTCTCGTAGAAAGGTGCTTGGGGCGTAGCGCTTCGAGACAATGCACTGGTGATTCCGTAGATACGCTTTCTTGGTAGCTGACCCAGTAGAGATAGCGCTGCATTGATCTCGGCCGCGCTCAACTGACCAGGAGCCGCTATGAGAGGAAGCAGTGGGTGGGTAATAGGCGTGAAGACGGGGTTCAAAGTCCTCGAAAACTGACCGACCTCGCCCATGTTGACGGCGGAAAAGGGTGGTGCGTTTGGATATTCAGCACGCATTTTGGAGCGGAAATACTCAAGTTCGAAATTCTCATTGTGTTCATTGATGATGGCAATCATTTTGATGATATCAGCATAAGGTATAGACCTCTCAAACACCTCCTGAGCGTACGCCAATGGCCATCGGAAGGATCCTGAGAAATCATGGAATGCCGACATGATGCGGGAGTTGCCTCGTTGGTCATACAGCTTCTTGCGTATTTCTTCCGGGAGCCACAGCTCTACATCGATGTACTCTACACCCCACTGGATCGCGCGGTATAGGTATTCGTAGTATAGTTCGGGCCTATCCATGGGAAACCTCCCGTTCTCTCTGACACATCGGGTGGTGAAGATAATGGGAAGTTCTGTTCGCTGACGAAGCAGCATGAGTTGCTCACCAACGTAGCTCAGGCTAGGAACTTCTGAGAAACCGCCTTCGCTGAGGGGTTCTCTCAATAGGTCGACGCGGATCTCAACCGCATCTGCACCCACAGTCAGAATATCGATATTAGGCAGAGCGGCGCGAACGTCTGGGAAGGTTGTGGAAATGAAGTATGTTCTTGGCTTTGCCATAAGAGCTTCATGGCAGTTGATCTGGCCTAGAGTAAAAGAGATAAACCTGGCCAGGTCGCGACGCAGGTAGGGCGATTCGGTGTAGAGGAATTCGTAGTCGCAATTGGCAGAGAGGTGGATGTCGGGGGGCATCCCTAGATTCACACAGTGAGTATTTATGGCAACGACGAGGTCTTGGTTCCTCGCAGCGACATCTCCTTTTGCTTCGCCTGCTGCGACTCCAACGACAAAGCCAGAATCGTCGGCCGAGACTTTGTCAAAGCCATTCCGTATCCGACATGGCGTCCCAAGCACCTCTGCAAATACCGAAACAATCTTGTCCTGGCCTGGTCCAAATACGATAACCACAATCCTGCTATCTCCCCTTGTTGGCGTGCATCCAAATGTGCTGTCACTGATCGTGGCCGGGCTCGAACTGGGTTCATCTATTTGCATGGCGGTGGGATCGGTAGAACCGTTCAAGGCAATCGTGGGTGTTGGTGCGGGAAGCGATTCCGCTATCATCGATTGGACGGCGGCCATTTTATGTGGTTTCTGTTCTGTGCGACTGTTGTATTCCTTGTCGTTGTGTTGGTCGCTAATTCAGCCGAACTACCATTTAGAGCAGGCGCCTTCGGTGCGCTAATGAATTCCGAATTCGATCGTAGCCTCTGTGCCGTTTTGCAGCATGCAACCAAGTTCGTCGTCGTCGTCCAAGGGGATTTTATATCTGGCGCAAATAGTTCCAGTCCGTCGTTGACTAAGATGCGAGTACAAGTTGCGTGGTGGTGGTGGTAAATTAAAATAGTTCCAGTGTTATCTTGAGCTCCGTGATGGAAGAGCGGCGACGGTCTCTAAATTAATGTTAGGGTCGAAGTACACAACAAATCGGATGTCAGTGTTGTAGTCGGTGGCAATAATGTGAAGTGAAGTGCGCGCATGTGTTGATTGCGGATCCTGTGGGGATGTTCCGAAGTATGGGGTAAAGTCGAGCGAGGTTGGATAAGAGAAGGAGAAAGGTAGAGGTAGACGAGGGTCTTTTTGGGGGATGTATGAGAATATCCGCCCAGTGAGGCAGATCAAGCAAGTACTACCGACCTATAAAGGGAAAGAAAAATAATTACACCCCGTGCCTCCCGTATTAAGGCGAGGCGCAGCGCAGCAGGAGGAAGGAATGGCTCATAGGAGAAATATCGAGGAAAGAAGAGCAAAACAAAACAGAGCAAAGACCGGGAAACTGCTAAGTGATGTATATTTGATCGGATGGGATAACAGTAACTAATGTCTGAGCAGACGAGAGCAGAGCAGGCCAGACCAGCCTCAGGTCAGAGCGAAACAAGGGACGAGATCCCTGACGATACCCGATGGGGCTGATGGAGCTGACGAACTGACCTATACCAGGAAGATCAATTCTCGAGACTAGCTGCGACCGGGATGCGGGAAGAGGGAGGCTCTTGTCGTTGGTGGAAGGGGGAGAATCGAGGCGGACGGCGGAAGCTAGGGAATAATTCCACCACCAGATGAATGAGGAGAGTTTGGGTCTGTTAATCCTCAGGCAAGACAGATATCTTAGTAGCTTGGGCAGCTTGGGGAAGCGCAGGTGACATATCTTATCTCGGCATGTTATATGCGGTGTTGTATTGATCAGATATAGTTGTATACAGTGATCAACAAACAAAGAGATTGCGTTAAAGAAACTTTTTACGGTGTTATAGCATCTCCTATCATATTGACCGCAGCTAATACCAGGATGGTGGGTTATCTTTGGATTGGATGTTTATCGTGGGGGTTGTCTCTGTCTTAGTGTCTGGGGTCAACGTCAACCAACCCAACGGTCAACCACGAGCCGGTACCATAGTTGTTTTACCTTGCATGATATCCGTACAGATACCGGATCAGGCTCTCCCAAACTAAAACTGCCCGGGTAGCTATCCCTTTCTTTCGTCTCTACCGGTTGGATTCTCATCTCGAGTCGTAACGTGTCCATCATCCTGTTACAGATTGTCTCGTCTCGAGTCATTCGACGGCTATCAATTATCATGATATTTAGCTCTGCAAGCGGCCGACCCACGCATGTTACCAAAACGACACTACTATAGCGAAAAATATAGGTCTCCGCGAGTATGCAGTGGACGGATGATTTGACTTGATTTGGGGGCACAGAGGATCCCTCCATAAGCGGGCGTCTCCGTCTTCTTTCTTAGCGATCCTTCCATTAGTCAATTGGTGACAGTTGCATACAAACATGCTCATCAATCCCTCACTTACAAGAAGGAACAAACGCCACGCCAAATGCAGGTTGGGTTTGGTTGAATGGGGGTGGGGGGAGAGGATCTCAAGGGTCCAAGTTCCGGACTTATGAAACTCCACGGCCTCTTATAGACGGAAATGAGACAGCCTCAATTATCCTCCAATCATGTATGTTGGTCAAAGTCCCCTCACATGTGTGCTTTAACTCTGTTGAATTCGGCTCGCGGTTGTTTCGAGTCCATCCTAAAATATTCCCTGACCATGCTGTTCTTATGTTTCAAGGCCATGCCCGTGGAAATTCCAGCATGATACCTACCAAACCAGGCTTGGTTGCTTTGAAAGTTGCATTTACAGTTGCATCCGAGGCAATCTTTATCTACTCTAGCTTAGGGCTCGGGGGACTAAATATAAGCCGAGAGCATTGAGGTGCTCGTTACTTTGCTACAGTAGTTTGCTCGTGTGTCATCAAGGTTCCCGGTATCCTGGAATCTTCATCAGGTTTATAACCATGCAAGCATTATTGGGAACAACAAGCAAGCAACAGTTGATGGAATGTTCCCATTCGCTCGCTCCGGTCCTCTCTGTGGATAGCCTCTACTTCAAAACGATACACAGCTTGCGAGCTCCCTTCGTGTTGTGATATGTTACGTATTCGTCTCATACGCAATCTCCGCAATCCGTCACATCCCGCGAGTTATGTTTGACGTTCCCAGCCTTTCATGTATCATGCAAATGTTTATTTTATTTTGCCGCATTTCTCCCATTAGTCGAATAGGTATCCAAATGTCGCTTCGTGCTGCTCAAAGCGGTAATTTCCGAATCTGGCCAATGTTCCGTAGTATTGGGACAACCGCATGTAATGTAGTATGTAGGTTAGTAGGCAGATACGTTGTATCACCAACCAACCAACCATTCAAACAATTGCCGATTGCATCTTCCGTGGTCAGATTCTTATTCACATCAATGCCGTCATCATAGCAGCCAGTGATTTTATGTCTCAGCGTCGTATCGTATCTGCTGCTCGGTAGGCCTCCAGCTGTAACAAGATACCCGGTGTCCAAACATTCTCCAACGTTGTTGATCGATCCTCGATCTCAGTTGAGTATCGGAAGTCAAAGTACCCGGGGAAATTTGTTACAGATAGATTGCTTGACATGATTTTCCATGCTCCATCGTGTTTCGTCACTCGGAAAGCTCTGCGAACCCCATATCTTACTTGGCGTGGTCCCCTTAAGCGAATTGCTTGTCACCCAGTTAGTCCACGAATGAGATATCGCCAAAATTAAAATCCCACACGTCTGGGCAGACCTCGGTCCTCTACAGGGCAGACCTTATTACGCTTCATTGGCTAATTGGCGTCTGATACGAGCTTCTCTCGAGTGTCAAACCAATTCTATCCAATGGTTGACTGGGGGGTGACAGAGCAATCAACTTGGCTTTTCTTGGCTTTTCGCTGTGTGTAACATGATGATGGTCAACAACAAACAGTTTTGCCGAAGTCCAACTTTTTTTTCTTTCTTTCTTTTTCTGCCATGTAATTTTTCCACCGTTCGGATGCTAAGGTGATATTCCATGTCATTCTTGTTGAAAAGTCTACTTTGACTGCATGTGTAAAGAATCGAGTGGCATCATGATTCCCCTCTATCGTGATGGCATCCTCCATCTCGATCTAACAACAATCTTTCACTGGACCAGAGACCGGCCATATTACATTCAATGCCAACAGCCCAAGCAAAAACACCCATGACCAACCTGACCAATTCCTGTCTTGAGACCTGGCACGCTGTCAGATCTTGTTCAGTTCTTTTGGGATTTTCTTATCTCGTGACAAGAACGACACACACTTATATGACAATCTTACCACCAATCGCATTGTCTCTTTCCAAGGTCGCCTGTTAGTTTACGACACAGAGAGCCAACAGAAGAGGCGGTGCAACCGACCAGGCAGGGTCATGATTGATAGCATGACATGCTTCGTTTTGTTCGAGAGATGCTCCGTGTAGACTCTTTCCCTTTTGGAACAGGTGCCTACTGCATTTGACACAATCGTCTGGGGCCTTTGGGTTTGCGGAATGAATTCCCGTCCAAAGAGCTCAGTGCAGAAGTTCCTAGCTTGAGATACATTGTGGCCTGACACTTTTATCCAGCATATCTGGCCAAGAACTTGTTTATAAAAGGTCAGCTGAAGCACGTTGCGAATCTTGACCTTTCGATAGCACCTGAGGTCTTCACACGTGGTGCAGTTTGATGTTTCTATAGTAGAGTACCTGACACGTTGAGGCGATACAGACAAGCAAGACAGTAAGTAGGTTGTAGTCTACTGTGCTGCTTTCCATGCTCTTCATGCTTATATTGCAAATTTCTCACTTCCTTTCATCAGCTGTCGAATAGCTGGCGAGACACTGCTATCGATCTTGGTGAAAAGAGCAGTGACCTCAGAGTAGTAAAACATTGGCATGTCGAATTATCTGATTTCTTTGTTATTTATTGCATGTACATGACTTCTGAGGCACTAATAATTGTTGGTAGCCAAGTGCAGAGCACATGACTTCGCGCTCAGCTCGTGCCAGGAACTCACGATGCCACGCGCCAAGTCAATTAGATGCGGGGCCATGCCCTTTGACCTCAGACAGGTACTTGAAGGCTGTTGTTGTATACAGCGACTTAATCAATTCTTTGCATTGATATAGCATGATTTCTGTCCCGTTTCAATATTTCGGTCGGACCATCTGATCTTACCACGATATTTGAGAAGGAGCCTCGAAAATGCAGTATCCCATCATCCCGTACTATTAGTACCTAGCTAGGTAGTAGGTAGGGTGGAGGTTCAGAACAGTCAACGGTACATCAATGCCTTCATAAAACTTAATAATAATTCTAATCGATATTATTAAGATTTCCTCATTTTAGTCAGGTCTATACTTTTTTAAAAGGCTCGAGACGTTAACCAGATACAACCTTCCAAACGGCTGTCTATAGGGTAACTTCAGTTGAACCTACTGACCTAACATTAGTGGTCTGACCCCTGCATAAAGTACCCCAAGCTTAGAGCTTGGAGCTTCTTTGCTCACTGAAACGAACTGCCTGACGCCACCATTAACCAATCAAACGCGTCAGCATAACCCCGTCCGTCCCTCAGCAGCTTGGCGCGTCATACCTTCCATGGCTTGGTATCACCAGGTCGTCGTTGCTGGGTCGCCCGTCTTGTCTTGACTGTCGCAAACTCTCCACCCGAGATCGCATCCTTTTTCTCTACGACAAACATCAATCTCATCTCATATTCATCAATTCTGTAACCTCCCATCAACCGCGTTCATCTATTCGCCCGCTCACTCACTTACTCAATTAATTGACTTTACCTGAGCCGCAATGTCCGACGTTACAGAGCAGACTGCGCCTGTCGTGGACAAGGCCGCTGCCACATCCAACGAGTCGCTCGCACCTCCTGCTGACGATGTCGCCAACGTTACTGAAAAAGTAGAGTCTGCTACTATCACACCTGCTATCGGCACTCCCAGCGTCGGCACCCCCAACACCGACTTTCTCATTGCGAACGACCAAGACCCCAACAGTAAGAAGGTTACTCTTGCTGACCTGTCCGCGAAGGGCGCTGCTTTGTACGCCCGCAAGAGCTACGAGGAGGCCGCCGAGGTGTTCTCCCGAGCCAGCATCCTCCAAGCTGAGCTCAATGGTGAGACGTCACCCGACAATGCCGAAATCCTCTTCCACTATGGTCGCAGCCTGTTCAAGGTTGGTCAAAGTAAAAGCGATGTTCTCGGAGGCACTGCCGCCCCCGAGAAGAAGAAGGAGAGTGCCGAGACCAAGCCCAAGAAGTCCGCCCAAGCCGAAACCGAGAAGGTGACACAAGAAGGCGTTGGCATCGTCGCCGAGCAAAAGGAAGGAGAAAAGAAGCCAGAAGACATCAAGGGAGATAAGAAGGCCCTGTTCCAGTTCACTGGCGACGAGAACTTTGATGAGTCAGACGAAGAAGAGGTACGCGTTAATCATTGAACACTCATGTTTCGAATATACTGACTATTTTCCCAAGAATGCCGAAGGCGACGAGGATGAGGAAGAAGACGACGATTTGGCTACCGCTTTTGAGATTCTCGACCTTGCTCGGGTGTGTTACCTGAAGCGACTTGAAGCACTCGAGAAAGAGGAGCAGGAGGAGAGTGGCAAAGGCAAGGAGGCCGCAGAGGGCGATTCACCCGTCATGCGACATGTGAAGGAGCGTCTCGCTGACACTCATGATGCCCTCTCTGAGATCTCCCTCGAGAATGAACGGTACGAGCAAACTTTGACATGGATCCAATCCACCCGGCTCTTATTCTAACACTGCAATAGCTATCCCAATGCCATCGAAGACGGCCGAACATCACTCAAGTACAAGCTTGAGCTGTACCCTGAGGAGTCTGAGATTATCGCCGAAGCTCATTTCAAGCTTTCTTTGGCTCTGGAATTTGCTTCAGTCACCACACCCGGTGACGATGGCGCGAACGCTAAACGAGAGGAGATGGACCAAGGTCTGCGTGACGAAGCCATCAAGGAGATGGAACTGGCCATCAAGAGTTCCAAGCTCAAGCTCCAGAATAAGGAGGTAGAGCTAGCTACAATGGCTTCTCCCGAGGACAACGAATTGGCGCGAAAGTCAATACAGGAGATGAAGGAAGTCATTGGTGATATGGAGCAACGTGTGAGTACAACTTGGTCCAGTTGAATCTGTACAAGTCCATCTGCTAACCCCGGACAGCTTGTCGACCTGCGCAATGACCCTGTCGACACTAAGGATATTCTTGGCGCCGATGCATCCATCGGTGGCATTCTCGGTGCTGCCATTGGCGAGTCCGCCGCTGAGACCAAGGCCCGGGTCGAGGAGGCCAAAAAGACTGCTACCGACCTCAGCGGATTGGTCCGCAAGAAGAACAAGGAGGAGACTGCCACAGAAGCTGCCCCCGAGCCCGCACCGGAAGCTGAGGCTAACGGTAAGCGAAAGGCCGAGGAGCCCGCTGAAGATGCTGAGGCGAAGAAGACCAAGGTGGAAGCCTAGACACAGCGGCGAACTGCACTGCTAAGCTGTCGATTGGGAGGGAAAATTCATGAGCGGAGTTTGGGTTAATAACATTCCCTTGGTGAATGAGGGACAGGAAGGATATGCGTGTACGATTAGTTAAAAAGGGAGTACTGGTAATAATGGTTTACATATGTTTTGCGAAACAAGGGACAGGTCTTCGCAACTCGATGGTGTTTTTTTATGCTTTGCAGTGCATCCGGGTCGATTATTTTTACATACAAAGAGAGAAATAAAAAAAGCCAAGTGTTAAACACAATACTCCGGGGTTCATACGATCATATTGGTCAATTGTCTCATGCACAGTATCAAGAAAAGCTTAAGCAATGAACAGATGATAAATGCAGCCTACTTTTCACAAAGAACGCAATGCTCTTTAGAACAAGAAGGTTTCTAGAACGAATTGCTTTTCTCTTTGCATATATAAAAGGGTGAGGTTGTCAAGATTAAACACAACATTAACCGTTTGCTGAAAAGGAACCTCTTCGTAATATACATGTCATCACAAGATTGAGACTTGACAAAGGAAAGATCTCTCAGTTACCACGAAGGAAAATAGTAAAGATAGATATATCGACATGCGTCAAACATGAAAGTGCGTTTCTATTATGAATCGCTCGCAAGACATGCAAACACCCCTTCGTTACTTTTGACACCATATCCCTTACCCAAACAGAAAATAGAAACAACTTCTCTTCTTCATAGCAGCTACTACTACAGCTTGTAGTTTCCACCTGAAGCGAGCTTGACGTTCTTGGCCTTGTTGCCATCCACGTCAGTGATCTCTCCCTTGCGGTTGATAACCTTGACACCACCCTTCTTGAGGTCGGCGACAGTGTCGCGCTGCATCTTGGCCCGCTTGCTGATGACCTTACCGCCATCGACACCACCCGCCTTGCGCACGCGCTCCTTCTCGCGACGACGGCGACGAGCCTTGTCCTCGCGTGACATCTCTTGGCGCGCCACAGGTAGACCAGCCTTGGTAACGACTTCGCCGTTGGCCGCGTTTTCGGTGGAACCAGCCTTGTACACTTCCTGGGGAGCCATGCGGCTGCTCTCGCCAGTGACGCCCTGTGCCGTTGTGGGCTGAGCGTCCTCCATGGCGATGGTCGCGACATCGGCGACGACTGATAGCGAGGGTGCTGTGGGCTTGGGTTTGTAGTGCCATGAGCTGAGTGAGTCGAGACGAGCGCAAACATCCTTCCACATTTGCTCGACCTCCTTCTCTTCTTTCTGTAGCTTCTCGTCCGACTGGCTGACGTAACTATCGGGGTTCTCGTTCTTGACGTGCTCCTCTTCGTAGATCTCTGCCAGACCCTTTGTAGCCTTGCTATCGTCAAGCTCGATAAGACCACGGCGTGTGCCTGCAGAAGCACCTTCTGTATCGGGTCGTCGGCGGATAACCTCGTCAAACTCCTGTGCTAGAATACGGCGCTTAATGATATCTTCGATGCTTTCGCTGACCTCAGGGGTAATAACGGGGACAGGCTTGCCAACGTGCTCAAAGTCGAGATCCTGTTCGAGCAACGAGTTCACGGGACGGTCAACAGCAGCGGCTTCACCAGAGAGTGTCCACTCTCGCTTGGCAACAGAGGCAGCCTCGAGCTTGCGAATCTCCTCAGCAAGCTTGGCTTGTCTGCGCTCGTGAGCCGAGCGTCGTGACTTGGGGTCTCCGGCGGAGACGTCAGAGAGTGCATCATCAGAATCCTCCTGTTCTGACTCGTCGTCGAAGAGATCCCTTCGGACATCGGCCATAGCCCTCTCAACGTCGGCATCGTCGGGCTTTTCGTTTTGAAACTTGACAGACTTTCTAGGTTTGCCACCTTGGTTCTTCCTGCGTGGTGGCGCAAAGAAATCCTTGTAGTAGACCCCGTTGGCGTTCATATCGTTCTCCTCATCGTCCACATTATCCATGTCCATACCCTCATCCTCACTGTCACCTTCTGGGGCATTAAGATCCATATTTCCAAACGTGGGACCGCCCTCGTCGTCACTGTCCTCTTCATCTTCGGCTGGCTGTGCCTTCTTGGACTTTGAGTCAGGCTTGGAGGCAGATAGAGGATCGGCATCCCAGTTGACTTCCTCATCGTCGCTTGCTTGATCCGTGTAAGGATCTCCCTTGGCATCCTGCTCCTCGAAGTATTGTGATTGTCGGTTGAAGTCGTCGAGAGAGAAGAAGCCATCGTTAAGACCATTGGGATCCGCCTCATACTCTTCAGCTTGTTCATCTTCCTCGTCGTCCTCCTCATCATCCTCTTGGTAATCATCTTTTCCTTCCTCAAACTCCTCCTCCTCCTCATCTTCCCAATCGTTTTCTTGGCCGTCTTCGAGTGCTTCGTCTCCTGATATTTGTTCTTCGTCCTCTTCCCCAGACATTTCTTCGTCGCTCTCATCCTCGTCATCAGAGCCCACCTCAAAGCCATCCTCTCCGAACTCAATTGTCTTTGAGTCAGCACCGTTAACAGCAATCTCCCTACGCTCCTCCAGCTCAGCAAGCGTCTCCTCAGAGTACTTTAGAACTCCACCAATGATCCTCTTGGCCTGCTGCCAAACCTGTCCCGTTTCGAAGCCATCGACGTAGACCTTGCGCATCTTGAGAACATCTTCGCTTCCAACAGCGCCTCGCTTGCGCTTGCGGTTCTCTTTTAGCCTCTCTTGCTGTTCATCGCCGACTTGCGAAGCAAATCCTTCGAGAGTTTGTTTGACGAGGTTTAGAGAGTCGGTCGGGATAGAAGCACTGGGCTGAAGGAAGTTGTGTCGCTTGCCGTCGGCTAGGGTTTCGAGAAGCGCCAGAACATGGCTGTTTGTGAGGGAACCGGGAGCGGCCATGGTGAGCGGCGCGGCAGTCAAGGTATGTGAGGTGGAAGTGAGCGATGGCGACGTCTGAGCGGCCATGCTCTGATGGGAGTGGGTTAAGCAGAGCTAGTATGCACTGCTTCAATGTTGTAAAAGCCTATGCCAAAAGAAAGGCGTCGTGCGATTTTGCTGTGATGACTTCGGTTGAGTTGAAGCTGAAGACGAGACAAGATAACTGATAGCAGGAAAAAATTTGGGAGAGTCGACCAAGGCCCCGCGACGAGTAAAGTTTGGGTGCTGTGATTGGTCAATCATTCTTTGCCAAGATAACTGATAAGAGATAAGAAGCCGACCCTTTGCGCTTGAGTTACTCCTTCCTTGTTTAAGTGACGTTGAACTCAAATGAATGTCTTTGAAAATAATAATGAATGTTATTTATTATGGAAACGCTATAAAATTTGGGCATCTTGAATTTAAAAGAGCGTGAATCTATCTACCTGCTGGTCACAAATCATCTGAAAAGGCAATTGGGGGCCAAACATTCGAGCACTATTGGACTTCTCATTTGTGGTCTCGATCGCAATTTCTCAACTCTACGCTCTCAATTATGCACCAACTGTATATCCTACTAACCTATCACATCTGGAAAGTTATGCCTGTGGCTTATAGATCCTGTGGGAAGATCAGGCGCAAGGGAGCCCAGAAGTAGTAAACCCATCTTGGCAATACGACTATTGATTGAGTAGACGCACGTTATACCATCTCAAGGTCATATAAATACGCTATTGGCAGCCTAGCCGAGACTCTCTCGATGTCCCCTGAAGCTAGACATACAAAAGAAACACCAGTTGGTTCTAGATCAACCAGCTGAAAGATTAGATCCAAGAAGAACTGCTCCCCAGTTTCTCATTCGCTCGAAGAATTATGTAAAAAGCACCAGAAATATCTGTGCACTGTTTTATGTGTAGAAGCGAACTCTGACACTTAAGTAAAAAGGGAGCCAGTTCCCTCATAGCTGTGATGAAATGTTTGGACACCTTATAAATCCATGCTAATATGGTATCTGTGAAACTGTTTGCTGTTGTGGTAACGGCATCGAGCCTGTGGGCTGTTGATGCTGGGAAGTGCAAACCACATACATCGTTTTTGACCTTAACATCAGGGGCTTCAACTACCACGTCGCCCTCGTCCAGCTACTTCAAATCAACTGATGATGAAGTGGATGTCGCATCTTCCACTGAGCATCCGACCTCTACAGATTCCGTCGAAACTATGTCCTCTGGTATGAGCGATTCTTCAGCAACGACTTTGGATCAGCCAACAACCTCAGCCTCAAGTCTTTCAGACCCTACAGCTACAACCGACTCGACAGTTTCTTCTGATGATATTGTGATCGATGCCTCGAGCTTCTCGAGCAGTTTCACGAGTGAGATTTTGGACGATACTACAACATTTGGACCTTCAACCACGACAACTGACACTATCAAGATTCTTACTGATGCAACTACATCGGCTGACACTGCTGTATTAAGTGATACTACTGCGCCGGCCGATACTGGTGGTATCAATGCGTCAACTGGTAGTGATGCTCCCCACGGAGCTACAGTCTCTACTGGACTTACCACGTCCATTGAGAAAACTACAACCACCGATACAGCCACGTCTGCCCAATCAACTCCTGCTGAAATTGTCGATACCACCGAGACAATAGTGGCAACCGAAACTACCGCCTCGATGGACGTTACTACAACAGAATTCACAACAATTTCTGCCCTCGATAGTGCAAGCACAATGGAAAGCCTCTGGGCCTCTACCACTGCAGTCTCATGTCCCGTCTATTCAAATCTCCTTGATGACCCAAGCTTTGAGGGGGGAAATACCGACACCAACAAATGGGAATATTCAAGCCAGTCAATTGTACCCTACCAAAAACAAAGTAGTACCTCTCAAGAAGTGCCCCGGGCTCATACTGGTGATCAGTTTGTGTAAGTTGATCAGCTATCTAACCCAACTCCAACTCCAACTCCAGGCTAACGTCTCGCAAGGCTCATTGGTACGGGGGTTGGGACTGATATGCAGAGGCGCGTGTCTCTGGATAGTAACAAGAAGTATCAAATATGGGTTACGTATGCCGCCATCTCTGATCCCGACGAAGATTGGGACTTCAGCTTTATTATTGGTACGACTGCCGGTAAGGCGTTTACGAAAATGGTCAATGTCCCCAAAGGCTCCCCTTTTGTGTATAGGCAAGAAAGCACAATATTTCAAGGCCGGACAAACGACGGTATTGCTACTTATATGAGAGCCAGCATGGGTTCAAAACCACGATCGGTTGCTATTGACGACGTTTACGTGGCCGAGTATGTGCCCTCTTGTGTTGTGCCCATAGCAAAAACCGGACTATGTGGCGGCATCCGAGGGAACCCTGCCAGTGTCGCACAGCCGTACCGAACAGTCAATCTCGATCAAGGAAACGAGGAGATATGCGCACAGCTGTGTGCCAGGGATGAGAGCTGTGTGACATTCGGCTGGCAGGTGGAACCAAATTTCAGAGCCTGTACTCTTTTCAAATATACCCAAGATCAATTAGGAATTGCTATCAGGGACAGAGGAAGGGTATTCTATGACCGGTCTTGTTGGCAATGTACCGGCCTTGAGTGCTTGCCGTCTTGATATCGCCAATGCGCAAGGTTGTTACACAGACAAAGACTCCTTGATCGAGATAACGGGTTGGTGTGGAGGTGGTATTAAAGACAAGTGCACCAGCTTGGCGACCTGTGGACCGCACTTGCTACTAATCGGTCTTTATATAGAGCACGATTCATTATAAACCTGCGGATATTTGAGTTTGTACCCATCGGAGTATAGCATATCAATCTTTTGTTAGCGAGTCATCAGTGACTGAACGAGCGGATACATGAACGTACTAATGAACAGACGGTTAGCTTCCATTGCATCTAACTTTGGTACCTGGTTTGGTATCCTGAGACACCGATGGTGAATACACTGAGTTTGACATCAACAATAGTGTGGTCGCGTGCTTTATGATACCTAGAAATGGTTCGTTTCGCAAGAAGGCGCTACTATGATTGGATATATAATAGTATCTTTCATATCGGGTTTCGAGGCTCTGTCAGGATCTGGGGGATATTATGTGTATAGAAATTACCTATCAGTTAGCGACTTTGGAATAGTTTAGCCCATAGATATCATAAGATTCCATTAAATTGTTTGCCTTGGAAGCTTAACTCAGTTTTGTACCTGCAACCGCTGCCATACATGTCTAGGCCGTTGCCTGAGTTGTCGATTCAGGCAAGCAGTGTTGGAGGGTCTGGGCCTTGGTGGATTGGCTGGAGCCTGGGCCACTTCATCATTGGACCTTTGCCCAGCTCGTCACCAACCCGCCCGAATTGCTTTCGTGTCCACCTCAAAGCTAGAATTGTATCCTCCGTCATCTTTCTCGAAACCCGTCCCCGACTTTGACCTGCACGCCTCGACGTAGGCTTGACACGATACATCATCATGGCGATCCAGTATGATTTCCCACGGCCAACCAATTTTCCCCGCCCGCTAATCAAGACTTAATTCGACAGCTACCTTATTCTCCTATCTCGCCAAGGCAAAGTGGT
The DNA here is from genome assembly GCF_000303195.2 of Fusarium pseudograminearum CS3096. Classification (NCBI taxonomy): domain Eukaryota; kingdom Fungi; phylum Ascomycota; class Sordariomycetes; order Hypocreales; family Nectriaceae; genus Fusarium; species Fusarium pseudograminearum. The sequence goes on from NC_031951.1 coordinate 9,734,420, forward strand.
GCGTACAGTCGCTCACATGCACCGCTTAACACGATCACTAACTAGTCACGACAGCGCCTTGCCAAATGGTTCTCAACCCTCTCACCTAAGGATAAGGCCAAGATCGTCAAGGATGTATCTCAGCTTGTGCTCGCTCGTAGAACGCGCATGTGCAACTTCCTCGAATACAAGGGTCAGCCTTCTTCCGCCCCTTTTGTCATTTGTTTGGATGAGCTCAGGCTAACCTCTGAACAGATACTAAGATCGTCTACCGCCGATATGCTTCGCTTTTCTTCATCGCCGGCTGCTCCTCTGACGATAACGAGTTGATCACCCTCGAAATTATTCACCGATATGTCGAACAGATGGATAAAGACTTCGGGAATGTGTGCGAGCTCGATATTATCTTCTCCTTCACCAAGGCATATTACATTCTCGACGAAATCCTTCTCGCGGGCGAGCTGCAGGAGACGAGCAAAAAGAACATTCTTCGCTGCATTGGCCAGCAAGATTCTCTTGAAGACATGGAGGTGAGTGACGACCAGCTTGATAAACTGTGAAGTTTTGTGATAGCCCGGCGACCTGCACCCAAACTACCCAACATCGCCGCAAACCAGCTGACGCCAACCTTTTCCACAAGGTCGAGGACGAAGTTACAAAGATCATGTAAACATCCCTCGACGATCTTGTAATTGCTGTCCAGCCCAGCAATAGTTCGACCTCGCCTCACGAAACGTCAGATCGACTCGTCCAATTTCCATAAAACGCTTTCATACGAGCTACAGAATTATCACTGGCTAAGGATTGACTTTGGATCAACAGGTCGACGAACAAATAATAGGGTCGCTCAAGGAGACGGGAGTTCTGTAATGTGAAAGTCTCAGGCGGCTGAGCATCTCTTCAATGGGAAGAGAGGACACGTATGTTTACATCGTGGGAACCGGCGCAGGTGGTGTTTGGGAGTCTCGGGCCAAGAAGGCCTTGTTTTGTAGATCTTTGACGGTGGAAAACCACCTTCTTTTATATCAAGAGATGAGGCCTCTGGGTATGGTGGTTGCGACAGCTTGCGGCGATCGGTACAGATGCGCTCAGGCCATTTGCGTTGAGCATCGATGGAACACTGGAAGGATACCGAGTCTTGAGCGTAAAGCGGAAGAACTGCTGCAATGGCCATCGTCAGATGCTCTATGCCATTGAGAATGCTCGATCCTGACACGTTTGTTTCCTCCATGTGCTCAACGAACCCCGAGTTCAGCCGCATTTCTCCGTCGCAACGCCTCCACCCAGAACCAGAATCAAGAGAAAGCGATTGACGTTATTTTCCTGTTTTCCGTTTCCTTTTCCAATGTTGAACTGACTTTAGATCATGACTTGAGTAATGGATTCGTTTCATTGTTCCAAAGACGATGCACCATGCGATGAAGCGCGTGGTTACGGAACAGAGTCCTATTCGCCAGCACTGGTCACTCGTGGGGCCCCCTATTGCAGTGCCACAAACCTACGCATTCAGATCTTCATCAGAACCACGAGATTGCCATGGAGAACATGGGCAGATCGATTGGATTGTAAGTCGGCAGCAAAGAAATCGCCTATCAATTAGGGAGTCCGAGTTTGTCTCATGAGAGCCAAAAGATCAAGCATGAGCTGTCATGACAGGGGAAGACCCTTGATTCGTCTTGGCTGGGCTCTAGCCTAGATTGACCCTGACCCTGGCAGTGCCGAAACCAACTGGCGCAATCTGGATCCCCCCCCGGAATTCCCAACAATGGCCGAGACCGGGTTAAGCTCAGGTCAACTCGCATCATGAGCTTAGTATCAGGATCCCGTGGCCTGCCGCAGCATTAATCACATCAGGTTTGAGTGGGTTTCCACGTCGTTGTTGGACAAGAAGCGACACAGTACAGCACAGCTCAACGCAGCGCTACGCTATTACCACGGATGCCACGCAAACGCAAATGCAAGACAAAGTTGCAGCCCATCATCATCCGCTGACCACCGTCCCCTCCATCCTGTCCCATCCCATTCCACCGTATCCCGAAGCCGGTCACTCCCATCCATCCTCTCAATCAATCAATCAATTCATTCGATTTTGGCCCCTCACCTTATCAGTCATCATTTCCTGTTCCTGTTCTTATGTTTCTTTGTTGGCCTTGGTTCTGCTTACGGTTTACCCAAGTGAAATCATCATCTTTCAGCCGTTGCTTGCTTATCTCAACAACCATTATTTCCCCTTTCCATCAACAGTTCCATACACCGACCGACCAGGTACACTCGGCAATCTCCCGCCCAATCTTGATCAGTCCCTGCGTACATACTACCTACTAGTCTAGGTACTTGGTCGTCATCATCATCAGCATCCAAAACCTTTTTTTTATCTTAGGGCTCGGGGTTCTGCCGACTGCATCGTATCTTTCATTACCGCCGTGTTCTATCTAAGTTACTGATTGCGCCCCTCTCCCAAACGGCTCCGGCGATCTTCAATCACCGACTTCTATCCTTCCAAACCCAATCACCTATTCTCAACCCTCCTTCTTCCATCATCAGATTTCCTGCATTTACCTTTCCAACTATCGCGACCAACTTCAATCTTTTTTACCGTTTGGATCGCTACCTAACTGTCGCATTACTCTCCGTGTCGCGACAACTGTCACCTGCCGGCCCACCGAGACTCCACGCTGACGCAATCTGTTCCCTTGACTACTCAGTCCTCAGGGTATCAGAAAAGTTGCCTGCTTGAGGCATAAGAGACGAAATTAGTAAGTCAGCTTATGATACTTAGACCAGCCTTCTTAGGCTGTTTATTTTCGTACCCCAAGACTTGGTGGACTAACGTTTCTGCTACCCACTAGGTAATCAGTTGACCAGCTGTCGCATCACGCATTTACGTCTCAACACATCAGCGCATCAGCACCACGACAATCTATCGTGAATCAAGAGACCTGTCCCTCTCCGGCCTTCAAGATGAAGGTAATTGACTTTTGCTATAACAATATATTGTTACTCACACGCAGCAGTATCTACCAGTACAAGATTTCGAGGCGGTGACGAGCACGCTCAACTTCAATACTCCGGACTGCAACGTGACGGGCGGATGCGATCTCTATACAACGAAAGCATCGGGCTCTGATAAGAAGCTGTATAAAAATATTGATAACGACCTAAACTCGCAACATGAAGCTCTCCTAAAACTCGGCGCTAGCCTCTCACCACCTGAACGCGCTCACATGCTGGCTACATCGCCGAGCATGCAGATGTTTTCGCACTCAAGCGCTTTTGGTCCACTTTCCGAACTCTCAAGTCGCAAGACCTTTGCATACCTCATTGCGACACTCAATGCAAGCCACCCACACTACGACTTTTCCCATGTGCTTCGACCCAACGACTTCAAGCGCGAGCGGAATTTGCGTCGCGTTATGATCAATCTCGATTCAATCCTCCAGAACGTGAGGCCGAATTTCGAGCCTAAATCCTTAGGGTCCTCCTTAGGTAGCGAAGCTACTTCTTCAATCTGGGGACCCCAATGCTGGTCGTTGATCGATAAGGAGATGCATCTTAACGAGTGCACCATTTTCAGCTACAACCCTGACAGCGACCCTTTCGAGGAAGATGAGAGTGCTATTTGGGCATCGCACTACTTCTTTTTCAACCGCGCATTGAAGCGAGTTGCCTACCTATATGTTCGTGTTGTACCAGTCATCTCATCCCACAGCCCGACCCTCCGGCCCGCCAATCTTGCAAGAAATCACAACCAACAACTCGAGTCAGCTGGCGCACAAAAACGCGCCAATTACTGGCTTGGTGAAAATGCGGAGTTGGTACCTTACAATGAAGGTGACGAGTATCTTGACGATGGCCTCTTCTGGAACCGCGGGGAGAACGGAGATCTCGTCGCCTACTCGGATGATGAATTCGAAGATGATATCGACGATATGGATATGAACATGCTCGACAGAAGTCTCGACAGAAGTTCTGATAGATTCATGAGTGAAGACATCGCAGGCCGTATGGAGATCTGAGGCGGTCTTACCAGGCTTCTGGCGGCAACCAACTATTATCACGTTCCTTCTTCGTTGCGCTTTTTTATCATTCAACATTATTCTTGCCTCAAATCTGGTTACTGGAAGCACGAGAAACGAAATTAGTAGGTCAGCTTATGATACTTAAACCAGCCTTCTTAGGCTGTTTGTTTTTGTATCCTGAGATTTAGGGGGCCCGGCAGGCTTCTGGTCGGTGAGAGCGGGTGAGATCCGCGACATGAGGCGTTTCCGGGGATCACATTTCGGCCTGCTTTTTTCCTGGCGATGAAGGCACGCGTTGGTGACTTTTATTGGGCGTTTCTTTTTTTGTTTTGTTTTGTTTAATCCTGTTCATCAATGTCCTTTTTATCGGGTTTGGCCATACTGCTGTGCTTGCTTGGACTATCCCCTGATTTAGCTATGCTCGGGTATATAAATGGTCTTTCGGGTTAGGATTTCAGTTGGGAATGGTGTGAGAGTCTGGTCATCGCTGAAGCCATGGGAAACTCGGGTAGGACGACTCTTACGGTGACGACGTATATGACGGGTAGGGGATAAGGTGGGCTAGGCAGGCTGGTCTTTGCTTTGACACGATAATGCAAGTTTATGATTTCAGTTTCCTGCGATTTGGATATTCGCCAAGGTTGAATGCCATAATTAATATTATACAAGAACCAGTTCCATCGTTGAGTTCAATTTGGGCTCTCCCATATAATGCTGTATATAAATTCACCTTTTTTTCGTACAACCAGTACACAATTCTGCTGTGTAAACCATGATTTCAAATCGCTGTCTTTAACAAATAGACATTACTAAGCTATCCGCTTTACCCCACGTATTCGATAACACTGGCACGCCTTTGGATAGACCAATTTGATCGGTCTGTTGCTTGACTGACAGTCTCCGAATTTACGCCTCCAAGACCCCGACAGGAAAAATTTCCCTCTTATTTTAGTCACAGTCTCGACTCGATCCATTCCCAACTTCTTCCTTCCAGTCTCATACTTTCAAAGCGTACTTATATTGCTTTGGTACAAGAACTCAACCATGACGAGACTTATTCTATCCACGGCGTAAGTTGTATCTGACTTCTGTGCGGGTTTATGCTTACAAAACCCCTCTCGACAGCAATGTCATGTTGGCAGGCCCCTCCATTATTCGCAAGCCCGGCAACGCCAGATCCAACCTCGAACTCGTCAATTCTCTGCGAGATAACATCGCTGAAGCTCAGCGCGACTATGCGATCGACACGGAAGGAACCAACGGCTTCACGAACGGCAATGCGCTCAACGGCAACCACGCAGCTGTAGAGCTTTGGACCGAGCGGCAGGACGATGCGCTGTATGTTCCTCGCATTAATTGGAATGCCGCTGGCCTACGAGAAGAGCCCAGCCAGTACGAGATCACCGTCAAGTTTTTTGTCCTCCCGGGCATGTCTGACAAGGCTCGGGAGCAACACGTCAAGAAAGCTTTGGATCTGGTCCGGAGAGAACTTGGCATCACCACAATCGATTTACTAATTGTGTCCTTCCCTGGAATTTCATTCGAGGGTAGCTGCGAATGGGAAGCCGACAAGACCAATGCCCACCAAGGAAACCTTGAGGAGGAACTCGCAACCTGGAAGGTTTTCGAGAGTCTACACAAGCAGGGCCTCGTGAAACGTCTGGCCGTGGCCGAATTTGGTAGCGAGAAACTGAGCGCCTTTATCAAGCATACGACTGTCCGACCCGTTATCGACCAAATCAACTTGCGAAACTGCTGCGATGTCCCACCTCCGCTGAAGAAGCTTGCGGAAGATGAAGGCGTTGAACTACACGTCCACAACGATTGTACCGACATCCTTCCTCATGGCACTCTACGAGAGCTCCTCAGCCACGGTTCGAAGGGTGCAGGCTTGCTTGCCGACTCAAGCAACAACGGCTCTGGCTTGACGGGTGAGCTTGTTCCTGAATGGGTTGTGCGATACACAGCTTTCGTACAGGATCGAGGCGTCATAGAGAACAAGGGATATTTCGCAGGAGCTGAGCTGGTGAGATCATAGCTGAGCATTCCCGCAACGGTCGAAAACGAAGAAGAGTAAACAGCAGGTTTCTTGGTATGTTTGGATCTGGAACCGCATATGATGAAATGTGGTGGCATCATTCGTCATTTGTTCTTTTTTGCAAAACAGCGAGCATCAGATACACGGAGTTTAGACACTATGGTAGGGAAATTGGCTGCAAGACGGCTTTTCTGTTTTTTGTTTCATCCAAGCATGCTTCGTTTGCGACCTCTCATCCGCACATCTTCCAACTTTTTAAGTACAACCTTGGCTTGTTTAAAGGTTTGACCGTAAGCATCGAGCACCTCTGAGAAGACACATTCTGCCCGAGGATGTGTACTACCAAAAGCTCTCTCCAAAACATAGAGATCTACTGCACGATCTTCGTCTGATATGCTTCCACTCGAAAGACCCAGGTCAATGATGACCAACTCTCCGTGCAAAGGATTATCGTCTTGCGGGTTGGCTAGAGGTTCTAGCATCATATTGCTTGTAGTCAAGTCGCCGTGAACAATGCCGACCTTGTGCATGTTACCAATAGCGGTACCGATTCTGCGCATGAGATCCTTCAACTCCGCGTCGTTCTCGATACCCTCCGTCCTGTTTCCTAGTCTCTCGTTGATGCTCTTACGGACAGGTCCTCCGGATATCCATTCCAGCATCAACCAACCGGCAGATTCATCTACAGCATAGACCGCCGGTACACGGACACCATCACGGCGGCACTTTGCAAGAATGCGAGCCTCTGAAAGGATGCGGTGTTTCGTAAGGCGCTGGTCAAGAATCGGGTGTCGCCAGGGCTTAGGAGGACGGTACTTTAGAGCGCAGGGAATATCCGGCAACAGATAGGTGGTTTTGTAGAGACGACCCTCGGCACCTTGTGTGATGAGGATTGGCGGGGTTGACGCGGGGTACTCGAGGATTTTAGGGAGGGGAAACTGGTGCGCTTGCGCCGCGGGGTCGGCGGTCGCCGTAGCCGTGGTTGTCGTCATGAGAAAAGTATTGACTTGATTATTGTTGAGAAAGGTTGAGAGGGGTTGATGCTTGCAAGGGGGAAATGGCTAGACGATGACAGTGGAGCTTGCAAGATCTGATGATTCTGACAAGCTGCAAGACTGGCGCAGGTACGGGGAGGGATGGCATCGATGAAGTCAGTGGAATGCGAGGAGGGGAACAGAATTGGCACCACCTTACGCGCCCTCCCTTCAACGGCCCGCAAAGTTTTGACTGGGTGTCAACTGACAGCGGCGTTTTTAACCTGCAGACAGCACCTTTACAGCGCTTTAGTACCTAAACGAATCAAGTTTATTCCAAGAAATCCTTGGCTTCTAATGCCAGCCAACTTTCTTTTCTCTTTACTCCTCCATTCCGATCAAACTCCAAGGTTACACTATACAGGCTATTGCAGGCTGTTTCATAACTTGCCTCTCAACAAAATTGATGTCTAAGACTTCGTTTTGAGCCCTAGAATCGATCCACTGGCATTTCTGGTAACCCTAATTCCAGACCTCCAGCTTAAACCCATGCATCGAATTCGACGGGCTTTGGAGCCCTGGCACTACTGAAAATAAACCTAGTGATAGCGTCCTGCAAGAATTGGTCACATCCAACCGATGGCGATACTCAGCCTGCAGATAAACCCACATGGAATTCTATGTCGAAACCCACTGTATGGTTCGGCAGCGCAGCATAGCATTAGTTCTTGGGAGACTGCCAATCTTGAACAGGCTTGTGATGCATCCTCTTGAACCATGACAGCAACGACTCGTGATGGCTACCTACATAAAGACAGAGATACTGTTCTATGTACTGGTCCGATACGGGTGAGGCGTTTTTGTAAACCACCACCATCAGTCAGCATCACCAGATAATCAACCATCTTGGCCGTTTCCTCCACCCCCCGGCACTTCCGCGCTCATAATTTATCTTACGGCGAACCCGCCGCTTACCCGGTCTAAGGGACCATGCACAGTACCAGTCAGACAATTGTAACGCCGTCAAATCGTGCGTCTCAACTGACCATGTGATGACTCTTCTGCCCTGTCTTGCCTCATGGACCGTCATTAGCTACGGTTCATCTGCAGCTGCAGGGGGCTCTTTATCCCCAGCCATCTGCACCAAGTGGCCTAGCACCATCACTTGTTGAGCACGAATCTGGAAGCCGGGCTTGTATGAGTCTAGAAACTACTTAGGTGCTTAATTGGAGCGCACACAAACGCGGGTTGTGTTTGCAGTAATTGGCTGTTGGTTGCGCTTGCGCTTGTTCCCTCGTCATCGCTCTTGTCTCCTTGCTTGCATCTTGTGCGCCTCTCTCCCCCATCTCTCCCTTTTCCCTCTCACAAACACTTAGCCCCAAGGATCATGCGTGATAGCTTCACCCACCACCTCGACTTGCCATCTAGACGCTCTGCTCAACCATGGCCGAGTTCAATCTGCTCCAGTGGACTATAATCCTCATTCTGATCGCCGTTGTTCTGTCCCTCATTGTCCTTGTCCAGATCGTCTCCAATTATACGGCCGCGTACCAAGCGGCACCGCTCGAGATCGCAACCTTTGTTGATACTGCCGACTTTTCTGTCCAGGAGAACGAGAGCTATGATCGCGACGTCGCAAAAGTGCAGCGTCTTGATGACAAGATTCGCTTGACGCGCCTTTTAAGGGAGATCCAAAAGACGGGCGATGATTTGCGCGAGGACATCAACGGCATGGTGCTTGAGGAAGATACCACAAAGTTGAAGACTGCCGCCAGGCTACTATGGGCATCGAAGCGAGCGAGGTTGGAGGATCGTGTCCGTAGGCTGGATATGCTACGCATGCGCTTTCTTGTTGTTTACATGGGCGTTGTCGCATCGCACACGAACACTATAAACAACACTATATATGAGAAGCCATCTTCAAGAGCGCCACCACCACCTCCCCTACCCACATCCAGAGATCTAGAAAAGTCGCCTGTTTTCAAGACTCCTACACGCCCTGCTCTTCCCAGAGGCATGTCGGAGAGTATCGTCAACCGTCCCCCATTGCGCAGGTTGACCACCCAGGCTCTAATTAACCATCCCGAGCCCATTCCAAAAGCCAGTCGCAAGGGCTGGGCAGGAGTCGTCCATGAGCTGCAGACATCGCCCAAGATGCAACAACGTCATGCCTCGATTGAGCGTGCAATGTCGAAATCATACTCACGGTCACCATGATGCTTGGGTTTCCATCTGGGTTTCTTTACAATTTGGGTTCCAATTGCAGCGAAAAGACACGACCATTACATATTGTATAATGCGATTTCATCGACTGGCATTACACGCTACACGTTGCATCTTACACACTACACTACACTTACATATTACACACTGTACACTGCACATTACACGGCGTTCTTGGTGTGGCCTGGTGACCTGGTGACCTGGTGGCCAGCAAAACATTAATGATAAAGCATGGTCCGGTATGACCACGGGCAATTCGTCAATCACAGGGGGCATGGTTGAATGAGTGATGATTAACGATGGGTTTATTTGTCGATAATGAAGGTTGGAGGAGTTTGGTACACTGATTTCATTTCACTTCTATAGATGGGATGATACCCTTTCCCTGTGGTCTCAGGACACGATGTTTTGATTGTACGTTTTCTTAGTTATTTTACTTATATATCTATATTTGAATCTGTTGCCACTCTTGATCATAATCCACAGGTTCTGATGGGTTACAGTGGATATCGATAAGCATGGATGCCACAGTCCTCGATTAATGACCAGTCACAGCTTCGGGGCCGGTTCCATTCCTCTCTCCAACTGTAAGATTGTCAGTTCATGAAGCTTATAAGATTGACCATGTTGACTTACCATCGAGTGCCACCAAGAAACGGCTTACACAGTTGTAACATGCGACCTATTGCTGGTGTTAGGTCAAGTTTGGAGATTAATGCAAGAGTTCGGCTTACTGTCGCCGTGATTTCTACAATTTCCTGCTCGTTGAAGAACTCTCGCAGACGGTCAAACGTCTCATCCTTGACTTGAACATTCCTCGTCATCTCGTCTGTGAAGAGCAGGACGGCCCATTGCTTCTCCGACAGCTCAGCAGGTCGCTCGCCGAGGGTATCTTGCTTAATAGCCTCAAGTCCGGCCTCAGAAACACCACCCTTGACAGCCAGTGGCGCATGGTGCTTCCATTCGTACCATGCCTTGTTGCACACGGCAACTCGGGAAATGGCAAGCTCCCGCAAGTCATCGCTTAGCGAAGTTTTGGTGCGGACTGCGCCGAGGAATGAGTTCCAACCATCAGCAACATGAGGCGAGTGGAGGAGGGCCAAATCCAAGGATTGGAGGGGTCGAGGAGCACGACGTTCCTCTATGCGCTTCACAATGGCGGCATGCTCCTCGTTATTGGTCTCGGGAGGGTTAGATACATATGGGATTCTCATGATGACGGTTTGTTCCGGGCAGTCGGCTTGGTGTAAGTGATGTGCTCCGAAGACTTGACTTGAATACTGTAAGTTTGGAAGAAGAAGAAGAATGAATTATAAGCTATCAAGAAAGTGAGGTTTCAATACCAGGGGAGAAAAGAGTATATTAATGTGATGCGTACTCGCATTTGGTTATATATTCACCCGGCATAGCGCGGGGTTGGCTTTCAACTGCCAACTCCCGACTCCACTTCCCGAGAATCGGCGCCGAGAGACGGAGCTTGACTACGGCAATAAGATGAAAAATACCCGACAAGACAATATCCGTCAAGAGGTACAGAGTACGGTTACCGTTTATATATAGAGTTTTTGTTTATGAATTGGATAGCTCAAGCTAGCTTCCCAAGTAGCTATGGAATATTAGAATCTTAAAAGAAAAAGAATATCAGCCCAGCTGGTAAACAATAACTAAACCTTGACATGGATGGCTGTGCCGCCTGACTAGGTCCTGAATAACCGTTGAAGGAGTGACAGAGCCCGAGATGATAAGCACATAACTGTGCATGCAGTAGAATGATGGATTTGCAAGATTAAATTGAACATCGATCTCACCTGCAAAAACCAAATCTAGTACTTATAAATCTATGAATGCCTGTCGACTCAATCTCGAATTGGTTGCTCCACCAACTCCAACTACCTACCTACGGCCCTGTCCACATACATTTTTCGCCCTTCAACAGCACTTCTAATCTTCTTCACACGGCATCTATACAAACAAAAGAAAAACAAATCAAGACTAAGCAAAGAGAAGCGACGAACGAATCATCATCCGCCGATAATCACATGGTCCAGATTGTCAACATCTTTCTTTCCATGAGACCTACAGCTTGACTTGAGCTTGGATCATCACCCAAGAAACGCGCTGCGTATAATCACGTGACAGGGAGCTTCCACTTGGATCATTAACGCGACCTCACTTTTTCTCGCGTCGTCGCAACCTCCTGTCATCAGTTCCTCGTTACTTTCGCTTCTTTCGTCACTCTAGATCGCGCATCCATCAAACACGATGGCCGAGATCAAGATTGACAGCAAACTCTTCCAGGAGCGCATTTCGCACTTCGCCACAGCCTGGAAGAATGACCTACGCTCCAAGGATGGCCTATTCAACGGCGCCCAGTCTCTAGTGGTGATGATGGGCAAGGTTGAGGAGGTCCCCGAATTCCACAAGAACAATGCGATTCACGTATGCATGCGACTACAAAACCGCCCCAAAAAAAATCGAATGCGATCAATATGCTGACACGATACTATAGTTCTGGCTTCTTGGATACGAATTTCCAACAACCCTGATGTTATTTACGCTCGACACTCTATACATTCTCACAACCGCAAAGAAAGGTTTGCCGCTTCCAACACTCCACTGCATTGGATTGCACTAACCGCGACCTAGCCAAACATCTCGAACAGCTCAAAGGCGGCCGATTCCCGATCGAAGTGCTCGTGCGAGGCAAAGACGCTGCGGAGAATGAGAAGCTTTTCGTCAAGCTCACCGATAAGATTAAGGAGGCAGGAGTAAGTTGGTCGCCGATTAACGTTTGAATATTTCTAACGACTGTGTTTGCAGAACAAGGTTGGCACAATCGCCAAAGACACCTCCCGAGGACCCTTCGTCGACGAGTGGAAGAAGGTGTTGGCCGAACACTGTAAGGAGGTTTCCCAGGTCGACATCTCAGCAGCCCTTTCCACCTACGCCTTTGCCGTCAAGGATGAGAGTGAACTCCGAGCGATGCGAACTGCCTCCAAGGCCTGTGTTGCCTTGATGACCCCCTACTTCCTCGACGAGATGTCCAACATTCTTGACGCCGAAAAGAAAGTCAAGCATTCCATGTTGGCCGACAAGGTCGACAAGAAGCTGGACGATACCTCATTCTGGAAGACTGTGCAACTTCCCAGCAAGGGCAAGCTTCCTTCTGATCTCGATCCCGCTCAGCTGGACTGGATTCTGGGACCAGCGATCCAGAGTGGTGGCAAGTACGATCTTAGGTTCGCGGGCGAGTCCAACGACGACAACCTCCACGCAGGCATCATCATTGCCGCTATGGGTCTCCGATACAAGTCTTACTGCTCGACTATTGCACGAACATACCTCGTCGACCCCAACAAAGCTCAAGAGAGCAGCTACAAACTCCTCACTCTAATTCACAACACCATCATCAAGGAAATTCGTGATGGCATGACGGCAAAGGAGGTGTACGGAAGGGCTGTTGGTATCATCAAGAGCAAGAAGCCGGAAATGGAGAAGCATTTCCTCAAGAATGTCGGTTGGGGTGTCGGATTGGAGAACAAGGACCCCACCCTCGTTCTCAACGCGAAGAACCAGAGAGTTCTGAAGGACGGCATGACCCTTATCATCAACACAGGTTTCCAAGATATCGAGAACCCACACCCTCAGGACAAGAACAGCAAAGTCTACGCCTTGGTCCTGACTGATACCATCAGAGTTACTTCGTCAGAGCCTGTGGTTTTCACTGCCGAGGCGCCCACAAGTGCCGATGCCAACTCTTTCTTCTTTAAGGACGACGAGGAAGCCGAGCCTGCTCCCAAGAAAGAGAAGAAGGACTCACGTGTTGGCGCTGTTGCAACCAAGAACATCACAACCACAAGACTTCGCTCAGAACGCACAACTCAGGTCGCTAATGACGATATCGAGAAGAAGCGACGTGAGCATCAAAAAGAACTTGCAGCCAAGAAGCAAAGGGAAGGTCTCGCGAGATTCTCCGAATCCACAAATGATCAGAACGGAGGCGAGGTTAAGAAGTTCAAGCGCTTCGAGTCCTACAAGAGAGACAACCAGTTTCCCGTCAAGATCAAGAATCTTGAGGTTGTTGTTGACAGCAAGAACAGCACAGTCGTTTTGCCTATCATGGGACGTCCTGTGCCTTTCCATATTAACACCATCAAGAATGCCAGTAAGAGCGACGAAGGTGAATGGTCTTTCTTGCGTATCAACTTCCTGTCCCCTGGTCAGGGTGTAGGTAGGAAGGATGACCAGCCTTTCGAGGATGCCTCGGCGCATTTTGTGCGAAGTTTGACCTTCCGATCGTCCGATGGTGAGAGATACAACGAAATAGCAACTCAAATCTCCAACATGAAGCGCGATGTAGTCAAGAAGGAGCAGGAGAAGAAGGATATGGAGGACGTCGTTGAGCAGGATAAACTTGTCGAGATAAGAAGTGAGTCAGCCTTGAATGTTTTTGTGACCAGACGATACTAACTGATAACTAGACCGACGTCCGGCTGTATTGGACAACGTCTATATTCGCCCTGCTATGGAGGGCAAGCGAGTCCCAGGAAAGGTTGAGATCCACCAGAACGGTATTCGATACATCTCACCCCTGAACGCTCAGCACAGAGTAGATGTACTATTCTCAAACGTCAAGCACCTTTTCTTCCAGCCTTGCCAGCATGAGTTGATCGTCATCATTCACATTCACCTCAAGGATCCTATTATTGTCGGCAACAAGAAGAAGACAAAGGATGTCCAATTCTACCGAGAAGCGACAGACATCCAGTTCGATGAAACGGGCAACCGCAAGCGCAAGTACCGATATGGCGACGAAGACGAGTTCGAGGCAGAGCAGGAGGAGCGCCGACGAAGAGCTGAGTTGGACCGCCTGTTCCAGGGCTTCGCGCAAAAGATCGCTGAGGCTGGCCGAAACGAAGGTATCGAGGTTGACATGCCTATCCGCGAACTCGGATTCCACGGCGTGCCATTCCGAAGCAACGTCTTTGTTCAGCCCACCACCGACTGTCTTATTCAGGTTGTCGAGCCTCCCTTCATGGTTATCACCATTGAGGAAGTTGAAATCGCCCATCTGGAACGTGTGCAGTTCGGGTTGAAGAATTTTGACATGGTCTTTGTCTTCAAGGACTTTACACGAGCTCCTTACCACGTCAACACTATTCCCGTCGAGTTTCTCGACCAAGTTAAGGATTACCTTGACTCTTCAGATATCGCCTACACAGAAGGTCCCCTTAACCTCAACTGGCCGACCATCATGAAGACTGTCACAGCAGACACCCACCAGTTCTTTGCCGACGGTGGTTGGTCCTTCCTACAGGCTGATTCAGATGATGACGGAGGTGACCCGTCTGACGAGGAGTCTGCTTTCGAGATGGATGAGGATGAGTTCGATGAGGAGTCCGAATCCAGCGACGAAGGCTCTGACTTTGGCAGCAATGCTAGCGACGATGAAGGCTCTGACGCTGAGCTCGACAGTGAGGATGAGGGTGAAGACTGGGATGAACTAGAGCGCAAAGCCAAGAAGAGAGACCGTGAGAGCGCCATGGAGGAGGAAGACCGCGGTGCTAATAAGAAGAAGCAGCGCAAGCGCTAAACAGCTGGGCGGCGTGAGCTTGGAACTATAAGGCTCTGGTTGGTTTGCTTCTTCATTTGTACTAAAACATGCAATCTCTTTTTGGTTTCAACTTTGTGTGTGGGCTCTCGCAGTCTTTTGACGGGACGATATGGATAGCAGAGCAGCATACCTAAAATAGCTATTGTTGGTGAGAGGATGGTGCTCTTCCCAGTGTTTTTCGGGATGACCAGGATCGGTCAAGGACAGTTGTATTAGGCAGATTAAGATAAGATAATTTTATGATTTCGAGCAATTTTAGACAAGATTCCTTTAAAAACAATCGTTGCTTCTTACTGAGTACGTGGCCTGGAAGATATGGCGCTATATATATCATCAGTATTTCAAGTGTTGTAATCATCTTCACATCCCTTTTCAAGACAGCATTCGTAAACAGTTCAATTCATTCTATCCATGATTCCGAGTCGCAGCGCGCCAAACTCCCTACCCATATAAATACGTACGAAGCATACATTCCACGCTCTTTCTCCGTCCCATTTTTCTCAAGCCTTTTTGAAAGCATGGGTAGGCAAGACGCCGCTATACCACGAGGGAACATTGTTAGAGCCAGACCTTTTGCTTTGCTACCCTTCCAATGCCCAAAAAAGAAAACAGAAGAGTCGGAGGCTGCAATAGTGACTAGTCGCACAGAAAAAAAGGAAAAGACAAAGAGCCACATGAGCGATGAAAACAAATGGCGATATCCAAAAGACCAAAAACACATGATTCAGAGCACCATCTCTTGGTACCCAGTAGTCAACGCCAAGTGCTCGGTTCGAATACCCGACTACACGCCTGACCTGGACGGGGACGGCACAAGCAGGGGAGTTCCGCCTGTTGTGTTGGGCGGGGACTTGAGAGATGCAGAGGCTGGACTTGAAGGATCTTCGAGGAGAGCACGAGAATCGTCGCGAGCCGACTAGGCCTCGCCAGGACGGAGTTCACGACCGGAAGCGGCTGCCGTACTGGGGCCAGACTTGCCGCCAGGAGCGTTGTTCCACGAGAGATAAGTGTGATCACCCAATTTTCTGTTACCGGGTTAGTAAGAAACATATTCAGTGCCATGTAGGAGACAAACCTGGGTCGGATAAGGTGAGTGACTGTGAAGACAGTACCGAGAAGGATGCAAACACCACCGACGACAACGTAAGCGATGCCGAGGAAGGGGTTGCGTCCTCCGACAACGGTTCGGGTAGAGATAATGATGGACTTGGTACCCTTGTACTCTCGAGTCGGGAAATCTGATATGCGGTTAGATGAAATGTCCTAGCAACGTCCAGGAACTAACTTACGGTCATCAATGACAAGGTCGTAGGTTCCTGGCCACATGGCCTGGGTGTTGTTGCGCTGGTAAAGCTTGCTGAAAGTGGGAAGACCCGCAGTTCGCATCCAGACCTGGAAAGCCTCCCACTTCTTCAGGTCGGGAGGAGGGTTTTCGTCGGTGTATCCATTAGGGTAGCGTTTCTGCCAGTTGGGAGGAGGCACGATGTCGTCGTTACTATACTCAGTCTTCTTGTAAAGATCCTTGTCACTGTCCCATGAGATACCCGAGTTGTTGCTCATAAGGTATGTCCATGTGTCGTTGCCACCACCTGGGGGGTTTGTGAGCTCAGGGCTAGTGAAGGTGTCGTTGAACATGGAGTTTGCGATGAGACCACACGGGTAATAAGGCTTGTTTCCCTCTCCATACAGAGGAGTGCAGTCGGAATTACGAATGTCGCTGATGGATCGCTTTGAACCCTTGAGCTGTTCCCTGTCGAAGGAAAGAACGTATCGACGATGGTTCTGGTAAAAGTTGGTGAGGTGGTAGTAAAAGAGAACTGGAGGGCCCATCTCCTCTGGAATGGTGAACTTGAGATGGCATCGAGGGTTGAAGGTTTTAACACCGTTGTCGAGCGTGGAGCTAACGTTAACCTCGCGCGCCCATTGAGCATTCACGGAACTGTTAGAACTCTTGAATGCAGTGCTAACGGCGCTGTTGGGCATTCCTGTAAAGTTGCCTCCACTTTTAGTGCGGATAGAAGCATCGACAATGCAGTTGGTGTAGTCGAGTCGGATCTCTTGAACCTGTATTTGCGCATTAGAACGAAAGTGGTAGAGATGGCTTGGTGTTTCAGGGAAATTGTACCTGAGAGCTCGCGTACAACAGCAGACCGCCGATGGGAGCGAATATAATTCCAATGGCGAAGAAGAGAGGCAGGACAGTCTTTGGTGTGAGGATAGGCCTGTCGCATTGTATCAGCATCGAAGGGGCGATTGAGCATACGGGATAAGGGTAGCAATGACATACTGCCAGGCCTTTAGACGCTGCTGTCGAAAGGCAGTATCTAAGATGCATCAATCAGCATTTGTTGGTCTTCTTGTGCGTATCCATTCGCGCATAGTTTGTTTGTATGGAGCGCATTGTTTTGAGGCGCACTCACTCGCAGGGCGGCGACTCTTCTTCTTGTCCGGCTGCTTCGGGCCATCATTAGAATCCATGGAATCAGTGCGGTCGACCGCACGGGGTTGTTCGTCGGCCATTGTATCGTCGTCAGGATCGATCTATCCGTCTCGTTTCGTGCGCGCGATGTAAAGGTATTGTAATATCGTTGATGAAAGAGACTCGGAGTTGCGAGGGGAGGAAAAATATGCGACCCTCTTGTGAAGCTGACGGGGATAGAATGGAATGGTCGCGCTGTGGCTCGTGAAGCCTTACGTGTGTATTGAAGGAGTACGTACCATCCTCCTTATGGAAGGTACCTGCCACTCTACTAAAGGGCAGGTGGAGTAGGCTGTGCCCCCCATGAAGGAGTCCCAGAAGTCCAGTGGTTGGCGGGGAGCAACTAACGCGCCCCGGTGAAAAAGTCCCCTGAAACAAACCCTGCCGTTGAAAGATTATACACTGTAGATTAGCTTTAGCAACGGAAATCCCATGCAAAGGTTTATTTGATTATACATGCTTAGAATCACTGACATGATGAACGTCACACATCCTTGCTGGAGCATATATGTTCTTGATAGCTTAGTACCTAGGTAGTTATCACATAATTAATCAAGTTACCAGAGTAGGGTACATGCAGTTGAGATTATCAATGTATTACTCACTCGATCGATTAAATCAGCACCAGTTACACAAACCAATCAGCAAAAAGACAACTGAGTACAAACACAACCACAAAAAGATAACACCGACGCAGGCCTGATTCGAACAGACGCCTCCGAAGAGAATAGATTTCTAGTCTATCGCATTAGACCACTCTGCCACTGCGCCTTCTTGTGTGAAAGCTCTATGTGTTGCGCGGATCATGAAGCCAGGTTTCTTGTGCAAGTTTGGCTAGGAATGCTGTTGATAACCCACAGCAGCGCACCAATCTTGAATCACAAGGCGCCGTAGTATAAATTGGTTTGGCTTGATATCACTTAATGAGCTCTACAAGTCATAAATGTGTACTTGGGCTAAAGTCATGCAATGCGTCCAAGTGACAAGTTTCTGTTCTTCCTTCATCACAATATTATGCGTATATATATAATTACATGAGTATATATATACGTCTCATTCCCTTCCCCTTCTCTTATTCTTAATCTCCCTCGATTTCTCTTCTCTATCTCCTCTTTGAATGCTGTAGCCAAGCCGCCCCCCTTTCCACGCGGCCTCTTTCCAGCAGCAGCGAGTGGCTGAATAACTAGGGGAATAAAAACTAAATAAAAAATAGGCCAAAACGTGTACGCCTATGTTGTATGTACGAGCTCATCGACTGTAATGCGATGGCTAGGGAAAAAAGAGAAAGCATCCAAACTAGAAGATGAAAGGATAACAATAGTTTGGGGGCGCGCATAACAAGAACCCAGAGAAGTATCAGGCCGTTGTTTTCCTGACCAACCTCTTGCGGTTGAGTGAACAAAGAAAATGCTAAACTCCAAAAACATATTTCCTCCCGCTAAACTTTTGCAACTTAAAACAAATAAAGGATGTGCGAGGAAACAAGGTAGTGTGTGGGGTGGGTATGTCGTTAGGTGTGTGATACGTCGCTTTGCTTATGATCCCAATAAGGGTCTCAAGCATGAACATGGAAGAAAGGCATCATCCGTGCTTCTCCTTCGGTGCGCCATTCTCTCCCTCCTTATGTGGTGGAACGGCGTGCCCATTCGCTCTGGCCTTGGGCTTGAGTGAAGACGAGCGCTTCTCGTTCTCTGGTTCCTCGGGGATGGTCGCAAACTTCTTGAGAACTTGCTTGAGAGCTGGCCGTCGGATAGGTTTAGCAAGAAACTCATCCATGCCAGAGTCTATGCATTCCTTAACGTTGCTCTCTTCGGAAAAGGCTGTTAGGGCAACAATGGGAGATTTGTAGCCCATCTCCCTAATAAGCCGAGTACTTTGTAGTCCGTCAACATTCGGCATCTGAACGTCCATGAAGATAACGTCAAAAGACTGGTTTTTCTCCATTGTCGCCTTGACGAGATCGTATGCTTCCTGGCCGTCTTTTGCAATGGTCACGTCATAAACGTCCTCTAGTTTCAGCATACGGCTGACAACTTCGATGTTGGTCGAGTTGTCATCTGCTACCAAAACACGTACTCTTTGACCGCTCTTGTTCGCCATGGCACGGTCAATTTCGGCCATCTTTTGCTGAGTACTTTTCACAGCTGGAGGGTTGGCAGCAAAGTAAGGTTGGCTTAAGCCGACTAATCGAGGCTGAGGGTTGAGGGCACCCGCCGACTTCGTCTCAGCGGCAGGCTTAGGAGTGCTGGGGGCGGTGCGCTGTAGTTCCAAATCGCCGGCATCTACGCTTGTTGGTCGGGACTTGATACTGCTTGAAGCAGTGCTTGAAGTCCTAGATCTGAACATTAGTACAAATGTACACATCGCTGGCGATAAGAACTTACCGGTCTTTCACGTATTTCAGTGGAATCTGCATAGTGAAGGTTGTACCCACACCCACAGAACTCCGTAACTTGATAGAACCTCCCATAAGACCTGCCAACTGATGGCAGATACTCAAACCAAGACCAGTACCGCCGAACTTCTTACTCAAACCAAGATCTCCTTGGACGAAAGGCTCAAACACCTTTTGCTGCATGTGCTCAGGAATTCCCGGGCCAGTATCTTGAACCTCGAACTCGAAGATGTACGACTTGGCACCAGGGGGAGGCGGCGTGGGCGACCGCTCGCGGACTTGCACATGAGGTGTCGCCTTCGGGTCCCTGGGGTTGATAGAGAGTGCGGTCCCTGTGCTGACGAATTTCTGTGCCGAATTTCGACCCGAGGCTCCTGAATTAGCTGAGCTAGCGCTCCCACGTTGCCGAGGGCGTCCCGTCCGCGAGTTGTTTCGTGAGTTCTTAGAGATTGATGATGCCCGGCTGTCATTCTCGGCAAGTGCTTCTGCTTCTCCGAGACACTTGATGCGTACCGAAACAGTTCCATTGTGAGGCGTAAACTTCAGACTGTTGCTCACCAAGTTTATGATGACCTGGAGTATTCGATGCTGGTCACCCCAGAGGCACATGTCCTTGAGCCTTCCGGTTCCGTGGGGGCCCAGTGCTGGTAATCTTGTCTCGCCATTCGTCCGATCTGGGCTTGCACTGAACTCGACGTTGTCGGAGCTAATGAAATCTACTGAGAAGTTGATCTTTCCTTCCCGAACCTGTTTGTCAAAAATGGTCAAGATTTGTGATCGGATATCGGCCAGGCGAAACTCCCTCAACTCGAGACTGAGCTGTTGGCCAATCTGGTTCTTGGAAAAACTCAACAAATCCTCCAATAGATGAAGTAATAGGTCACCCGATTTGTAGAGCGTCTTCAACGACTGCTTGATCCTCACAATGTCATTCTCCTCCATGCACACGGCGCACATGCCAAGAATGCCATTCAAAGGGGTCTTGAGCTCATGGGAAATGTTGGCGATGAACAGCGTTTTGCTTTCGTTGGCTGCCTCTGCGGCCTTCTTGCTCTCCTCCAATTCTCTCGTGCGCTCGGCAACCTTGACTTCGAGAGATAGATACTGCTTCACTAATTCGTCGCTCATGTCGTTAAAGGTTCGGGTCAATTCAGTAAGCTCATCCGTGACAAAGTGTTTTCGATCATCGACCTTGGCAGGGATCTTGAACATCCGACGGGCCACATCTCGATTCGAGCTGGGTGCATTCGATTTGCCCTTGAGTCGTCGGATGAATTTAGCTATAGGCCCCTTCTTTTTCGACCGTCGTGATTGGCCTCCGGAGCTTGGAATCTCGTCATCAAAATCAGAGTCGGAGTCGATAAACGAGTCTTCGTATCCTGGAGGGTTGACCGACTTTTCCGTGGCAGCCTTAAGTTTTCGAATAGGCAAAACACTGACGTGAGCACAGGGAACGATAATCAATGCTATCAAACCCACAGTGCCAAAGACAGTACCAAGAAGGATATTCCTCAAAGTGTTTATTGGCTTATAAGCCTCCCATTTGGCTTTCTCGACGATGACTGTCCAGTTTGCCAGGGGGGTCTGTGTTCGAGCAAAGCCAACAGCGACACGGGCGTTTTGCTCGTTGTGGGTGTTTATTAGGGAGCTGGCGTTGCTGACCGTATTATAATGTTTGGTGAATGAATCGAATGCAGCTGGATAATTCTTTACCGGAAATGCCCTGTTGCCATACTCGCTGACAAACTGGTGAATGTCGTGAAGATCCTTGTGTCCTTCTGGACTCTTTGGGGGAAGGATGAATTTGACCATGACATTGCCAAATTCATCACGATTAGGGGTGTATGTCGCATTGCTTGCTGGCTGTGTCTTGTTAAAGCGGTTGGATCGGTCCGTTGGACCTATAAGTAGAACTGAGCCCGTCTCACCCAGTCCTTCACGAGAATCCTGGATCGCAGTGAGGGACTGAGCAAGAGTGACAACGCTCATATAGCCCAGGATGAAAGTGTCATTGTTGTCTCGAACAGGAATGGTCACGGACAGGAGAGAAGCAGACTCGTTGAGAACCAGAGGACCGAGCAATAAACCCCCATCGCGAGCAATTCTAACATCGTCGAAGGCCTCGGCTGCATATGCGGTTGTGTTGTTCCGTACATCGTTTGGTCGTTCGAGATCGATATATGTAAGGTTGGGGAACAGGCTTGGGGGGTAACCCAGGTCAGAGTTACCGAGACGAACATTAGACCCTTCCGAATCCTTGTAGGGGAGTTTGATCTCTGGTACCGAAAGAGATGTCACATTGAGCAAAACGCCGCCTTTGGTCTTTGTGTTGTTTCTCGAGAATAGTCTTATTTGCAGCAAGCCCGAAGCTGTGCTGACAGAAAGTGCGCTTTCGAGATCCTCGCGGGCATCTTCCCACTCATTCCTGCCAGTGTTGTAGTAGTTGGTGAGTGCGTTCTGGACGAGAATTCGGGAGGAAATGGTCATGGCGATGGTCTCAATAAGGTCCAGCTCGGCCGAAATCCGGGACGCCTTGAGAGAAGCTGTAAGTTGCAGGCCATCGCGCTCGATGTCGACGACAAAGCGGTTGACATAGATCCATGTTGGGATAGAGACGATGGCGAGGGAGACGAGAACGGCGAGGAGGACGAGGGCCGCAAGCTGCTCACGAATGGCGATGCGCATGATAGGCAGGCTAAAAGAAAGGATGCGAGGGTCGAGCGCGACGACGCGGCATCGTCAACTTTGTCGGGAAGCAATCAGTTCAAGGCGCAGAGGATGGGACAAGGGTCGAGGAAGTTGTGTTTGAAAGATCTGATGAAGCCTAACAGCAGTTTTACGGGGCAAAGATGAGGCTCGTCTCGGCGCCTGCGATCTTGGATAGAATTGGGTGGTCCCCTCTTGTCGTCGCTATCGCCGTCGTCCAGAATAACTAGAACTGCCCGTCGCAAAGGAAGGTTGCGGTTGTGGACCGATGATCGACAGCACAGCCAAGGGAGGCGAAAGCTTTCTGAGCGTGGGTGTGCTGACTCGGTGTTTCCGGAGATGGCAACCGTTTCAACAGCGACGGAAAGAAGCTGAAGAGTATGGCGATGGGTGAGTGAGTATGCGCGGATTGATCACCCTTGCTGCCGTTGCTTTGCCTGTGAGTATTGGACTCGATATTGTGCGGGTTTGGTCTAAAGGAGCGAGTTGTGCGAAGTCGCAACTACAGCTGACGGGACACAAGAAACTGTCCGGGATTTGGGATGTAAGAGCTGGGGGAGGAAGGATGGGGATTGGGAGGAGAGTACTGTGATCAGCGGAGGCTTTTTTGGGGTGTGCGACTTGGTTGGATGGCAGGTACCGTAGCAGCAGAGCAATAAAGCTTGGCCTTTTACAGAAGCTACCCGACGCGTGGAGGTGCAGACCTACGGACAGGTAGTCTAGGTGTTGAAAGGTGGTGCTTGTAGTGACTGGTTTCAGTGCCAAGGTATCATTCAATATCTGCCATTGATTGCATACTGCTTCTATCAACATTTGCTACAAGATAGACAACAAAGTCTGACAGGTTTTGGTGAATATGCATTCGTTTCCAAATGAAAAAAGGACATGTCAGAAATAACCGTCCCCCGTCGTTACCGGCCTTAGCCCAGTTGCAGACAGTCGTGAAGCGGACTGCGCGGAGATGGGCAGAGCCAATTGAGTCTGGCGCCATGGGGCGGGGAGTTAAAAAAGGTAAGCTGCAGGTGGACTATAGTGGACTGACTGTACGGGCTGGTTACAGTACCATGGTAGAGAGGTGTAGCCCGTTGGGCAGCGGGATTATGGCTTGACTTGAGATGAATTGAATAACAGAGATTTATTCAAAAGTTTATTTATCTAGTTCTTGACATCAACATGTTTTCTCTGGTTGCTAGCAGCAATTGTCGATAGTACAACTCAGTAGTGCTTATTCTTATTCAACATGGAAAAGAAAACAAACTCCATACTAGATTGAGTTCGGCTACGGGTGATGAACATTGATGCAAGGATGAAAAGGGTAACGATCGTCCACAGCCTGGCCGATCGCGTGCATCGATTAACACAAACGAGAGCGAGAGCCCTATGAGGAGAGAAAATAGAGAGAGAAGCAGAGGGGGGAAAAAGAAGAGGAGAACAACGCACAGACAGAGATAGAAACAGAAACAGATGGGCGGAATTAAGCGGATCAGGATGAATGCGACACGAGATGGGGTCAAGGTTAAAATATTATTCAAGACGACCTGAACAGCTGAAAGACGGATTAGGCCAGTGCATAAAGTCTAAATGCATACCCAGGGAGCAGAGTAATAAATAACAATTCTGGTTAATTTATTATCCCGACCAAGATGGTGATTGCTGTATATCTCTCACTGTCTCGTCGACAGTTGAAATTTACCTTTACCTATACGAACACATACATACTTCAGTCTCGTTATTAACAATGCGGATACTGTTTGAAACGTCGGTTCGATCCACCTCATTTCCAGTGGCAAAGTCGTTGAACTGTCAAATGTGCCTGGACTGTTGCCCACGAGGACCCTTGCGCTTTAGACTGGTTCTCTAGTCAGGGCACTTTTCCATAGAGGGAAGTAGTTATTTTGTCGGTAAACTCTGATGTTAAACTCAAGGGTGTATTGAAAAACGTTGATGATTTAAGTGTTGAATAAACTCTGTATTTGATTTCGTATACTGATATCCATGTAGATAGAGAAACCATTCATTGGTTTGCGGACATTACGCCCCGTGTAGGTGCTGTGCTCCGTTTATTTTAATTTCCCCATCCAAGCAACAAAGCCAAAAGCAACAAAGTCAACACCCCCCGGGTAAAAGCAGGCGACAAATTAGCGAGTCTTTGCCCCCCCCCCGCCAAGCCTTTTCTATTTCTCGATCTGACTTTCATCAACAGATCGACAACGACTTTGCTCTGCTCTGCTTTAGAGGGTCCACCTTGAAGGACACCCTTAAATAACATGATACGATCCTTGGCGGGCGACGTTCTAGACTTTCGACCAAGAATTACCACAACCTATCAAGCCTCAAGACTATTATGCATGCAGCAGCCTGTATAACAGCAATTATTACAGCAAAAAAGGTCTCATTCTTGAAAGTTACCGGGTGAAGTGGTTGTCTCTCAATATATACAAACACATTCCAGCTATAGGCCGCGTGGAATGAGGCAAAAGGACAACCCGCCATTTCAACAAACCTCAAACCTCCATCCCCAGTTATCTCATTCCAACCAAGAAAATCCCCCTTCTCTCTTTCTAATAAGCCAGCTGTCAGTTTCATCCATTCATCACATCTCGAATTATCCTCATGCGCCAATCATCCTTGCTTGCCCAATTCTGCGGATCTCGCGAAAGCCCTGTCCATGTAAATAGGTACGTAGTAGCTTCGCTTCGTCCGTCTCTAGTCACGAATCACCACATAAATGTTGGGTACATAAACGGTGCATTATTTCAGCTGACAGGGAACATGACATTTGCAGATTCTTGTTCAAGATGCCAAGTTTTCGTTTCGATTCTTCACCCACTAATGAATAGTCTAACTGCCTACCGACTACATGGAGAGTACAGATCAGAGTCTCCGCAGTAGATAGACGAGAGATCATTACTACTACCTTGATCAACCTCAGTATCGCTCCATAATCCACTGCCATCGCGCGTCAACACTCATCTCCTCCAGGACAGCTGTCTCGGCCTTCTTGATCTCGGTATATCTCTGCACTACATCTGCACCAAGCAACCCAACCAACTGTTTATCTTGCTGCAGAGCCTGGAGCGCCTCTTGTATGCTCCGGGGTAACCTCACGCTTATCTTGAGCTCTTCTCTTTCTGACGAGGACAGTAATGCGGGATCCTTTGTGCAATCTCCCAAGACGAGCCCCTCGTTGTCATCGAGTCCCTGCACGCCTGATAGTATGATCGCCGCGAGCGACAGGTAAGGGTTGGCGATTCCGTCGATGCACTTGATCTCCCAGTGACTGCCCTCGACCTTGCGCAGCGGCACCTCGCGGTTCTGAGTGCCCCAGGCAACCCAAGTACCACCAGCCCAGCAGCCATCTACAACTCTGTCATAACTGACCTTGCTGCTATACGTGAATGCCGCGATGGCCCGGAGGTGCTTCAGAATACCAGCGTAGAAGGGTTCGTAAACGTCCTTCTCTGACCCAATCGGTGTTGAGATGGACATGTGCATGTGTGCTGCTGTTCCACACGACGTCGCATATGGCTTGGGGTGAAGCGTCATGCGGAATCCCTTTGCTGTAGCACACCCACTGATAACATCTCTTGTGAAGAGAAGGTTGTCCACGGCCTCCAGTGCTGGTGCTGTGGGCATCACGAATTCATATTGTCCATTGGCGCTTTCGGGATGCATCATCTCAATGTATATACCGGCGGCATCAAGTTTCTCGATAGCATCTTCAAGAACCTCAGTCGCCGCTTCATGGTCCAGAGCTCGGGTCACAGACCACGCGTGCCCGTCTGTTTCCAGAGGTTCGTACTTGGCCGTCCCGCAACGACGGAAGAGGACGAGCTCGATCTCAAATCCGAGCGTGAACTCGAGCCCTTGCTTGGCTGCTTGGTCAAGTGTTCTCTTCAAGAGAGTGCGTGTACAGAGAGACGCAGCAGATCCATCCTTCTCCTTAAAGTCACCCATAACTGTGATATATCCTTTTCGGGGACCAAGACGAAGGGTGCTTAGATCTGGATGTAGCCTGTACTCTCCTGTCGGGGTAACGCTGGGTACTGGGTGGTCTCTCTGATCAATGCCAAGGCCAGCTTTGGTTACACCAAATGAAAAATCCTCTCCACTACGCAGTAGAGACCAGACACGACGCATGGGAATCGCTCGCACCCTCGTCATGGCGGTGAAATCGGTCCAAGTCACCTGCAAGAACCTTGGTTCTTCCTTGTTCTTGAGGAACCTGGAGAGCGTTGCAATGTTATTCTGCTCTGAGCATTCAAGCCCATGACTGGAGTTTGTGAGTAATGGCTTGAAGTCCAAGCCGAGGTCGTAGAGCTTGTTTGCGTTATTGAAGAGCATGTCGCGGGTCATCTGGGCTGCTTGTGTCCAAGAGAAATCTCCCTTGTTGACATAATCTACCAGGACAGTCTGCAACACTTCTCGGAGCTGATCCACAGCCACGATGTACGTCTCTGGGAAGAAATGTCCGTCGGTGCTCCAGAGAATCTTTGATGTCGGACAGAGCTCCAGAATCTGTCGGACAACCCCTTCTTGTCCTTCGCGACTGATGAAAGGGAACACTTCTCCGATATCAGCATAAACGTTTGCGTAAACGGTGGCCAGATACCCCAGCTCACGGGTGAATGGATAACTGGCGTGGAGCAAAACGATCGGGACGTCTGGGTATGTCTTGATAAACTCTTGTAGATGAGCGGGTGATGACTTTGACAATGTAATGTCGTTATCGCCCAGACCAGTGTGGAACTGGATTGGCTTTTTGTGCTCGTCCTCGCTGTTTTGAATCAAGCCTGCCAAGATATGAAGGAAGTAGTCATTTAGAGGTTCATGATCAAGTCTCTCGAATATCTGAGCACCGTCCTCTTTTCTTTCGTCAAAGATGAGCTGGAACTTTTGCATGATGATCTCAAGGTCGGTGACTTGAGTGACGGCAAGACCTGTTCGGTAGCAGATGACCGACTTGAAACCGACAATTTCTGGATCATCAAGAGCATCATATACGGCATTCATAAAGTTCTCGACAGATCCAGAGAATGCCTCGGAAGGGTGCGAGAATTGTCCACATGCCTTTTCGATACAGCCTGCCGCGACTTCCTCGATGCGAAGAATACGCTTGTTGGGGCTCCTCGTATAGGCATCAAGCGTGTGATAGGGCTCAACATCAGCGGGATCGCCCAAGAGATCGTCGACCAATATGTTTTCGATTCCTGAGAGGCATGTCCTTATCCACTCGTCATAGTTGCCCTTTTGCTTTCTTATCACAGCAGCTTCGACGGCATCCCAGGTCGGCTCAGTGCCTAGATGCCGAGAGAGGAGCTTCACGGCGCGGAGGTGAGCCAGACTTGTCTTTGAGTCTCCGATAGCATCTCCGTTGGCCTCGGTAGCGATGGATAGAAGGGGGTGTTTTCTTATCGCGATGAGTTTGAGGAGAGGATGGGCGTGATGGTCAATTATGGGGGTAGTATAAATGACCCGACGAAGGGCCTCTTCTGTGTGAATTGTCGGAGCTGTCATTTTTATCGTATTCCGACAAGAATTTTCAGATGTTGTCGCGAGCCAACTTCTTTGAGTGAGGTGTTGACGATGTCTCTAAATTGCTCAACACAGAGAGAGTGGACTGATTGGCCCCCTCGTGGAATGACGTGATGTTCAATTATTGCTTTTTAGAGGCTGACATTGATTAATTATAAATAAATTAAAGCAAGCTGAGCAATTTTGAACGAGACAAGTCGATATGAAAGAGATGCCACAGTAAACAGCTTTATAGTTGCATCAGGTTGCAGCGCAGTCACCCCGGGTGGTATTTAGGCCAAGATATTTTATTATGTACCCTGGCTTCTCCTCGTTTCACTCATCTTTCGATTTCGATAACGGCATCTTCAACTGAGACAAACGTGGCGGCATCGAATCAATTAGCCTTTGACAAAAGTTCACCGTGATGGGTCTCACGTAAACTGAATGTGTATTGACCAAAAGAAGCCGAGACTTGCAGTTGTTAGAGCCGTTTACTACTCTATTACTGGTCCATCTTGCATCGGCATTGCGACGATCAAGTGATGCTAATGCAGCGCGTACATAGTAACGTCAGTCTTTAGTCTCTGTTATTCACTCATAGTAAGCACCAATACGTTAGTCTGATGAGTGTTTGCCTACTCTGGACAGTTACTTATCCACACATCAACAACCTGATCTGTAGAACAAAATCGTGTAATCAAGACCACGACGTGGACTAACTAACACCTCATATTAAAAAACACCAACTATCTCAAAAAATAAAATAAAATAAAAACTCGTATTACGAAACTAGTGTTCCAGATGTCCAGCCACAGAGCAAGACGCGCGTGGAAGTTGGATTGTGAGATGCTCTAGGGTAATCACCTGTGTAGTATCAGGAATTCTTGTACATACAAGCACGATTACACTTCATGCCATGCATACTTGTGCATTGTTAGCCGTCAGCATCCTCGTAGGCGTCAACGCCGTTGACAGAGTTATCAAGAGAGCTGCGGTTGTTGCCAGACAAAACGGCACCCCAATCCACGATCCCAAACCAACACCGAATAATGCCCCCATGCTTGTCTCAAAAATGAGGAACCCCAAGATCTCTCCAACTGCTAGTATCCCAAATAGAGTCCCTGCACGGCCTTTGTCCACCATTCCAACTAGCATTGCTCGACACAGCGTAGGCAAACCCGAACCGAGAGCTGCGATGATCAGACCGGTGATGATAAATGACTCATTTGTGACCATCATCATGCAGAGACAGCCGGAAAAGAATAGAAAGGAGCTCGAACGAGCTAGAATGGAGTATCGAAAATGAGCTGACGAGCGAGAGAACTTGGTCCATGTGTAAGTGATGACAGGTAGTAATATGCTCAGGGTGACCAGTGTGACGAGGCTTTGTAGAGACACGATAAGTATAGAACGGTGGAGAGGCCAATCGAACTGAATCGGCATCAAGCGGATGATGATTTCGGTTTGCGTCGTAGCCAGTGGTATTGTCATGACGGCACCTGGTAGAAGCCAGACAAGAGGCCTGAAAAACATCGACTTGACCGTGGCCAGTGCTGGCGTTTTCTTGGGCAACTCAAAGTTGAGGTTGTCCAACTCGAGACCATAGGTATACGGATCAATGTTTGTGCTGCCATTGTCCTGAGGCTGAGTTTGCTTCAAAGTCTCCTGTGTAAAGGCGATGATAATGAAACCACCGACTGATACCAAGCTCAAGGATAAGAAGAGTGGCATCCATATGGAGGACTGGAGGAGCTTCCCCGATACCACAGGTCCAACAAGCTGCGCACTGAGAACGGATGCGACAATGTACTGAAGCCACGTTGATCTGACAAGAGTGGTCAGAAAATGGTACTCATCATCACAATAATAAGTGCTACTTACCGTTTGTCTTCGGGTACAACATCCGCGATCATGGCAAACACCATAGCTTCTGCAACACTCCTGCCTCCGCCAAATAGCAACGGAACACCGATACCCCAAATAGCTTCGAGTGGGATATTGCCTGATTGCCAGCACACGATCATGGCGTAGCTTTGGGAGAGTAGCACGCTGGAAATGCTTGCACCGAGTACAGGAAGACGGCCGATTCGATCTGCGAGAAGCCCCAACGGGAAAGCTACCAGAGCAGCTGCAAACAAGGTCAGCCCAGAATTCCCGAAGGAGTGCAGTAGATTGATGTTTATACCAGAAATAGTGCCAGCGATTTGCATCCCAGTAACAATAAAGTTGAGTCTGTACTGTACCGGTTCATCTCGACAAAATTCTTCAGGGAGGAGCTCCGGGCTATCGATTTGATGGACCTGCCTGCACACTATATCCTGCATAAGCTTTATGGATGGAAGGTCGCTTATCGAGAGGCCGAGCTGTATAGTAAAGAGACATATTGACAGGAACGGGAGCAGGATAGCCTGTGGTACAGTGAAGGGACGAGACCGCATGGTGGCATTTGTGATGATTTGGTGGAGAGTTTCATTGGGCATAGCAAGAGAAAGGATGGAAGAAACAAGGAGAGATTTTTTGCCAGCAAAGATATTATGCGGATTGTATTTCTTATTGTTTGATTGAAAATGTTGCTTTCAATAGAAACAATAGAAGCTGCCTGAGAGGAAATACAAACGCAGCACATCTTGACACTGGCAGGCAACTATGACCACTCGTAGTATGTATCTAGATAGGCTCGGATTTTTGACTACATCAATTAAAATACTTACTTTGCTAAAATAAGTTACCCTCATTGATGGGCCATGGATCAAATTGGTTGATTCAATCTGGTGAACTGCCTGCCTACCTTAAGCTACAATTCCTAAAATTGAAACCATCCAACAACTCAAACATACCTCAATGAAGTATATAAAGACACACACCAAGAGCCTCTAAGACCAAGTTTTAGCGTTCCTTTGTTTCTAATCATAGTGTTCGAGGCGTACGGAAACGTGGTTGTCGTGGACAAAGAAATTGGATGAGAGCAATAAAGCAGCTCACCAACCGAACAAATACAGCTAACGACTGAAACAAGATCAAAATAGCAACTTGGGACAATGTATGTAGAACAAGTAGTCAATCAGTATTTGGTCATGCTCCTATAGGTATATTAATTAACTTGCAGCCCACTGTCTTATTGTTACTGGAACATGCAATTTGTTTTCATCTTTTCATTCTTCACAGAGCAGGCCTCAGTACGACTAATATCATTCATACATAGAACACTGGTTGTTCGAAAGGTGAATTCTATAGAACAATCTCATGTTACCTCTGGAAGGGACATTCATTCAATCGTTCCTTTCTACTATATCTTGATCGCGTTGATCGCGTTTCTTGCCCGGTTGCAAGATCATCATCTTACCTTTCTATTCTATAACCGCACCAAGTCTACAACCAGTACCGCAATTCTATCATCCAGTAAGTTTAGAACACCTCGCACTTCAAGACCGAAACTGACTCAATCGTCATAAGGCATGTGCCGAGGCGAGAACGTCCAGTGCAAGGAGTGCTCACAACTGAGCTCTCGTATCGTCCAAATCTGCATCCGCGGCGAGATGATGGTGAATTGCCCTGAAATCGTCATCGAGGGTGTCAACCCGGAAAAGGAGGAATGCCATCTGTGTAGATGCGGTGGCGGCAAAGGTACTATTACCATGCCGTCGTCAATACTTGCGAATGCTAACAACTATGACAGGGAAGTTTGGAGGGCATCCAAGGAGCAAATCATGCCCAAGCCAATTCGTCGGCTCCAAGCCCTGAAGCCTCAGGAGAACTCCGGCCGTTGTTCTAGTGACAAAAACGAGAGCAAATCATCATTTTGGCCACCATATCCTGAAGAACACCAACTACATCGCAGTGTTTCGACTGCGCTGCAGTCAGACCCAAACCAAGGGATGGATTTTCTGGACGATACAACTCAACTTAGGCCTGTAGCTCTAGAAATAGAACAAGAATTTTCGGAAAAAGAATCGTGTGACATTGTTCTGGCATTGAGAAGCAAGCAGAAGATGCTCGTGGTTGCAACGTAAGGGGGTCAACTAGTCTGGCATATCGTTGTAGACATGTAGATCCTATCAGCCATGTGGTATAGCCACTCAGCAAGACTTTCAATAAGTGACATGTAGTAATCAGACGATCAACCAGTTTGCTCCACTCCATTCCCATAGAAACATATGCACCATGTCCATGTAAGCCATCAGTAAATATAGATATTGAGACCACCACAATATTGGCCACTCTCAAGATTCTCAACACCATCACTTATAAATGTGTAATTCTTACTGCAGACCCCAATCATCCGTTTCCATCACATGGACTAAGACTCCCTGCATAAGAGGCGTCATGCCTTGTTGCTGTTCTTATCATCCAATAAAGGGCTGAATATTCGAGCAACATTGGTCCAAGGACCTGTCCCGAGAGCAGGGCAGGGTATGTTATTGGCTTTACTATAAACGCCATAAGGAACAACTAAACGTCGGGCCGAGCCAGATATATGTCTTTTAAGTCTTCACTCCGCCATGGCTTAGATGGCATCGCACATGTTGACAGAAAGTAACGCATCAATATTGATCAGCTTTTGACAGCTTCAGCCCCAGCCCGTATTTTTTACCTGCATATGCACGCAATATCCAAGGCACACCAATAAGCAATCTGGACGGTCATCCCCACCAGCCTGACACTTGCGATGATACAGACTACAGCCGCGTTATGCCAGAAATGGTTGGCTGAAGGGATCGAACTGAGTTGAGGTGACAGGGGATGGGACTAAAGCTAGTGCAGATTTTGAGAGAGATCTCTCTCTGTCAGTGACGACACGACATGATATAAATATTGAGTGAGTCCCGTGGACGAGAAAATGTGAGACTCGAGATGCTAGGCAATGTCTCAGACAGTTCCGAGACACGGAAGCCACTAAGCTTCTTCTTTGTGTCGATCCCTTTTTTCTTTGTCGTACCTCGATCCTGGCCTGTGTGTGATCTTGAGTCTGATCCTGTCCCATGGAGCTGGGAGCCATCAAATCGTCCAGCACTGGAGAGAAAATGCCCGACTGTGACGTGACAAGACAATGATTGCCACCATAGCCGCAAAGGTTTCGGCTACGTCTTTGTGCCTACCTACTGTAGGATTGTAGATGGAGTAAAATAGGAGGCTGCTGAGGGGCGGCAAAAACCGTCAACCAACACATAGTTAGTTGGTGTATTAGTTTATGAGCCGGGCCCGTATTTGAGTTTCCACGCGCAGCCACGTAGGGCCTAGAAAGTGAGTAAGCTTCTAGTTCCGTTTTGTATTGTATGGGAGGTCTTGTGTCTGTCGAGGTACTGCAGGTTGCCGGTTGATACAAGGTGTTGGTGTATCGTCAAGACGGGAATGAGCATGATAATCTCCTTGTAGTGTATGTTGCTATAGGTACTGTCGGTCGATATCCGTGTCATTATTAATTATGCCATACTTCTGTAGGATCGATGGTAGTTTAATTATTCTCCATTGTTCGATGAACCCTGGTTATAGGTTTGGAGAGATAAACGGGAGCAAAGGCCCGAAGAGTCACTAATGCACCACCCTGATGCTACCTACTGTAATTACAGTGCATGCAACACGTGGAAAGCTCAGACTGCTGATCATTGTACCCGTAAAGTGCACGTATGAACGCGCGTGTTGCCGCTATGGAGACTGTTGACTGTGTTGTGTCAGTCCCAGTGAGACGGGGATTGGGATCGTCGCCATTTCCAAATACTTTTGAAGACTCGGGCCCCATATGCCAGGTTCTATCGTGACACCATTTCTACGAAATAACTAGGAGCAGCCAACATTCCATTGATCCACGTGGCTTGTGGAGCAGTTCAGTTCGGTTCAGTTGAGAGGCAGAGAGGTACCCGAGTAAAGTTCAGTCTTGGGGGGGG
>NC_031951.1:9768345-9976345 GCF_000303195.2 Fusarium pseudograminearum CS3096
GGGGGGGGGGGGCTAGACGGCCTATTGTAGCGTGAGCATTGACCTACGGTGGCTGGCAGCTAAAGCCATCCATGCTGTAGGACCAGTATCTGATACTGCATGGTGCGGAACCGTAAAGTCTAAGCTAATGAGCTCGAGCAGCATTGTGAGCCCCATGGCCTGTCTGTGCGAGGACTGTGTTAATCTTGATAAAGAGTACTCTGTAGCAATTAACAGATCAACACGGTGAATTGTACAGAGTGCAGCAAGGAAGTACCTGGTAGTTGTGGTGCGAAGCAGGAGAATATCTGAGACAATAGAGAATGATACGTTTCAACTCCAAGAGAAACCACGTTTCACAAGGAACAAAGAACAACTTAAAATTCTACCCGGCGATCAAAAGTGCACAAGAAGAGAAACATGTCCGCCGCACAGGCCTAAGTACTAGGCACAGACTTCGATTAGTTCATGTCAGGACATGTATATTGCCCAACCACAACTTGGAATCTGCATGCGCAATGACTTGCACTCATTGTCGCTAGCAATGGACGATGGACGGTCTTGCCGAGGACACTACTACAAGGAGGCTTCAAGACTAACTTGGTAGTGAACATGACGGAGCAACTGTCCGACTAGGCTAGATGGGACATGCTAAAAAGTCAATTAATTTGCCTTGTATCCGTATTTACCTGCTGTAGAATGTAGGCGAGACTGTAGTAGTAATAGCCACGGAGGCAAAAGCCATTGCCCAAAGCATTTGGCATGCACGGCAATGCATTGCATCGCGTCTATGTACCTGCTCAGTACCGTATATGCTCGAATTGCAGAAGCGAAAACCCTCGCTTTGCATCCTTTGACGCAACGTTAATCAATTAGATGCACAACAGCGACACCACCAAAACTCCTGATTCCCAGAGTCCCCCCCCCCCTTATTACTCCAATTAAGAGTCAAAAAGACCAAATAGTCCCTGACTCAAACCCTGCGATACTGCCCGGCCCTTGTCCAGGAACGGTGGGCGCTGTGGATCTGCTTCACACCATGGGCCCAATCACAGCTTCGCCTATCATCGCATCTTATCCCCAGCTGGGTTCGTGGAAACATCGAATCCATCCACCATCCTTCATCCCTGCTTCCAGCCTAGACCTCTTCTAGGCCTCGTCGCAAATCCCATCACCCAACAGCACCTTCAGTGGGCGATGCACTGATAGTACCCGCGTTATGGTGTCGATTCTGTCCTCCATTAGGCCATGTACCGACCTGTACCTCATGGCCCTCAGACAGGGATGGACCCCTCCCCGGACAGACAGAACAGAACACTTCCAGTCCTTACTTTAGTCTTAGCTTAGTCTCGTCTGGTCCAGGGGCTTGCATACATACGATCCGCCGCCCGAACGAGACCCTTAGCAGCAGCCGAGCCAGAGAGCTTGGACAAACAAGGAGACCTGATCGACAACGCTCACGCCTCTTCCTCAAACTGCTATCCTCTTCTGCCTTTATTCGTACTTCGCTCGATCTCTTTCTTTTCCCCTCCTCAACTTTTGTCATTATCACAGGTTAACTGTTTATTCCGGTTACCTATCTATCGCTTTTGCTTTTACGACGTACGCTATTCAGCGTCCTTGATTGTCTTTTGTTGCTCCAATGTACGTCAAGTATTACTTCACTCCCCGTCCCCTTCATTTCCTTTGCTTTCCCACCAAGCAAACACGGTCAACGCATGTAGCCAAACTGCTTCTGCTGCTGACCTGCAGTTGCATTGGTCCCGTCGGCTTGCAGCGTTTTGCGCTTCCGTGTCCGTCAGCTATTGTCTTGCACACAATGCTTGACTTGTCGTACATCTGCCACTTGTGGTTACGCAAAAGCAACTCTCCGTTCCTTACGCTCCGCTCTACTCCTGTGCTTTACACTACGTCTCAAGCGACTTTTAACTGACAAGAATCAGCATTGACCCGTCGGCCAATATCTTTGCCGTCCAGCCACAGCGAATCACATTCATAACCCCCCCAGCATTTCGCAAGCCGGCAGGATAAGAGCTGGGACTCCAATTCTAATTCTGCGCCTGTCCGATCCCGATTGCGCCTCACATCGCACAAGGCAATCGAAAGCCTACAGCGACTAGACCCTGTTCCCGACTCTACTTTCTTCTTCTTCTTTTTTTAGGGTGACCCGTGCAGGTCTGCCCGCCAACAAATATAGATTGCAGTCATGGCGACCTCAAATGGCGACCCGAATGTGTCGCGGCCAACCTCTGGCATCATCTCTCCTCGCGACGTGAGATCTAGGACACAAAGTTTCTCCAGCGACCGACCTTCCACCATCGCCCATAGTCTCATGTTGTCGCCGTTGTCTGTATCACCTACAGCGGCCTTCATTGCCGCGTCGGCCGCTTCCCAAATAATTACAAACGACCATGATAGCCACGCCGACACTTGGTATGATCAGCATGGCATTGAGCCAGCCAACGAGCCCGCGCTTGTCACGATAGAGGCACTTCAGCTTGTCAATAACTTCCTGGATCAATTACTTTTCAACTTTCTATCCAAGTCACACGCTACCACACTCGCCAACCTGCGACCGGCCGTTTCTGAAGTACTGAAACCCAAACTAGCGAAAGACGCCGTGAACAACGCCGATGAGGAGCTGCGTGAATACCTTGGCGAAGGCGACGAGGAGGATTATGTTACGCCTCAAGGCGACAAAGCGCGCGACTGGGACCTGGAACTGGTTTGGAAGCGCACCCGTCTTCGATGCATGGTTTACTCTTCTCTGGGCGACATGGAGGAAGAAGACGAGGACCTCTACATGGAACAGGAAAACCTTGAGCTTGGTGCCAATGAGCAGGCCAGCGAGGTCATCTCACCCGCTGTCGCAATTTTTCTCACCTCTGTCTTGGAGTACATGGGTGAACTGACCCTTACTGTTGCGGGTCAAGCCGCATACCACAGATTGCGGACGAAATGCCAGAAGGAGATCAACGACGGAACCCGAAACCCTTCCGATGTCGCTGACCGTATTGTCGTGGAAGAGCAAGACATGGAAAGAGTAGCACTCGACCGAACACTGGGGCGACTGTGGAGGGGTTGGAAGAAGCGGATACGATCGCCTGTCATTGACTTAAGCGGCCGCTCCTTTTCAAGGGCGTCTGACGGACACCCGAGACAAGACAGCGTGATCAGTGACTCACCTGCCCTCAGCGGGGCTGCTACCCGCGATGTTGAAGAAGAGCCCAATGCTGAAGTTGAGCCATCTCAGATTGCCCTTCCAATGGGAGACAAAGATGTGGATGAAATCGAGGTTCCGGGTCTGACATATTACAGTGATGATGATAACCAAGAAGAGGAGGATGAGGCTGTGGAAGAAACTAGCGGTCGTCGACCAAAGAGTTTGTTCATTATGCCACTAGGAATTTTCCAAGGCCTTCCTACACCAACTGTGTCGCAGCCCAACACGCCAGACTTCACTGGTCGAAAGCGTTCAAACTCACTTCCAACGCCCGGCGCCTCGCCATACCGTGCTGCCGTAAAACGCTCAAAGGAAGGT
Organism: Fusarium pseudograminearum CS3096; assembly: GCF_000303195.2. Lineage (NCBI taxonomy): Eukaryota > Fungi > Ascomycota > Sordariomycetes > Hypocreales > Nectriaceae > Fusarium > Fusarium pseudograminearum. The sequence goes on from NC_031951.1 coordinate 9,771,866, forward strand.
GTTCCAGTCTTGAAAACCACTGGTGAAGATGCAACAAAGCTGTCTGAGAATGACAAGGCCGAGCAAAGCAGTACCGACCCGTTAAAGGAGGCTGAAGAGGACAAGTCACAGAATGAGCCTGTCCCAGAGCCCGTGGTAAAAAAGAACCAACGATTGTCAAAGATCATCACAAGTCGCATCCAGTCGCGACAGGAAACTGCGGAAGAGGACCCAGCGTATGAGAAAGCAGAGATATTGACTTCGGCTCGGGTGTCAGTAGCCGGAAGCTCCTCACCAGCACTCTCTGACACTGGTGGACCTTTCCTGCTCAGGAGGTCCTCGAGTGTGCACTCGGCTCGCATTATTGATGTGGCCGGTCCCAAGAGCCCTAGCGGATCTCGTTCCCCTTCGGCCGATGCGGCAGACCGCATTCGCCGTGCAAGTCTGACGATTCCTTCAAGTGGCAGCCTCACAAACGTTGCTAGTGCAGCTGATGCGCAAGCGCAGAACACTCTCACGACTACACCGCGTCCAGTTGTCACAGTTCCCAAGAGCCGTTCCCCTGTCGATGTTATGCGAGGCTCAGTGCCCAGTGCTGCAACCATTTCCGAGTCGGATGAGGAGGGTGACCGCAATCGTATCCGGGAACAGAGGCCTCACAAGTATTTGGCTTACCAGCCATCTACTCCAACTGTTCCTGAAGCTGTTTCGCCCACTGAGAGTAAGCGGCCTCAAGGCATTGTTGGAGCACCACCACAATCGCCAGACCTTCCCCAATCAGCTTCTGCCCAATCAAATCGTAACGCTTCACGAAATGAAAAGGTCCCTACATCCCCCACACACAGTATTGGTATGGTTTCGATAGAGCGCTCAAAGACAAGAGATTCGGACGAAGAAGGTGCAAGCGCGCATACACCACGACCAACTCACACTTCTGGCTCATCAGCCTCATCCGGCATCAGTCGTCTGAAGGCTGTTAGAACCTCCGAAGACAATGGTAGCCGCTCCAATGTGGCCCGTAATTTTGAGGAACTGATACAGAGTAACCAAACCATCACCTATACGTTGACACCCGAGAACATGCGCAACATGGATGTAAGTAAAGTGGCATTGTTCAAAGTGGTATTGGGCTAACGAGTATGACAGCACAACCAGCCTCTTGATGCCTCTACTTTCAAGGGGTCAAGGAAAGGCGAGGATAGTCTTTCACACCACCGATCTAGGTCTTCATCAGCGACAAATGACATTAAGCGGTCATCTCAGCACCCGTCAAAGCCTTTCCCGGCTCCTAACACAGGAAGACCGCGTATGTCGGCTGCGCCAAGGGACGCTCGAGTGCCCAGCGAGTCTATCGCAGATTTTGCAGATTTTATCAAATCTACTGGTCCTCCAGGAGACAGCCGTCCAATTCAACGAAATGTGAGCAACCCATATACCCTTGGCAAGTCCAGCCTCGATAGTCGCCGAGTTTCGTCGGCAAGCAATCGGAATCGCTATACACCGCGTGAGGCTGTGACTCAGTCTCGTAGTGGCAGTTCGGATCTAATCGACTTTATCCGACAGGGACCCCCAGGCGCAAACAGCAACCGTATTCCTCAGAGCATCGCACCTTGGGACACGACCGGTGCCGCAGAGCCGTCAGGCGGCAAGGCCGTTGACGCCAACATCCCCGATATTCGATACAGCCAAGCCTCAACACACGGCACCGAGTCGTCGATGCCTTCTATTCACTCATCTATCAACTCCAACACAGCTCTTCTGAAAAACAAAGGTCAACCTGCTTCCGCTAACAAGATGTTTGATGATGACGACATGATGCCGAAGCGCAAAACTCGCCGTGTCAAGGATCCTTACGCCATCGACTTTAGTGATGAGGATGAGGAGGACGATGAGGTTCTGCTCGCGACGCCTAAACCTCCTGTTAAGAAAGAAGAGAGTTTGGCAGAGTTCCTCATGAACTGCGAACCTCCGCCGGAGCCTGTCTCAGCTCCCATCTCCGAAAAGATGCCAAAGAAGAAGGCTAGCGCGCCGAGCCTCATGGGAAGGTTCAGTCGCAAGGAAAGTCAATCCAGTACTGCCCCTGCGTCACCTAAAGCCAACGACAGCCGGTCACTCAGCAGTCGTGCTGGTCTCAGAAATTACATCCCCATCCAAGTCAACGTCCAATCCGGCTATGACAAGTATGGAATACCCACAGGCGAGAACCAATCTCGACCGCCGCCTGTCTCCTCAGCCTCCTCTGGACGTCGTGTACCCATGAAGAAGTTTGAGCCCCGAGAAGCAACCTCCAACGTTTCCCGTACATCAGATCTCGCAGCGTTCCTTCGAAGCTCAGAACCGCCGCCTGAGCCCATAGCTGCCCCTTCTCCTCCCGTAAAGGAAGAGAGCGGCAGCAGCCTATCCAAGATGTTTGGTCGTCTGAGAAAGTAATCAGCAATTAACCCTGCTATTTCTACGCTTTGATTGGATTGGCTGTCGGAGAAAAATGTTTGAGACGAATATTCATATGCTCACGAGCTCATGTACTTTTAATTTCCATTACTGGATGTCGACCTATGTTTTGGGGGTCTTGGGACCTGGATTCAAATACTGTGCTGTCGATGCCGCCACAGAGCGAAGTTTACTGTTTGACTTATGCGTTTCCTTGGAATACTGGCATTGTTGCACTTCTGGGTATCTTGAAGAGCGGGGTTTTATCATTTCTTGCCATGTATGCGACACTACATAGCGTAGTTCATAGAGAGGGAGGGAAAGGCGGACACTTGAAATGGGCATAAGCATCAAAAACAAATGTGTTCAAATCTTTGCACTTTTGAATAAATAGTCCATTGTCTGCTTACAGAATATTGCATTTTCACCGTGAAGTATATATCTTTCACCATAGCAATCATTTGTGATTGGATACTGGTAATACTTACGCAAGTCTGCTGACTGCGGTGCCACCACTCCCACCTACTAACTGAGGCATTGCAAAGACTTGCCTTTCTCTGCGTAGTATGCTTTGGATCGGCTTTAATTCTGTACGATGCGTTGTTAAACTTGACTTATAGCTTTGAGCGGGCGTTACTGTTGCTACTAGCCCAACAACAGCGGCATTTGTATGTGTGACACATCATTGGAATTTGAATTTACAATGAATGTTGTCCTGCATGTAGAGATGTTCAATCCTTGGTTCAGCGTGGGCGTAGTCACCCCACAAGGACTAGGCATATTACCATTTATAATTTCTGGTCTTTGCCCACATTTGGTGGTCAATATTGTGTGACGCAGCCTGACTTGACATCAAGTGAGATCAAATGTATGGAAGCCGTATTGCTACTTGTATACGTGAAGGATGCTCATCAAGTACTGCCTGCAGTTAAAGGTACATATTGAAAGAAACACCTCGGCCTATTCAGTTGTAATATTCATTTATTTGTGTGTGTGTGTGTGTGTGTGTGTGTATCCTTCTAGTATTTGCAGTTTAAGGATGAAGAGCGGCACACTGCCCCCTTCACTCTTAGTATAGAAGGCCTCGCTGTTACTTGGGATCGAGGCCAGTCACATCACGGAGTTCAATGCCGAGGGGTTTCGATATGACATATTGAAACCATGTGCATTCCCACTACCCATGTTCATCGTTCGATAAAGCGATGGCCGCACTCTAACGAAGTTGGAACCGGTGTTTTGATCCTCTTCACTAACCGATGAACACTCGTCAGCTCCTCGAGTTGACGGCGACAGCTTTTTATTCGGTGGACCAATAGCAATAGTCCCTTGCATATGAGGGGGACCATTGAGCTGGTACTCCATCTCCCCACTGCAACATCCATAGTTTGGAAAGCCTGGAAGAATGAAGCCTGGGTCGAACGATATGAGTACAAGGGGCCTCAATTGTCCAGAAGCCATGTGGGTTGGCGAGTAAACCAGTATTCGCTCATCCATACTCCATTCGACTCCCCTGATCGGCTGTATCGGGTTGACAACACTATGCAGCTGAGCCAATACACCATCGTGGTGGTACGAATGCTGATCTCGTGGCCAAAGTTTAACTGATGATCCCTGTTCCTTGGGCTGTACTCTGAGTTGTAGTGACGAGTCTGGGTTGTAGGCTTCAGAGATAAGATCAATGAACGAGTTGCATGATGGGTTGTATGAACGAATAAAGCACTCTTGAAGGGTGTATGCTTTAGTATCCTTTGGACCATCACCAACATGAAAATCATCACCTGCTCGTTCCTCCACGTCAGCCTTACTGTCCCATTCCTCTTCAGCAGGGCTTCCTTCCGTAGAGTCTGGCGGCGTCGGAAGAAGAGATTCTGGTGAATGATCGGTTTCTTGTTGGCCAAACTGAAGTTCCCTCCTGTAGCACGTCCTCTGACTGCCTGCATTTCCAGGACACCACTCCTTGCGTGTCTCGACGATAGATACTTTGCCTGTTTTCTCGCTTTTGCTGATTTGTAGAGATGTCCAGCGCTCATCTACCAAGCCCTCAGAATCATGGCGGCGCCAGAGATTGCGCATCAGAGGCTTTTCGCATCTTTCTTGCACTGCATCATGCACGGGAAATCGTACAACCTGGTAGAAATTGTTGCACACACCATTCTCAGTCCGGGTTTTCAACATATTTGAAACGCAATAGAACTGGCCATCGATGATCTCAAAGCAGATATCTGATCCTATACTTGCCTCGTGAAAGTCCCATAAGATCAGTTGTGAATCTGACCATTTGCGCGTCTGGAGATTCAGACAATGGAGGCCCCATCGGTAGGAACCTTCTAGCGTCAAATGTGATCTTGAGCCCCAGAATAGATAGTTCTTGTCGTTACGTACAAATATGGGATGCGTTGAGCATGGCCGTTGTACAACAACCCAGCTGGGGTTCTCCTTTAGCTCAAATATGATGAGCCAGCTGCACGTGGTCGAATCTTCGAGCACCTGAGTGGCGAGGCATGATAAAACTCCCTCGGCGAAGTACAGAGGTTCAATTGTATGCGGTCTGAGATGATCATAATCACGGACTGCAAGCTTAAGGAGCAGCGGCACGTCAACCGTCAGTTCAGTCGTGGGTGTCTGTTGCAGGGTGTTGAGAACACGTAGATGCTTGTTTTCAATAGTGTAGCACAAGTGACCATTGGTATATATGAAGTAGTCTGCCATGGCCACTATAGCAACCATCCATGGTTCAGCACCGCGGACGGACATTCGCCGCTTAGCCAGCTTGCGAAAAGCCTTTGGGCAATCATCGCTTGACTGCACCTGCCGAGCCTCCGCGGAATATGGGGCTTTCTAAGCTCTCGTCAGCGAACTAGTTCAGAGAGTAAGACAAGACACGGATGGTGATATGACGAACCATGAGTGCGAGCCGGCACATCCGCCTGTCATAGAGAATGCAGCTGAGGAACCGGCAGCTCAATGCCATATTGAAGAAATCTTCAACGTCAAGGAGCTCAACCAGGAGGGAGACAATTTCGATAGGCAGTTTCAAAAGGCTCATGACGATACTGCAAATGGGAAAGGAAGACGGGATCTTGTATAGTAATGCACGGTCATATTCACCAAAGCGCTGAGTGATGGATCGTGTACAGACATGATGCTATCCCGAATGGCCAAGGGCACTCTTAAGTCTCTTCAAGAGGGGGAATGAAGAGCAGAGCCTCAAAGTCGAACCTAGCCTCGTTTCTAATGACACCCCAGACGGAGCACGCTATCAAGCCGACCCATGTCTCTCTCTGTCCGGCTTAAACCGGTCAAGACAAGGGCAATCAGAGTTTGAAAGCTTGAGTTGTTGATTTGTTAGGTGGGCATCAGGTTCTAGTGAGGCTCTTTGAGAAACATCACATGGAGGTTAGTACACCGTATACACTCGTGAGTAAGACGGGTATCGAGAGTAGGGTCATGATTATTATTAGCCTGTGCTCGTTATGTAGAATCTCCCGGCCATGGGTGACTGCGTCGAGTTGGTGTAGGGCCCAAGACACAGATCGAGGTTACGTAGGTTGCACATGCTTACCTGGGTAGGGATTTGTGTTGTAGGGAGTTGCAAGGGTGGTGGTTTGGCGGCTCTTTGCTAGAGCCGATGTGGGAAATCTTTGCGCATTGTGATCGTATTATAAACAAACGGACGATAATCCCTGACCATGTCAACAAGCTATTTCTTGGTGGGCACGATTCCTGCCATCAAAACAAACTGGCCAATTGGCCAATTCAAATTGAGAAGTACGCATTAGGTACAGTATTGAAAATGGTGGTCATACAGCATACAGACCCCCGCATTTTTTAAGCCTCAAGTCCTGTCTCTGCACTTTGCAACGCCCGTTAATGAACCAGGCTCCGAGCCTGATTTATTACTGCCGTTAGCTCTGTCGATGAATGTGCACATAATAGTATGTTGAGAAACCTCATGTTTAGTCTCAAAGCAGCAACAAGATTCCTCATGACGACCGAAATCACAAGGGCCTTCACCAACAAACGTCGGTTGAAATACAATACTAATTGTGTTATCTGCTTCTACAGACAAGCAAGAACCCTATCCATAACGCCAGAAATGCTCCATCTCCCTAGCCACACAGGCTCCTTGTATCTCCAGAATTGGAAGAATCTAGGTTCTCGTTTCCAGGACCCTGAGCAAGCAGGAAGACCTGCTGCTCCGTCTACTCCACTTGGACTGTTATGCTTCGCTTCACATGATGCGCCATAGCCCTATTTGAGATCCATCCCCAGTGATGCTACCATCCGAAATTATGAGCGTCTATTGTGAGCGGGTTTTGGTGAGATGGTTCGCTTCATGTCATGGCATCGAGGTGGTGAAAGTGTTATCGCGATTTCAATGATTATCCCTTCAGCTGTTGAGCTGAACATAATTGCCTGTCACGTGTTAGTTCAGCAACGCAATTCTTGGGTAGATATAATACGCACCTGGGAACTGGCCCTCCTTGCCTTGCAATCGTCCAATCCACCACTCGTTTTCATTCTGTGTTCTTGTGACAATCTCAATAACATCGCCAGTTCGGAAGCTTAGATCTCCTTCTGCTTGCGCGGCATAGTCGTAGAGAGCCGTGACGGTCTCCACCCCTGGAGCTGTCAAGCGCATAGGCTTGGGCTTAGGTTTGGGAGGCGGGGGCTTCTTCTTGCCAGCAGCGATGGCTGCTAGGCCTGCATTGGCACCTGTAGGGGGTGTGTAAGGAGGAGGAGCTGCCGAGTCGTTTGCGGTTGAGGCTGGACGCTGCCAGCCACCGATCTTCGGGCTGGTGACTGCACTGCTTGAAGGCTTGGAGTCTTCGCCGCCTTGCGTGAGGAGTGCGGGCTGCTTAGGACCTTCGAGGGCAGGTTTTGCTCCGTATCGCATAGGTCGTGGACGGCCAGTTGTCTTAAATCGGCAGATGGACAAAGCCTCTGTTTGTTCTTGAATGTCGCCGCGCTTCTCGTGGAACGCATCCTCGATATCAAGTGTCAGATCAAAGTAACCAATGTCGCAGTTCTGCATCTTCTCGTGTAGAGTGTAGAAAATGTTGAGCTGCATGTAATAGAAGGACTGGAACAGAGGCTGGATGAACTCGCGCTCGAGCTGGAACAGCTTTGGAAGCTCGTCCTTGAGTAGGTCGTTGAAGTAGTTAAACTCCTGCGTAGCCTGCTCAACATCTCCCTCGGCCTTCCACATTGCCTTCTCGTCCTTGGCAGTGCGTTCTTTCTTGTCCTGGAGCTTCTTGAGGGCCGTACGATGTCGGTCATAGTCAAGTCGTTTATGTTCACGCTTAAGGGCGCTCTTGCGTATCACCTTGATGACGTCGAGCAACTCGTTGGCGGGACGGATAATCCTAGACTCTATCATTTCCAACTCGGGAGCCAACGTTTCTTGCAAGTCCTTGACGACGGCTTCGTATTCTTCGCAGGCACGGATGCCTTCGGGGTTTCCTTCAAACTTGATCGCGTCAGGGTCCGACATGCGGCCCGAGATTGGCTTGTAGACTTCGGTCATGGCCTGACTGAACTCGATCTGGTGGGTGAGCATGCCATTGATGGACTCGAAGTACTTTTTGGATTCATCGTGGAGTTTTTTGGTCTCGGTTTCGAGTTCCTGGAAGCGTCGTTCGGCGTCGATATAGACGGCATCTTTGGTATGCTCGCCGATGTTGAACTTTTGCTTGAATTGTTGCGGAGCCTATGAGGGGGGGGAGGTGTCAGCATCTCTGCTTCTTCTTACCACACAGGCGTTGATTGTTAGTCCTGACGTGTCTCGGCTATCCAGTCGCGCGCAAGCATGCCGTTTTGCGCGCGCCAGAAAGTTGAAACCCTGAGGACCAACAAATGAGGGGCAAGGCTTACCCGGGTGAGGCTCTTTTGGAAGCCTTTGAAGCTCATGATGAGAGCAAGGCAATAGTTGTTGTGCTATAGATGAAGGACTAAGAACGGAGCTGGCGGAAGAGGAGACAATATCGCGAAAAACCTCGGTCGCGAGGCCACCAAAGTTGGACAAGAAGTTAACTTAGTATCCAGCACAATTAAAGACAAATGACTTGAGTTGAGTCGTGGAACGGACGGTGACGTCCACCTGTGTGGCTGTGTTTTAGCTCCAAGGTCGTCCTTTTTTTGCTGCCCAGCCTGTCCTGTAGCCTACGCCTTGTTGCCAAGCCTGCCGAATGCCGACTTGTGTTGTGGCTATCAGGTTGCTGGAACAAATAATCAAAACACTTAATAGCAAGCTCTAGGAAAGGGAAAGAGGCCGCCTAAAACATAGCAATGTGAGCATGGAGTAGGGGTCTCGTTGACTGGAAATTAGGTATTTTCTTTTAACCGATGCCAATACTAAAGTAATGAGGTTGTCTACAACTCCTATCTTTGACTGTAGACTACCTAGAGATCCAAGATGATTGTGCAATTGAAGTTTCCATTTGACTGATGCCTTGGATTATAGAGGTTAGGCTATCGAGGGAAATATTCTGCTAAGGTAATAAGTGCGGTAGGTAGTAGCCAGCCACAACTGCGTCATCCATGGCAGTTAGTCGAGTTGCGTCACTAAACAGCTTTCAGGGATCAATCTCACTCAGGCCGTTCACTCACTGCCACCATGGACATCTGTCTCTTCGGAGAATACCTACGGGCGGGGCATATCGTTGCTCATAAAACCCGAGATATAAAGCACCGAGATTATGATTCAAAGGAGGTATGTAAAATATTTAAGGTCTTGCTACCTATGCAAGCGAGGTTTTCAGCCCTGAAGGGACCATTCTGAAGCTTAACATGCAGAACATGATTTCTGCTTCCTAGATATACCCACAAGCTCGACAAGGCAATGCAAAGACATGAAATACCATCTCTCAATTTGAGTATTCGAGCAATTGCTCGCCACGACAAATTGATGACATTTCCATCTCTTTCTCCTCACGGCTTGGCTTGCCGTCCGCCACAACCAAAGGCCTAAAAAGGGCGCTCCCCGGCTTTTTAGGCCAATCACCGTGCCGGAACTGTCGGAAGCTTATCACCGAGTGCCCGAGCCGACCAAGCTAATGACAAATTCTCTACATGAAGCTCAACGTCTCCACCGGAATTCGCTTCTTGTCTTCTTCTCCCACTGGCTTCGCTCGACGTTTTTTCTTCGTCCTTGCAACTGCCAGGAATTCATTTCCATCCATCATGTCTTCCAGAATCGCTTCCTGCGCCCTGCGCTCGGCAGGCCGAGTAAGCTTGAGCTCAGGCTCTCGCCTTACTGTAGCCCCTCTACGAATGGCTCGCGCAGCTGCTGTGGCGAGGCGAACATCACAAAGAGGATATGTCACCGAGACCAAGAGGGATAATGCCCAGGTCGAGACGGCTATCAAACTCGACAAGACGGCTTTTGCAGATATTCCTCCCCCTGGCACTCCCTCCAATGCCAAGGTTAGCCCAATGGCTGGTATGTACATAATCTCAGCTCTCGCAGCGGGGCGACATTTATTGAGCTTGAGACTAACTTTTTCATCAAGAGGTCTTGAAGTCAGCAGCAGTCATGGAAGAGGGCCAGCGCCCTATCTACCTCGATATGCAGGCTACCACACCTGTCGATCCTCGAGTCCTCGATGCTATGATGCCCTTCTACGTCGGCGTCTATGGTAACCCTCACTCGCGGACACATGCCTACGGTTGGGAAAGCGAGAAGGCCGTGGAGGATGCGCGTGAGCACGTTGCCAAGCTTATCGGAGCTGACTCCAAGGAAATTATTTTTACCAGTGGTGCTACTGAAAGCAACAATATGAGCATCAAGGGTGTTGCTCGCTTCTTTGGCCGTTCTGGCAAGAAGAAGCACATTATCACAACACAGACTGAGCACAAGTGTGTACTTGATAGCTGTCGTCATCTTCAAGATGAGGGTTTCGAGGTCACGTATCTGCCTGTTCAAAATGATGGACTCATCAAGATGGAAGATCTTGAGGCTGCCATCCGACCCGAGACTGCTCTCGTCAGTATCATGACTGTCAACAACGAGATTGGTGTCATCCAGCCTATTGAGAAGATCGGCAAGCTGTGCCGATCAAAGAAGATCTTCTTCCACACTGATGCTGCTCAGGCTGTGGGCAAGATCCCTCTCGACGTCAATGCCATGAACATTGACTTGATGTCGATTTCGTCACATAAGATTTACGGTCCCAAGGGTATTGGTGCCTGCTATGTCCGAAGACGTCCCCGAGTTAGATTGGACCCCCTCATCACCGGTGGCGGTCAGGAGAGAGGTCTTCGAAGCGGAACTCTTGCTCCGTCACTTATTGCTGGCTTTGGCGAAGCTTGTAGAATCGCCAAGGAGGAAATGCCTGTGAGTACTACCTACCCCATTTCTTTTCTGTCTTCCCCTATTTTAAGTGATGAGTTGCTCTACACATGCATGGCTTTCTGAATGGCCTGTGACAAGGCCGGCCGTGTTGATCGAAGCTTCTGTCTGATTTGTAATGATTTTTCATTATTTGTTTTGATCGATATTTTTATATGCAAAACTGACCGATCATAGTACGACACAAACCGCATCAAGTACCTCTCAGACCGTCTACTCAACGGCCTTTTGAGCATGGAACACACAACACAGAATGGTGCCCCTGATTCCTTCTATCCCGGTTGCGTCAACGTCTCCTTTGCTTACGTCGAGGGAGAGTCACTCCTGATGGCTCTTAAGGACATTGCCCTGTCTTCGGGCAGTGCTTGTACTTCTGCCTCACTAGAGCCCAGCTACGTCTTGCGTGCGCTTGGCAACAGTGACGAAAGCGCTCATAGCAGTATCCGATTCGGCATCGGTCGTTTCACCACTGAAGCGGAGATCGATTACGTCCTCAAGGCAGTTCAAGAGCGTGTTAGTTTCTTGCGCGAGCTGAGCCCTCTGTGGGAGCTCGTACAGGAGGGTATCGACCTCGACACTATCCAGTGGAGCCAACATTAGGCTCTCATGTAATGAAGATGACGACTCACGCTTACCCCGACTTCTTTGACCAGTGTCAGGTACGGGATGTATATCAAGGACGTTAATGAAAATGGCCGGCAAGAGCGAGGCTCAGCCGTGTCTGTATAGCATACTGTAATATCAGAGATACCTCTTTCTTTAAATTCTGGGGATGAAAATAGGGAGTCATTGGTTCAAGGAGCTTGCAATTATCAGGGTATCTGGTCTATAGGCGAACAAACAGGCGCCTCTTTCAAGTATCGCAAAGGTTCAGGAATAGTCTTGCTATTGGGAAAGAATGATCCAAGTTAAGATCAAACAAAGGCTATAGTCGCACAAAATGACACACAACCATTCACTATGGTATACAAATTCAACCACGTTTTATGTTTTGAAAATGGTGCCATACCTGACGCAAAATTTGGTGTTTCTTCCACCTTTGCGGTTGGCTGCTGTTGGTGGTGTAACCACCCATGTTTGCCTGTCATAAATATCTCACGCAGCTTACGAGGATCACATGCATTGAGAACCCTTGGAAGTTCGATGGGATTTGCCTCCAATCTCGATCTTTCCGTCAGGTGCCCTGCAATGTTGATCCGATAATTACGTTGCTCATCCACTTTAACAACATCCACGCATACCTCAGTATCCAAGAATAATTCTGCATTCAGCCAGTCAGTCATACATGGCGTAATGAAGAGACTGTCGGCGAAGGATTCTTATTCTGCATACATTCTAGCAAACATTGAAAATATCGCCTTATCTTTGTGGCTTTGTAAGTAGGTAGGTACATATGAGAGATTAGTGAGGTTGATATACCTTCATGTCGATGTTGGATTGTCGATGAAAGCCGTATATCCGTAGGTACCTAGTACTGGGTACAATATTTTAATGGAAACCCACCAACACAATCGCGGCTTCCGGCGCTTGTTTCGTGGCACTGGTACGGAATACAGGTCGTTTGTTTGCTGTTAAGTGGCGTTGACGTCATATGCGATTGTCCACCTTCAAGCGTCACTGCAGGTGCTTGGGATTATGACATCACTTACACGCATTGCGACTTCCTGACAGCTGCCTTGTAAGTGAAGCCTTCCTTCCTGTCGTGATGGACTTCCATACAACTATTATAAAGCCTCCTCACTTCCCCCTCTGCTGCTCATCTTCATTCCTCCATCAACACTCATCCTCGTATCACAACACTAAATCACTATCAACACTTTCCAACCTACACACAAGCCAAACACAACAAACACCTTCAACATGTCTGACCAGCCCCAACCTTCCACTCTCAAGTCCGTCGTCGACTCCACCACTGGTGCTGTCCAGAACGTTATCGGCAACCTGACTGGCAACACAAGCGACCAGGCTGCTGGCGACCTCAAGAAGCAGAAGGCCGAGGCAGAGCACGATGCTTCTCACGCTACCGCTAAGCTCCCCGGTGCCACCATCTCCGGCTCTGGTGCTGCTGCCAAGGATGACCCCAACCGCACTGATGGTTCTTGGAACCAGACTGCTGGGTCCGCCAAGGAGACCATTGGAGGCCTTATTGGCAACGAGGTAAGCCAGAGATGATTATTCTATGTCTGGTCATTGCTAACATCCACTAGTCCTTGAAGCAACAAGGCCGTGAGCAGAACCTCGAGGGACGTAACCAAGAGGCCAAGGGTCAGCTCAGCGACCTTGGATCAGGTATCGGCGACCGTGTTCAGGGTACTGTTGGAGGCGCCGTCTCCAACCTCACTGGCGACAAGGAGAAGGAGGCTCACTACGACGAGCTCCGTGCCGAGGGCAAGACCCGCCAGCGTGGCGTCGAGCACGATGTCCAGAAGCAGGCTGAGGCTGAGCACCGTGGTTAAAGCATGATGCGTTGCTACGATGAGAATCAGGCTAGGACAAGCATGAGAGACGATGAAACATGATACCCAGAGTTGACCTGAACGGATCTAGGAGATCCTACTGATGATAGTCCTAATAAACACTATGAATCTTTACCTTTCCGTCCCACTATTGTTGATTGTTCCCGACGTAAAACCCATCGTAAGAATGTGCAAAGGATAGGTAGTTTGACTGCACCAATATTGGCGGCTGGTGTGACAGCCGTGCACAGAAGAGGAATTGTATATACCAAAAATTTGGACGCCGAACGAAACGTTATTTCCAGTGTAATGCTGCAGCCGTATCTTGGGTTTGTCAAACTTCGGTTCTACGGCTGATATAGAAATGTATTTTGACTATGCCTCGAGGATGCAGAATGATGTGTCTTTAGGATTACATGACAGGATTGCGAAATTGAAAAGCACTTTACTTCGTAGCCCCTATTCAGCTTAGGTATCCACTCGATGGCAACACAATAACAACGGAAATTCTCCAACTCCATATCGTATGAAAGTCCAGACGCACAACTACAATGTCTTGTTTAGCATCGCGGAGAGAACGGGCAAGGCTTCTGGGCTTTTCTATGCAGCCGAGCACGGGTACCGCTCATGGAAATTGACTCTCCAACTCCTCCAGATGACAGTAAATGTCCTAGTGTCGGCTTTGGAACGATATATCACGTACTCGTAACACATCGAAGACCACTTTGCCCGAGCCAGGCGATTCTCAGTCTTTACCCGCTCAGGCTTGGATCATAGCGAACCTTGCTATATCTACCACGGGCAAGCTGTCACTCTTCATCAGCAACTTATCCACGTCTTGTATTGATAACGAGGAGAAGGCCTCCGTTCAAAGACTCCCTTTTTCTTGGCTGAACGTGCGTTCAGGTCCAACTTACAAGATTCCTCGCCGTTCAGGTGCTGAGACACTTCCGGCACAGTGCCTCATGGAGAGATATCAAAATTCTGACGTTCGGACAAGTTAAACAATTCCATAATAAAATAGCATCGTCGTTATGAGGCGTATAGGGAACAATAAAATGTCGTTTGAACCCTTACTCAAGAATTAAACAATGTTAGTTGATTTCTTTATATCAGTGCAAGGGCACTTGCATCAATCATAGGAATATTGGTTCCATGGACCGCGATGATGACCATGTCAACCCCACATCCTTGAACTGTCGTTGACTGCTGATACTGCCGGTCTCACAAAGAATTTAGATCATGTCAAATGAGTGGAATTTGTTTAAGTAGAAAATACTTCATTAATATTCATTAAAGAAATGTTGCTATACATATCCATTAACTGTCATTAATCTCATTTCCCTCCATTTACAGGCCATGGTGATGTTCCTTGGTTGTGCTGCTGTGTCGACGACCATGGTCGGACTCAGGGTTGTCGTGAGCGATCTCAGTAGGGACATGCTTCTGCATGATGGAAGGGGGGACTTGAGTCGCATCGGTAGGGTCACGGCCGGCAAAGTTGGGATCGCTGTAAAAGTGACAATGGTAAGAAACAGTTGACGTCCGAGGTTGTCGAGGGAGACTTACGAAGTCTCAAAGGTCTTCTCCTTTCCGACAGTCTTGCTGCCGTCAAGGTTGGAGTCGACGCGAGGGTCGGCCTTGTTCAGCATGTCAGACTTGTGGGGACCAGCAGTCTTGGGAGCAGGTCCGGGGTTGGTGCTGTCATAGGCGGTGTTGCCAGCCATGTGAGAACCAGAGTGAGCACCGGTCATGCCAGAGCTGTGAGTACCAGTGTGGGTGCCGGTAGGACCGTGAGCACCGGCACCGTGGCTGGAAAAGCCAGAAGTACCAGTGGTGGTCTGGTCGTAGGTGTTACCACCAAGACCTCCAGAGCGGCGAGAGCTGTCAAGGTCAGAGTCGACACGGGGGTCGGCAGCGTTAGCAGCACGGCTGCTGTGGGGACCAGTAGCTCCCTCGGGAAGGCCAGAGGAGTGGCCGGTGGAGCCAAGTCCGGTGGAGTGACCGGGCATGTTCTCGGAGTGGCGGCCGGTTCCGGTCATGCCAGTTCCGGTCATGCCGGTTCCAGTCATGCCAGCGGTACGTCCGGGCATGTTCTCAGAGTGAGATCCAATTCCGCCGGTGGTGTGGCCAGTGGTGTAACCAGCAGTGCCGGTGGTAGAGCCTAGACCACCAGTGGTGTGGCCAGCTCCGGTGCGTCGAGAGCTATCCAAGTCAGAGTCAACTCGGGGGTCGGCGGCGTTGGCAGCACGGCTGCTGTGGGGGCCGACGCTGCCCTCAGGAAGGCCAGAGGAGTGGCCAGTGGAGCCAAGGCCAGTAGAGTGGCCAGGCATGTTTTCAGAGTGAGATCCAATTCCGCCGGTGGTGTGGCCGGTGGTGTGGCCAGCAGTGCCGGTGGTAGAACCTAGACCACCGGTGGTGTGGCCAGCTCCGGTGCGTCGAGAGCTATCCAAGTCAGAGTCGACACGGGGGTCGGCAGCGTTAGCAGCACGGCTGCTGTGGGGACCAGTAGCTCCCTCGGGAAGGCCAGAAGAGTGGGTGCTGTGAGTGTTGTGGGTGTCGTGAGTGTTGTGGGTGTTGTGGGTGTCGTGAGTGCCGTGGGTGGTAGAGTCGTGCTTCTTGTCCTTGTCGGAGTGGATAGCTTCCTTGACCTTGTTGATGAGACCAGACATGATGATTGTTGTTTTTGGTGTAGTTGTTAAAAGTGTTTGGGTATCTTGTAGATGAGTTGAGGTGATTGGGCTGAAGTTCAGATGCTTTTGGGTATCTTGAGAGTTGTTGTTGTTTATGATGAGGAGAGAAAGATAGTTCCGAGGAGGGAGGTCTTGAATCTTATATAGTTGAGAATGGTCATCCTGGCGGCTTGCATCTCGATGGCTTCATCAGCAACAAGTCACAAACCGGGCAGAAGACCTGACACACAAAGCCAAAGCACAAACTCTTGCGGCTCTGACCTTCCTTGCAACCTCAGTTTGCGTCATAGCATTTACCCCGATCGTTGGAGAACTCCATGGTGTCTGGCTTCAAGCTTCTGAGCGTGAACTGCGATTGGTTGCGGAGGATGGCACATCAGCCAGGGGAGAATCTAGCGTCATGCCACGCGAGAAATGACGTTGACGACTTGTAGGGCAGAAAGTGTGAAATGAAAGGCGGCGAGGAGCAAGCACTGGGAACCTAGGGAAGCGGAATTCTTGCTGTTCCAACAACGCCAAGAGTGCTGTTGTGGAGCAGGAGACGGGATTGTAAGAGAGATGACGAGGAGGCTCCGTGGCTGAAAGAGAGATCAACAGGTTAGAGTGGTGCATGCCGTAAGCTAGCGGAGTCAAGCTGTGGCGAGTGACGGACCGTTGAGTATCGTGGCCAAGGTGGCGTCAGCTACCCCGAAAATGGACCTAAAAATGCAAGATTCAGAGGCTCTTTAGCGCCGATTATAGTGAGACCTGAGCCCCAAAGGTCCATGTTTTCTGTCATTGCAGGGCTGTCCCCCGCTAATTTCTGGTTTTGAAACCAAGCTACCCCGCGGTTGAAGACTTCAAAGTTGGCAGCAGCGTGTCTGTCCTAGGTCCCACCGACCACTTGAGAGCAAACCAAGGCACACAGGCAGACAGGCGCAGCGCAGCACAGTGAAAATGACGCCAGGATAGTGGCCGTTTTCCCGGGACCCCACCTAATTTAACCTAACCTGATGGAGAAGACAAAGACAAGACAGCACCTGGCCGCTTTATGACAGCATGTCTCATTACATCCGACGGGCCAAGACCTGTTGGGACGGTTCTAGATGCATGTAGTGCGGGTAAAAGCAAGGTCACACGGTATCACAGAAAAAAATAGAGGCGTAAAATATCGTACTGCCCCCCTGTAAAAGATGCACAGGCTAGGTTCTAACAGTAACGCGTAAGACTGCCCCTGCGCCGGCAGACGGAACGAGGATTGCTTTGGTCGTAGATCTCGATGATCATGGAAACAAGACGGAATACTTTGTTAGAGGTTGATCAGGCCGAATCAGGTCAGGTTCGAGAATGCTCGTGATCAAAATCTCTGGCATGTTAGTGCTGTCTATATGCACTCTAGTTGACTTCATCATAAGCACGGCATGGAATTCCTGGTTATCAGGTTCTAGTGAATGGTTAGTATGAAAGGATGGGCATTTGGAAAGACCGGATTAGATTTCTGGTTCCATTTGTCTACTACTAATTGCAGATCATGACATTGAGCCCCGTTGTTTCATGTTTGAAATATGCTTTGAATTCGTAGATATGACGTCGCTACATAATAAAGCAAGACAAGACGAGATGAGGCAATCCAACAACATTGCAAGACAGGAAATGAAGCACAGGAAATACGGAGGTACCCACGTTGATCGATTGGCGAGATAAATATAGTAAGAAAAATACATTACATTGCATTTCATCGATTGATTAATTAGGTAAAGGCTAGCAAAGTCATATCCATTATTCGTAAACAATCCAACGCTTCCATGGCACAGTATCCGTATCTCCTATTCCGCGTTATACAACGCCAAGTTCCAACCCAAAAAAGACATCGAAGAAAAACAAGGAAATCCTCCAACATAGCATGCATTAGTTCCCACACAGGCACGGTAACTCGGAATGTTTCACGCAATCCAATCACCTGCCAAGACCGACAGTTGGTTAACTCAGATCACCGCCTAGGTAGCTCTTTTGGAAAAGTCTTCAGCAGACACGGAAAGCTTCAGGCTGATTGCTGCTGCAGGCGGGCATGAGTCTAGACTCAAACTCTGCTGCGGAACCAAGGGCCTCGACGACGGTTGTGGTGGGCATCTTCGGCTCTTCGTGCAGTGCGCTCTCTCTTCCTGACCCAGAAAAAGCCGACGAGGGCAGACACGAGCCACAGAAGAGCTGAAAGGAAGCTGAAGGCGATGACAGCCTTGGTCTTTCCACACTGGTCTCCATGCACTGGGTGGACGTTGTTCCAGTCAAAGACACGACCGCAAGAGGTGCCGACAAGCTGTTGAATGCCGTTAGTGCAGGTTCCCACTGCCGAAAGTAATGTATGTAGTTATGTGTGTGACTTACATCGACGAGAAGACCAAATACAATCCACCAGTTGATGGACATGAAAATATCCAAAGGCCAGTGGACAAAAGTGCTCGAGAACGGGATCAGAAGAAGTAGAGAGAAGAGCATGCCCAACGCGGCAACGACCTCGGTGTAGATAAAACGGCCGAGCTGCCATGAGCTTGCGCCACGGGCATTGTGAAGGTATTCGCCGTTGACGCCAGCGACGATGGCTGCAAAGACAAGCTCGGCCGCTCGCAGGACCAAGCTGACAACACGATCGAGAGCCATGGCTAACGATGCAGCTTATGATTTGCTGTAGTAGAGTAAAGTTGCGGTGTGGTTCTTTTGGCAGAGGTTGCTGAGGATACTACTGGTTTTTTTTTCCCTTTCATGTTCCCTGGAACCACGCTGGTTATTTATCTGGGTAACTCTTCAATACAACTCGCACGTCTCTAGGCCACATGATAATGAATGACGACCTCCCTCAACAAACTCATTAATTGAAGCCGGTTTGAGACAATGTCTTGGCTCTGAAGCTCTTTGACACGTCTACCGTGGCTCATGACAGGTCATCAGTGCAACAAATTGCCAGATGAGGTCATGCGGACCAGGCCTCGGTGAAAGGTGTGGTGAGTAGAAACAACTGCCATTCGGCAGATTCACAACGCATTGCCGTCCGTCCAGGACAGTAACCCTTTGTCTCTGGGCTGAAACATAAATTATGTCGCAAGCCAAGGACCATCATTCAAACGACTGGACAATCCATACTTGTGCGGTGATGCCGATGCCACGCGCTTTTGCCAAGTAGGCTACCCTTGAGCCTCTTACATCGTCCAAGGCGCTTGATTTACAGCACATATCTTGGTCAAAAACCAGAACTTTGACCGTTTTTAAATTCATCAGAATCATTCCAACCTCTTGGGCTGACGAAATCATCATGGTTATCGGAGAGTTTGCAGTCGATCAGTTAAAGTGCCAGCGCACGGTCAGTCAGACTACCATCAGATATATTGTAAATGATGTAATAGTAGGTATGCTAAGTTAACAGAAAGCCTGCTTCTTTTTCATGCATATCTAAACTCTTTCTTTTTCATGACGATGTGACATGATGTAGAAAGTTTTCTGTCTGATTGGATATTGTTGCAACCTTAAACGTGAAAGTAACTCTTGAATGCGACACTGAATGCGTAAACCATTTACTACCGGGAGGCCTCCTTTGAAGAAATCACATTAATGAGTTTCTTCTATATACAAATAACATTTGTTGTGTTGCAGTGATCTAAGTTGCCCAATCACGTATGTGTCAGTTGTTTGGTCACTCATTCGCGTTGCTCTAATAGCAGTAAACACATTCAAACTTCACACACTACATCACATGTAGAAAGACCAAACTTAGGCCACACAAACACATTTGGATAAAGTGAATATTATTAAACTCCATTTCTATTGCTCGCATCTCTTCATTATAACAGTATAAACAAAGTCCATGCTATGCATACCTTTAAGCATATGCGTATAATGCTTATTAATCACATGAACAAATCCTACCCTAAACACCCCAAACTCAAGATTGCAGCCTTACCGCCTTGCCTCACTCAGCCGACATCTCTGACAAACCGCAACGGCCAACTCACAACCTCCATCATGCCCTCGTAATAATGTCTTCTCCCATCCCGCAGGCTCTTTGGAGCGCCCAGATCCCGCTGCACATCACTCATCCTGCCTCACCGACAACGCCTTTCATCACTAGTATTCCACGCTTCAGCTACCTAGCTCTTCTTATACCCAGACTATCCACTTTTTTCAACTCTCCTTGCTCGAGCTTTCACTTTGAGGATGTTCAACTGAGAAACTTGGCAGTGGGTTTGCTGGTTGATCTGTATCAACCTGCTCTTCCATGGAAATTGACTGTGAATGATGGAGTGGGCTGGGACATCGCGGATACGTTTCTCAACTGTGTAAAAGAAGTAAGTAAAGGCCTATCGAAATTTTGCAAGTAGGGAACCAGGTTTCAGTTCATATCGATAACCCGGTGGGCTTGATATATACACCACACACGATCTAACTTGCCTAGGCGGACTTCATTCGAAATGGCAACGCAAACCAAATCATGAAGATGTCGAAAGAAAACACCACTCAACTATGGAACTCAGTCATAGACAATGATCACCCCTCTTTCAACCGCATCAACAGTCATCTTCTCAACGCACCCACAGCACTCAAGCACGTCCCTATCCGCATTTATGTACCCACCAGCGGACCAGACTCATCAGCAACACATCCAGAGCACGCTACGTTCAAAGTCATTCAATCTCTCATGGCCACGACAAGCCCAGACCGTCGCCCCAAACTTCTAGGACAAGCGCTAAAGGAGGTACTGCCGGGTTTGTTCCCAAGCAGTCGTGATCCCATCCTTGCAAAAGTGGTGATGCACGGCGCTGGCGTGCCATTTGATGCGCCTCTGGAGGATCTGATGCGTGAAGCTGCGTACCCTGATGGCTGGTTGTGCCTAGTCGTTATTGTGTTGTGATGAAACAGGGCTCGCTGTATAACAGGGCGTGGGTGGCGTTTGGGCGGAGTCTTTTACCCTTCATCAACGACATATAGCAGTGTCACGGAATCGTTGTTGCCGCATTATACCATGAATTGAAGCCGCTTGGCTATTGGAATCTTATGGTTTATAGGCTCGGCAGTGTTCGAGAACAAAATTCATGCTCTATGCTACGTAAATGTAATCTTTTTCCCCATGAGACTCTTGTATGCATCGTCGACAGCCTTTCTCTTCCGCTGTTTCACTTCTTCATCCTCTTGTACTTCCTCCTCCTCGGCGATATCCTCAGGACCTGGCACTTGAGGTGCCCAAGCCCGGATCTGCCCGTCCATATGAGAACTGTACACAGCTCCGATGGAGTTACCGCCGCCCATAACAGACCCAACAGGACGTCCTGACCCCCCGGATGAACGCCAAACTATGCCTGTTATTCTATTTCGTCCCATCTCACTACCTCGTGGCCCTACGGGGTTTGTCACACCCGGGCTTCGGAGCCGTTTTACAATATTGCCGTCATGGAGATCAAGAATGAGAATCTCCTGATCATTTGGCCAAAACAAAAAGTTGTTACCGGTCGAGAGATGAGACGGGGTTACCAAGATACTTGCCGTCTTTGCGTGTTGATTTTGAATCAAGGAACCAAAGCTCGCAAGAGTGTTGGCCCCTGTAGCAGCGTCCCATACGCGAATGCGGCGGTCAAGGCCTGCTGATATAATGTACTTTCCATCGTCTGTCCACTGCAGGCCATTTACTGCGTCGTCATGTGCCTGGGCAGAGGCACGAAAGTGTGGGATCTGGCTCGAGTCCACGCCTGCCGCATTCAGATGCTTCATCTTGTGAACAATGCCCAATGAATCTTCTTGGTCCAACAATGCGACGACGCCACCAGCACGTCTGATATCCCATATTCGAGCTTTCCCATCTGCATGTCCACTCACAAGGATATGCTCGTGGCGCGGACTCCATGCTGTTGACAGTACAGGGCCGCCGTGTGCCACAAGAGCTTGTATCGCAGACCCAGACTTCAAGTCCACCAGCCGGACTGCCGAGTTCTGCGTAGCGCATGCGACAATTAGATGGTCTGCGACTGGACTTGTTGAGTGTGAGTATATTGTTGCGTTCAGGTCGAATGTTGCCGACAGGGCGCAGCGCTGCGTGGCCCATAGCTTCAGCTTCTTGTCATAGGAACTCGAGAGGAAAGCGTCCGGGTCAAAGGGGTAGAATGCGACATGCGTGATACCATGACTATGCCCTGGAGAATTCTCTTCCCTTGCAGACCTCGCTATACTACTAACGGGGCGAAAAGTGTGCACATTTTGAGGGTTTCCGCCAGCTTCAAGGTCCCACACCTTGATGCCGCCCTCGGCACCGCCCGATAGAAGGATCCGGCCGTCGAATTTCTCTAGGGCGATGCTGTTGACGCCCGCTCCATGAGCTTTTATGTTGTGAGCGCGCTCATCTACGCCTGAGGGATCAGTCCTGGCTGCTCTCTCGCCATTAAAGCGATGCTGAGGCGCTGGCGCAAACGAGCGTAGTAGTTCTGAGGTTATGGAGCGGCTGAAGCCCTGAGGGGCAAAATCGCCCACTTCACGAGCGAGGAGATTGGACTGCATTCATTTGGGTTGTGCAAGAAACAAAGATACGGTTAGCTGGTTACTACTTAAGCAAGCTAGTATCCAAAGCTACTATACCCGTCTTAATGACTGTACTTGCCTGTTGGAGGTTGAATTGATGATGCGAGCTGATGATGTCAGCTGGACCTAAGGAGGGTCGTCCCGGACGAACCACCTACCTGCTTTTAGCACTCACTGATGAATCCACAATTGACAACCTAAACTTTGCTTCTTCAAAAGCCTTAACTCAACAACGTCAATAAAATCAGAACCATAATTGGTCATCTACGTCTTCTCATCAGATTTTTTGTTCTTTCAAGATTTGGGCTGGAACCATATACTCGTAATAGGATTGCCCCACAAACAATGCACATTCGTGGATACAATGAGGACCTGAAAACCACAATATTTTCTTCACCTTAAAACAAACACTGGCCTGCAGAGCAGCCTGGTATCACATTATCGTCACTATGGATATCTCCAAGAACCGCACGCGTATAATACCCGTACATGAAGCAGACCTGCCCTCAGAAAGAGGTAGCGCCGCCGCCGAAGAACATCTCAACAAAGGAACGAAACGCAGACATGCAACCGTCTACGACGCTGTAGCAGGTAATCTATGTGGTCATATGCCTATTGCATTGAGCTCACATTAAGCAGGTAAAGTTTCATACAATCAAGGCCCCGGCTCAGAGGCAGAGGAAGCTCAGTATGCACCTCGCCATCCAAAATCTATCAGATACTCCACAAAGGACGTCCCTTTAGCCCCTGATGAGGTCCTCTTCAGACGGAAAGACGCACCCGAGCGCTATCTTGAGCACGACATCTACTACTCTCATGAGCGCGATCTTCCCCGCGGTGGCCAGGGTGTTCTGCCGGAGAGTGATCTTCTGAAAGCCATTCATGCATATGCCAGCTCATACTACAGCGCGAGAAACCGCGAGCGTCAGGCCACAGATGACAGGAACGTCACTGACCGAAGTATGGATGAAACGGCCCTTTTGGCGTTTGGCATCCTGCTTGAGGAGGCTGGGAAAGAGGTCCTTGGGCGACGAGGTGACCTTGTCTTTACCGAGGGCGCAGACGACGCTCCTGGAGATGGACCCGAGCCAACCCGTGACGCCACCCAATTCGTTGGACACCACGACATATCTCTGCGAGGACGACCGAAACGGAGAAAGGTTGCCGATAGTGATATGGAGTGATGCAGGTCGTTGCTTCGGTTGGAAAGCCTTTCCAACTTCCGTCATCTTGACTACAGACCTATCCAAACTCTCGTAATGGAAGGTGGTTGAACTCCAAAAACCCTGTTGGGTCGTCGAAACAGCTGGTTACGGCCGATAACATAGCATATATCATTGGACTTTATAATTCAGGGCTTGAGGTTTACTTCATTATGAAACACCATAATGTGAGGGCGAAGCCTTGGAAAAGCACTGACTGGAATTAGTCTTGCTTAGTGGTGGAATATCATCTGCTATTATGAATTTGCCAGCTGTTAACCCCAAGGTACGAAACATGTGACCAGATCCGCGATATGGCTTCTGAAAGTTGTTTCTCAGGTTGTACCTACCTGCCTGCTCTATGCAACTTATTAACCCCCAGGCCTATATCAAGACAACAGCGTTGCACTCAGCTTGGTTACACAAACAAGAACGTCAACAATTCCGTTTCGGCAGCACATTATCAAAGTCGGACCGCTTGGACGCACCGTATCACCGTACGGTGCCACAGTAACTCCTTTGCAGAGCCTTCGGCAAAGACTTTTGAGGAATTATATGGAATATCGGAATTTGGCCTAGGATACCTACGAAGTGATGATACAGGGTATCTTTGTTTACATGCTCACTCTGGGAAGGGATTGGTTAACTACCGAAATACTAAAATAAAAAAAATACCATACGAATTGGTTCGGTGTATTAAGTGTCCCACTTGTAGAATGGACTACAAAAAAACCCTGAGATTGACAATTCTCAATCCTGGCTTTTACGAAGAAGGATCATGGCTGTGACATCCCAGCCCGACTGAGCGTAGGTGTGCCAGGTTGGACCCGACATTTGGGTAACGCAAACATAGCTTCAGGGTTTCTGGTTTGCTACTTGTTCGCAGAAGCTGCCTTTCTGATGGAAGATGGAAGATGGAAGATCCTCAGGATTCTGCAATCAATCGGCCCATTCTCAGTGTATCCAGTTCAGCCTGAAGCCGGCAGAAACAGCTCGGCATCCATCATACTGGGGAAACTGGAGTCTCGTTTCACAAATGGAAGTCGGTCAATCTCCATCAGGGCATGCTGTCGATCAGTCTGTGAAAATTTAATCTTCTTCAACCAAGTACCCTTGTCCTCGGGTCTGATGTACGCATCGCATAACTACCCCGAGTCTTTTCATCTCATCACATTCTTTGTCATCATTTCCTCACGCTCAATAACGTCGGCATCATCGGGGTGAAGCATATGTACAAAGTTTGAACAACTGTTTGTGAAGTACAATGTACGTTGACTCACATCCGAAGACCGCTACCTCCGGCTAAGCACAGGCACTCACTACTGGACCAAGAAACTAAGAAACAGGCCACTTTGATCGAGGCGCTGAACCTTGTCTCATCTACGGACGAAGCAATGAATGGGCTATTCTTTCAATACAAAACGGTATATGGAGCCAATGTACCAATCATGTAATATACCGTCTGCCCCTCGGCAGGCCTGGCTCTTGAATCTCACGGCACGGACCTCTCATCAGCTACGATGGCGTAGGATCGACCTCTAAGCATCTTGCAGTACTGTACTCTGTACCGCAAGGCTGTCGAGTTCAGAGGCATATCTCCGAGGTTTTGCGTGAGGCTGCAACGAAACCAGCCCTTGTTATTTTAGAACCAACGTTGACTCGTGTACAGAAGTTGCCCTGCTTCCAAATAGCCGTTGCAGAGCTATTTGCACCTTTGCACATGCATACACACATACATCACCACCCTGCAGCGGTTGATTGACCCGTTCTTTGCCCTTTCTGGGCATCAAATGCGACGTTAAGCCCCAATCCTACTCTATCAGCGATGGCAGTAAGAATCCTTTATACCGAAGCAGCCTTGCTATGTTATCTTCAAGAAAGATACGAAGCAAGTTGTATGTACAGTACATGATGGTTGTCACATCATCACAGTTGTAATAGTGCTTCAGCAATTTCGGCTCATGGTACTAAAAAGATCAGCAAACTGGAGCCGTGGATTCAGAAATGGGGAAACGTCCGCTTTGAACGCGTCGCGCGACTCAACGCCGAGATCCCGGACCATGCCATGAACGAAGATCAAAGAAACCATGACGCTGCGCATACATAGCAATCACAAATCGATGTCCAAACGCCATCACCATGTCACAAATTCGTCGCGTGTTGGTGACGAGACGAACGAACGCAGCAAACAAGCCAGTCAAGCAAGATCGTGCACGCACTACATAGGCGTCATGGGATCGATTTCTTCCACTGCATTACATTGCATTGCATTGCATTATACTCGATTGTTAGCTGCCGATTCACCTGGAGGAACGCAGACTTGTCGGCCACGTACTCTTGCATTCGGGACTTTGATTTATCTCTTTGCCGCAGTATGTCGAGTTCCGCTCAGGCCTGGTGAGATGATACGATGATATCAACGAATCATATCATGGCGTGGCGTTTCTCAATGCGATATCTGTTGCACGTGTTGAACATAGTTTCCAGGTCATGTGGTTATGTTGATCAATCAGCAACTCGACCAGCACAAAGTTTGTATCGCAATCCCCGCTCGTAATAGTATTCGGTGACTGGTGCCAATAATATTTTATCATTCCCCGCATCGGTGTGCAAATTGTCTCTCGTGACTCAAGTGGCCACAGCGGTGATGATGACAACAACAACAGATGCTTGTTGTCTACCGTGGAGTTTGGAGGTTGATTGATACGATCAAGATCTGAATTCAATTCTAAGCCTGATCAGTCTCAGTATCAGTATCAGTTAGGCTGACCTCTCTCGTACATGTATGTGGCTTCGTGTACCTGGGCTGATATCGTGCCAAGCACACACCTGGATGCTAACGACAAGGTTTGTCTTATTGGAACTGAGACACGGTACTGTTAGTGCTGTCGCGTTAGATTTCAGGTTACGGACAGAGGATATGACTCTGCCAAGCAGATCAATCAGAGGCACAGAATTCCCATACATGCTATTCGGTTTAACACGGCGATTTGATACTATGGAACGATAATCGCCCCTTGAATTTAGCCTGAGGGGGTCAACATATATCCATAGTCTGACCACAAAGGTAAGCGTGATGCCCATCTTGCTGTTTTGGCTGATGCATGCATCTTTTTCTATACGTGATGACTCTATTGTCAAGTTTAACAATCCATCGAATCCACAATCCATCTTAGAGATTGGGGCTTTTGGTCTGAGCAGGGTCATGTCGCTTGCGGATGAGTTTCAGGATCCATGGAGTGTTATAGATATCGCACCTATCTACAGTGAATACCCTATACTGGGACGATGATTTACCAAGTGTCTTGTCAAGCTGGCGAAATTCAACACGTTTACCTTCCAATAAACGATGATGTGAAATTAAAGAATGGGGTCACAACGAGGCTTACGAGCTATACAAATATAAATTGTAACAGATCTTGTATCATTCGAATCCGACTTGATGCCAGAGTGAAGCAGTGTATCGGAGTATGAGAGAAGTTACAGATAGTTCCTATGTCTTTCTTCTAGAAATGCGTCGCAAAAGCGTGCATGGCATGGCACCCATGCACGAGACAATACCTGCAACGGTTAGGTGTTCTCGCGTAATTGATAGCATACGTACATAGCTTCGCTCCCAGTACGATCCCTAATCCGAGAATGTTTGTTTACTCGCTTACGAGAGAGGTCAGCTGCAATTTGCTGCGATTCGCTATACCCACATTGGTCCCAGTGCTCGAGCAAGGGAAGAAGGCCATGACAGGCTGAAGCGACGGCTTGCCATGACCGACAACATGGATACGGCACCTCCAATGTCTCAGCTCCCAAACCAATCTTGATTCGTGCAGACATGTAGTTACAAAATGCCGTAGTGCATTCGGTATTAGGTGTGTATATCCAGCAGCTTGGTGGTTTCTTGCCGACTGTTGAAATAAACTTCTTTTTATAGTCGTCCCTCAAACGTTATCCGTATGCATTGGAACACAATCTGGACTAGAAGTCGGTCGTAGATCGCTTTTACTCATTCATGTTGGCGGTGTTCCGCTGCGCCGCTTAGTCACAGCGATGCTTTCACTCACAATTCAGCTAACAGCGTACAGATGAGTTTCTGACCAAAGATCGTACTACACCACAGCAGTAGCGTACGGAACTCAAAGAAACCGATTCCGGGTTCGCACCGGCCCGCAGGCGGCTCCCTTCTGTTGGGTCGTCTCGAGGGTCCTTTTGCTAGAGTGTCAAGATTCTCATTCACATCTCTAGCCAAAACTAGAACTGACTCGTTGCTGTGGTTTTGCTTTTCCCTGCAGTCGTTTCCCCCCCCCCCCTGCTTCTGCTGCGACGCCTGCAAGTCGGGCTCGACTCTGAGAGGTTACCTTGACCCAGTTCCACGTCGTCGGTGCCCCTCGTGTTTCTGTCGGTGTGTGGCTTGCTCATCCCGGCTACTATTACTGTACATTGCATTGCAGTTCAGCACAGCGCTATACTAGATGTACAGCACAAGCCACCGAAGTGGAAATCATGCCTAACATTTAACACTTCTTTGTGGCCACAGTCCCTCCTCCCTGTCCTCGCGTACGCATGACGTCGCATTCAACGACGCCTTCAGCGACGCCAACCTCCCAGACTTCATTTTAGCGGCGTCCCAGAGATCTGGAAAGCTCAAAAGACGGGCGCTCACCGTTCTCAACCAGGGTCTAATACCGGACCTCCCGTTGAGGGCTTGAACAAAGTATTAGATAAACAGCAGCAGATTGATGACATGTATCTACGTATTTCACACCTTTGTGGACTGTCATCCTGAGTGTTTGCACGCCTCTGACGTGACAATGTCCTGGCTCATGGGCCGTGATCCCAGGACGCAGGACACGCTAGAAAGATGGTCCAGGTCAGGAAGGATCATCTCAACCAATGATTGAACGGGATCCGATTGTTATTCTCTGAACACAGCCGGACAATATGCCAAAGCCAGGTGAGGAGCCGGTGTGACATTTTGAGAATGCCAGGGCAGATATCTGATGGAGGGAGCTTCCTGCCTCTGATTTTATCAAGGACATGGCAATACCACACAGTCTGCCATGGCGCCCCTCTCCTGCTTGGCAAACCATCGGGATTGTACATAATTCAGACCAGACCCCTGGCCAGAGGCGAAAGTTGGGCACAAATACCAGTTCGTACCGACGGGCCAAAGAAGTACACGCCTGCTGTATAATGTAGGTAGTCTGATGAATGTCAGTAGGTGACGTTACGTTAAGGCCCTTTGGGTACAGGATCGATCATGCCAGGTACAGGTACACAAATACTTCTAGGGGCGATTTTCTTCAACTGGGCGGTGCGTGCACGCTCCTCTCGGCCGATTCGACAGCCAAGCTGAGGCTATTAAGTAGCCTGGGTACCTGGGACTGCTCGGCGAGTCAGATTGAGCGCGTCTTTGAGCCCCGCGGTTTTTTTTTGGCCCATCGGCAGGACTATGTATCTTTCTCTATCCCTTTCTTTCTTGGGATGACTCGAATCAATGTGTCTATGTGCGGAGTATAATTGCCAGAGACATCCCAAAAAGGTTGTTCTGATGGATCTCCAAGCGACGATTTCATGCACTCCCCATGCAAGAAATATACGCTGTGACAAAATGACTCCCAGTCCCAGCAAACTCAAACCGACAGCACGGTGTCTAAAATGATCTGTATCCATAAATCCAAGACATCGACCGGGCCTAAGAGTAGCAGATGAGGCCATGTCACGTTCCAGAAGCCTTTTTGAGCAAGGGCACCGTTGTTGGTGACTTGGCGAACCGATATGAGCATGGCCGGGATCCCCGCCTTCCAGACGTTTGAAAGGAACGTCAAGAACGTTGGAAAGCAGGAAGCTACCCTAGCACACATATGATTCCAAAAAGACCTATTCTCTATGCGGTGAATAGATGAGATCCACCGACTGAGAAGTCTTGCTGGAGATTGAGATTCACCGTATCTGCTTGTAAAGAGATCAAGGAGCGGTGACGGCCATTGCCTCATCGTGACTTGCTGCCACTGGCAACTCAACGTAGGTGGTGAGCAGTCAACTCTTGCTAGTTGCGCATTAGCCAACAACCTAGGTAATGCCGGGTCTGCTATCTCACTTTGTCGGTCAGAGTGAGAGAATAAAGAGCTAGGAGTTGTGCTATGCCTTCCGTTCGTGGTTTGGCTTCCTAGTACAAGATTTTAGTTGAGTACTTAGACTGGGAGTTGTTATTAACTGAAAATCTCATCGAATGAACGCTGAGACAGGTCAAAGCGTTGGCTGGAACCGGGTTATTCAGATCATCACTGAACCAGGGCTTTGTCATGATTGTAAGCAATCTTGTTGGTTGTATACACTGTATAGAAATGGGTTTTTTTTTTTTTTTTTTTTGCTCATCGTCAATGTCAATGAGTAAGTGACCAAGCCTTTCCAAGGTAGACATCTCTCTCTGCAAGTATTGAGGGAGAGAGAGCTTGAAAATCACTGAAAGACGCAGCTAGACAGCTCCATGGTGATCAAATTAGAGTGGAGCATGCCCCCAGCTTGATGGCGTTTTTTTTTTGTCGATGCGTCGAATATTGGAAGGATGCATGGAAGAAGAAAAGGTAGGCCGAGTCCAAGTAAGCCTAGCCCGTTCAGCTCGCATGAATTTTGGCAACTGTAAAGATATGCCGTGTATGGTATTGTTACGCGATCCACAACCTGCAAACTCCAAGCATCCTATGCCTGCTTGACTATGTAAAATCAAAGAGCGCTCAGAGTCTATCGCAAGAAGGTTTGGGCAGAAAATCCGGGGAGGAGGATATCAACCAAAATCCAGTGCTGAACCACAAGCGATCATCGGAATTGTGAAACAAGAGCACGGAACAAACCAAACCACCGTCCCTCATCCATCAGGGTCAGGACAGGACAGGCTTCGGCAACCGAGAGCTTTGACCTGAATTGCTTGCTTGCTGTATGTACTCGTGCTCAACGCTCGAGCAAGTCAAGGTGGTGGTAATATCCACTGATCCATGGGAGCGAGATGATCGACAAGGTCTTTCCAGGGGGCGGTTACTGGACAGTTGCTGTTGGCTTAGAAGTCCCGTCTGTATGGATACTCTGTGGCCCAGAGGGGAGCTATTGTCGTGCTTGTCCCCGTATATTTGTTCATACAGACTCGGCAAGTGATATCTGCATGACAGAGTGCAGCAGACAGGACAGAGCTTTTGGATAACGGCACTTCAACTCCGACATATGGACGTAGCAACATCAAGATACTTGAAGTGCACCGGGGTCGTAGGGAGACTCAAAGCTACCAAGGTAACAATTCAAACCTAGAGCGTCGTGTTTGTTGATTGCAAATTGTGATGTAGGATGTAGGCATCTATAATGTCTCTGCTAAATTAAGAAGTGAGGTTGGGAAAGCACAGCTCAAGTAATGGCCATTGCTTGAAATACGAATGATTTCCATTCGACGCCAGGTTGATTGTTGATGACGATTATTAATCTTTTGGACATTCTTGCGAACGCTACCAGGTAACTAGGTAAGAATGCTGTTAATATAATTTGCGAGACAGCTACCTACCTACCTACCTAGGTGCCTAGGCCAAGAGCGGAATCTGGCCGCATAGAACGAAAGAGCAATCTGGTGCAAGTTCACACCAACGAAGAGATCAAAGAAAATCAACTGCCTTAGTATCTGTTAGGTACCTAACCAATAGGCAATCGTGTTACTTTGTAGATGCTTACTGCCGCTTCGAGAGTCACCTGCAATATTTCACGTGGTCCAGTCTCGGAGAAAGCGCACCGCACCACAGAACAGCGCTGCATTGTTCCGCACAGGTGCTGGACAAGGAATCGCCGAGGCAGGGAGAGACAGACCTTTTGTCAATGATAAATTGTGATTGTACACCCACCGTGATGATCAGTGTCTGTGCTACCGAGACGATGCTCCATGTCGGTACTGGACAAACTCGAGAACTTTGCACCTACCTAATTACAGAAGCGATCTCACAAGGAGGGGGAAGAATGTGAGACCTGTCGGATCTCAATGTACCGAGAATATGGATGCACCATGTTCAACGAAGGGTCTTTGGGAACGATACGATACATTAGTGGCTTGGACCCCTCACGTATACGTATTTTACGTATTACACAGATACGTACAGTTACATGGGACAACGCTGACAGTAAGATATATTGTGTGGATAAACCAGCATGGCAAAGTAGCTTATGCATTCACTTACACAGCAGTGTTGGTCGGCGTTGGGTATCAAGATTCCCGTTATCTTTCACCTCTTTTCAACGGCCCGTAATGGGCCGGCAAACCTTCTTCTCCATGATCTGCAACTTCAGTTGACTATGTATACATACAAAGCATTCTAGACTGGACGTGTGAGGAGTGTATGTGCCTATCCGTCTCCTTCTCGTGCTCCGAGTTTCACCAAACTTTGGTAATGGATGGACTTTAAGCTCACCCCACGAATAAGAGATCCAAACTCTGGTCTGACCTACTGCAACGTTGGACACTCTTTTTACTGTTCCCGAGCGAGTTGACGCTGTCTAGTAGATAGTATTGCTGTGTTTATCACTGTATGTATAGCAAGTAGACTACTCTGTACACATATATGAATTTGGGTTACGTACAGCATGATTTGACATCGGCCATATCGCCCGCTCTATAAACCACCAAAGTATAGGAGGTAGTCTAGTACTAACGTAATTTTTTTTCTTTCTTTCATCACCATACAAAGTTAGGTTGTCTACTAAGATATCCACTGGAGTTTCAGGAAGAAAGCTGGTGGGAAAAACTCTGCGAGATAACTGCGCTAGTGGGCCTGAAAGACATATCAGTTGCGCGCTACACGACGCCTTCTAGGAGTTGGGCTCCACGCTGCGACCACGAGGCCTCCACTGTAACTCAGCGCACCACCATAATCTCCCTCGTTTACCACTTTACCTTTACTAACCTCCACCCGTCTGGAGCTTGTACCTTTTGGTTTGCACGGTCCGTCGCATGGCCGCTCGTGAGCGTCCATCCGTCCATGTCCATCCATCCATCCATTTCGAAGTTGCGGTGTTGAACAGTTCCATCGCATGTCGCGCTTGATTGCATTTACATGCGCATACGCATGCACAGCACTATCTATCCAGGTATGTATTCGCTTGCTTACATGCTTATCTGCTTACCTGCTCTGGTACAGTCAGTCAGTCAGTACTTTGTCCATCCTGCGACCACGACGTTTCTGCCCGCTTCGTTGACCGTATGCGGCAATCATCGACCGACCTAAACCCCAATTATTCACTCAGCTCTACAGACTACCTACCTACGGTATGGTACCGTACTGTACAGTACAGTGCATACCGGCCTTAATAAAGTAAGGGCAGCAGAAGAAAACACTAGACCACGCCAGCGGGTAGCGACCTACGTCTGTCTGTCGAGTACCGCTGCAGGCCACTGTGTTGTACAGCTACAGTTCGCGGTTCCAGGTACAGTGACTTTCATCTCCCTGCTGGAAACCCTTCCTCCACTTGGTTCGCGGTGCATGGGGTGGCAGAAAAAAACGGGCAGCAGGGGTCCGCCCAAGGAAAGGAAAGGGAAGGGAAAAAAAAAAAAGAGAGTCTTCGCCGACATCATCCCCCCAGTCACAGCCAGGCATCTAGGTTCCCTGACCCCCTGGTCTTGTTTAGCCTCCTCCGACTGTCAACTCGGCAGGGTCGGTTCGTCAACTGGCTCCAAACCTACCTGCGTCGGGCCCGCCCAAGCCCGCCCACCCCCGGCAGACCGTCTTTTGTGCCTTGGGGTTTGAGGCTGTCGGTCCCAGATTTGCGCTCGACTTGAAGTCGACATCATACTTGCCCAAGAATCGACCCGTTCGCTCACCAATTTTGCGCCTTTCTTCCCTCAATCCCCAGCTCTCCCACAGTCCCGAGCGCGTACCTTTGCATCGCCCACGCTGCCCTTGCTCCTCTCACTGTGCAATACAATTCGTTTCGCTACCAGCATCGCGTCTGTGCTTTCCCACCGCTGTCCGTCTCCCAGGTACCGAAAAGAGCTTGTCGAATCTCCATCTCGTCTCTGCCCAACTGCTGATCCTACCGCGTCACTGGGGCCCGGGCTGGCTGGCTGGCTGGAAGAGTCTACTCGACATCTCGTTTCTCTCTTCCTGTCTCTCCTCCGTACCTCTCTCAAACCTCACTCACTTCTCACTGACGGGTACGGTACTTCGTACACATACATGTCATCATACCCAGTCGTTTCAGACACGCCCACCCCCATGCTTTCCTGGTCTCTCAACCTCTCTTCCTAAAGGGCCCAATTATCACCCGCCCCTCCAGCTTCCAAAGCAATTGGAAGCTTCACTTCACTCCCCGGGGCTTTCTTTTTGTTTCGCCTCTGCCATTATCCTCTCGTACCTATCCATGGCCACCGCCTCTACGTGGTCCCTGCTTCTCTCTTCGCCTTGTTCCTGATTATGTGTGCAAGTACTACAATACATATATAGTACTCAAGCATGGATCCAGCACCTCCCGATAGTAAACGTCCGCGCCTCTCTTCGTGGCCTGTCGGTACACCTCAACAAGGAGTATCACTACCACATCCTCACGCTCATCAACTCCCACCGCCGCCCCCGCCGCCTCCGCCCGGCGCTCTACATCACCCTCATCCTCCCCCGAGCCCGTATCAGCATTATCCTCCTCGACCTATTGAGCATTCTTCAGCTCCGCCGACGCCTTCTCACGCTGCGCCCGCGCAACCGCATCACGAATCCGATCGTCGCCATCATGAGCCAGAGCCCTATCCTCCTGTTCAAGAATACCACCGACAGCAACACCCGCATCAACATCCGCAGCAACATCCGCCGCAACACCCACATCAGCACCCGCAGCAACATTCGCAGCAGCACCAACCACAGCACCAGCAACAGCACCCGTCTCTGCCTCCATCACCGGCGCATCCAGCGCATCACCCGTACCCGCCTTACGGCCCAAGAGATCCTCCGATAAAACGAGACCCTGCCGAGGATCAACGCCGACCTAATTCGACGGGCCATGCGCCCGAGGGGATGTCGTCCACACCACATCTCCCGCCGACTTCGCTTCCACCACCACCGCCTCCCGGCGCATACTCGGATAACTCGCGACACATGAATTACGACAGCGCGCCTTCCATGCCCCCAACTCCGGGCGGCTACCGTGCGCCCAGCTATCCTCCGCCCACCCCTGTACCTCACCCAGCATCTTACGAGCAACATGGAGGATACCCCTCAGCCCATGAGCCATTTTATAGTGTGTATTCGTCGTCTGTGCCCGCCAAGAAGAAGAACACGCGAGCTTCACAGGTACTATTTCCGCCAGGCTCCAATTCGCTTAAATACTAATAAAAAGTAGGCGTGTGACAGCTGTCGGCAGTTAAAGGCCAAGTGCGACGAGACAAAGCCATGCAAAACTTGCAAAGAAAAGGGCGTGGAATGTAAATACCGTGACCCTGTTCCTAAAGCGTAGGTTTGGTAATTTCTTTCCGTTAAGGTACCATAACTAAATCCAGTGAGTAGTACGGATAAGGCCCAAGCCGACATTCTAGATGGTCTCAGCACTGTCCAGACCACACTCAATTCGATCATTTCGCATTTAGGACAGGTCGATAAAAGGATGATCAAGATTGAGTCGGTCTTGCCAAAACATCTTATGACATCGGCGCTTAAAACCGAACCGTCCGTTGAAGATGAGTACAAACGAGCGCCAGCATCGCCTTATGTAGCCAACGGGGCTTCTGTCGACCCTTACTACGCTGATCCTCACCGCGACCACCCCTCATCCGAATCCATGCCACTTCGTATGATGGCTGAAGATGAGATGGAGGTTGAGCCCGGCCCACCAGTACCTCCTGGAGAGCCTGCTATTCCTATTAATCACACGACGTTAGCAGGGCTGCTTTTGGAATGGCCGTCTGTCCGTGAACTGACAAAGCATCACATTGAGCGAGAAGGTATTCGATATATCAGCGAGTATCCCATTAGCCAGGAGCAAAACCGAGGAGTCTTGATCGTTTATGGGCGAGGCGAAGATTCGCACCCTTCGCGACACGTTCGCGAACCGACCGACCATGGCAACCTGGATATGGCTGACGATTCATCCGATATGGCATCTCCTTCACCAGCGGCCGATTGGGGTCAATTGGGCGGACTCAGTCCTCCGGATCAAGTGGAATACAAGGGCGGCGTCTTGGCATTTGACGGAAACCCCGACTTCTCAGAGTCGAAAGTATGGGCATATGTCGAGAGTTTCAAAGAAAACATCCTCAACATGCACCCTATCATACAGCCCAAGTTACTGGATTATTGGGTCAGACACTTCCTTGATAATCTCCCAGCCTCACACCCACGATCCACAAAACCCCAAGCATCCAAGCCTACATTTGCTGTTGGAGGAGGTTCACAAACGCCAGAAGCTGCAGGCTCAAAAAGGAAACGATCGCCAGGGCCGGATGGTTCCGAGCCACCCACACCCGCGCCACAACGTGCTGGCCGACCAGATCGGTCCATCCACAGCGCTCTAGTCCTTACCGTTCTGGCTTTGGGCAAGGTCTGCCTTCACCGCGATAACGTACCTGACGTTGTTCACCCAACCGAACAGCTTCCCCATGGTAGCCCGGCCATTCGCAACGGAGCTATCCCGCCTTCACCCAACCAAGGCTCCCCTCCCGGATACTCATCCCACTCGCATTCTTCAGGCCTGCCCTCCCCTAAGGAGCAAGAAAGGAATGCGCATAGCCGCCGATCATCCATTCATGGTGTGGGC
The DNA here is from genome assembly GCF_000303195.2 of Fusarium pseudograminearum CS3096. Lineage (NCBI taxonomy): Eukaryota > Fungi > Ascomycota > Sordariomycetes > Hypocreales > Nectriaceae > Fusarium > Fusarium pseudograminearum. The sequence continues at coordinate 9,808,269 of NC_031951.1, forward strand.
GGTTTCCGCTCCGGCTACAGCTTGAAAAAGAACTATGAGGTGATACCTGGCTTGGAGTATTTTGCATATGCCACAGATATTCTTGGCAACCACCTTGGCGCGTACAACAATATGAAGAATGTTTATGCCAACATCTTTGCTGGGTTATATCATGGTCAGCTGGGTAGACCGATGGAAAGTTTTGCTTTCATTCACAAAGCCAGCCACAAGTTGCAGGTCATCATGAGACCGTAAGTTTTGAGGAGCCTGATTCAAAGGTTGCCAGCGACTAACCAGATTACAGGAGCTTGGATAAGATGAGAAGAATAAAGCGGAACAGCGAATTCATCCAGGAGACCAAGTACAACCAGCTTGCTCTGACTTTCTGGACTTGTCTGCAGCTTGAGAGTGATCTCATTGCTGAAATGCAACTTCCTCCGTCTGGACTGCTATCCTATGAAGATGATATGCCACACCCCAACATGAGTCTGTTGGAAGGCTTCGACCAACGCATCCTGGACAGTTACCCAGGCCAGTTATATCTGCGAACTCACTTGAACAGCATACACAGGATGTTTTACGCGCCCGAAGATCCCGCCAAAACAGGCAAGGATAAGTTCAGAAACGTAGGTGTTGTGTCTGACGCTGTTTCGGGTATGCACTGGGTTGCACCAAGCTTCGCATTTCGAGAGGATGACCCACCAGCCGACGATATCTTGGCTGCAAGATTGCGGGCAAAGTACTGGGGTGCTCAGGTTATTACCTACCGCCCTTTTATCCGACAGATTCTCCAGTTCTCGCACTCGATCAAGAACCATGCTTCGAGTCCCAACTTCCCCAGCGTCAGCTCGGAATTTCGACAAGACGTCACTGCGCCTGTCATTCACCCCAAGGCCAGGAAGATTGGAGACATTGATCCCCAAGTGGTTGAGCTAGCCAAGAAGGGCATCAAGGCACTTATCGAGAGTACCCGCGCTTTCCATGGTCTAGGAGACAAGAGGCCGATTATCACCAACATCTTCGGCACTGCCCATGCGTGAGTTCCCCTCTAAACCATGTTTTCAATCAACCATGCTGACCAATTCCAGTCAATGGGGCAACCTCTTGGTCCTTTCGGCTGCTTTCCGCGACCCTGTGCTTCACAGCTATGTGGACGAGGAACTGCTGCGAACTTTGTTCCATAAAACAATCCAGTTCTTGCGACAATCAGCAACAGCAACAAGTGCACTTCGAACGGATATGCACATTCTTGAGGGCCTTCAGAGAGACCTCTTCAGCTATGATCCTAGGACCAACTCGAGTTTCTCGAGCGGCACGAGCGCGCCTGGCTACCACACCCCAAGGCCCGTTGCCATGGCTGCACCTCCCCAGATGCCTCATTCAATGAGCGATCAAGGACACCCACGTTCCATGCCTCATCATCTTCAGATGACATCGCACGGGCAGTAGTCGGATCAATGTAATTCAATTCTCACACTCAATCCCACACTGATGACTTTCTTATCAACTTTTCATCATGAAATGGCGTTTTTGGGATCTGATTCAAACGCGCCGCAAGAGATCTTGGTGGTGCGTTCCAAGACGCCTCGCCAACCAAGATGCACTTGACGGATAACGCAACAATACCCTTTGCGCACGGATTGCGCACATTCGGATATGGCCAGGATGGATGGATGGATGGCGCACCGCACCGCACCATTATGTCGAGTACAGGTATCTCGAGGTTGGTTCCAGCCTACCTAGTGCCTTTTCGACTTGTTACTTGTACCATCAGTAGTGACGTACAGCAAAAGAATACCCCCTTGGGGTGCAAACCCCAATTCGAACACATGCGGTTGTATATACATTGATGGATGTATTTTCTTTTTGGCTTTGCCAGTCATTTGCTTGATTTCGCTTATAGAGAAGCACATCTGTTATTTGTTTTGATTTATTTACAAGAATTGCATTGCATGGTTACTTGGTATGGCAAATGGTTTTCTGAACATCATGGATCTCGATTTTTCCTTTTTGACGTGGAGGGATTCGGAGGAGATACCACTCATGGTTGCTGAGCATTACATATACCTAGTACATACACATATTGGATGGGAAAGAGGAGGAAAATACTTGCAAGCTTACTGTCATTTTGTTTTTACTGGATATTTAGAGGCAACTCGACTTCGAAAAGAGGCCAAAATTATACATAGCCAATGAAGCAAATACTTAAATCTTGATTGATGAACTGTGAACAAAAAAAAAAGTAAAGAGACATACAGGCCCGTGTTTCCTGTATGTTCAATGACGCCATTGAGGCCCTCGCCCTCTAATCCTGGCACTCTTCCTGCATCCCATTCATTGCATGCAGCATCTCGATAGAGGCTAGCAAACACCAACAGCCCAGCCCAGACCAGACCAGACAGGCAGTCCCCTGCCCCTGAAGATGCATAGCACTAACAGTGCGTGAAATGCGTGGGGGAGGCACCGTTCCATTGTAGCATAAAGGTACGTACATACTGCCCGCCCCTGATCTGAGCGTCACCCCACTAAAAGAAAAGGCCTTCCAGAAGGTTTTGTTTGTGGCCTTCTTCGGCGTTTCCGTTCGTGCTTCTAGAACGTTAGTGATGCGAGGGGGACTAGAAAAGGGGGAGACAGTAACTGGCTACTATCTATGTTGCGACTTGACTCAGTTGGAATGATAAGTCGATTTATCTCTACACACCGACTCCCAGATTCGTTCCCTACCATGTCTCGAACGAGTCATACTAACAATGAATTTTGGGTGGAAATCACAGGGATTCAGTTTTGACGCTGACAAGGAAAAAGCAATTCGTTTTAAAGATTCACAGCAGGGGTAGCAAAACACGAGAATTAGATAAGCAGGCATTGGCTATAGGCATTGCGAGAACCACTCACTCTATACGTAAATATACTTGCATCAGACCCAAGCAGCGAAGCGGTCAATCAAGTAGTGCCCACGCCGAGGGTGACCGTCGTCTCTCTCACGTTGTCTTGATGCCGAGACTGTATGCTACTGTGGCATGCGAGTCCATGAATATTTTAGGTAGCCTCAACGGCCATGAAACGAAGTATGTGGCCCGCAACGACTGGCAATGACGTTGTGTCTAGGCCCCGATCTTATAGAATTTCTTACTGAACTCTTCCTCCAACAACTTGAATGCCTTCAGGACCAAGATTAATCCACCCTTTCTGTCCGCGCTCGACTGTGACGTAGTATTGGCAGCAGTCGACCCAGTGTTTTCGGGCTCTGTCTCGTCGTCGCTGTCGTCCTCCCAGCTATCCGCAATAACGGCTTTAGACTTCTTGACAGTCTTCTCGACAGTCTTCTCGACAACCTCCTCTGGTTTCTGCGTCTCGGTCTCTTCTGGTTCCTCCATGAAGGTGTCATCCTCACCAAAACCATCTGGATTATAGTCTCCTTCAGCACTCATGGCACCCTTTAGACTGGTCACAATGGTCTTGAGCACAAGTGAAAAATCTTTTAGGTAAAACCAGATGTCTCCCTGTTTGATATGGTTGTTACGTATGAGTACTTTTAAACTACTATATTTGAAAAAGTCGTAGAGATAAGCGTTGAATTTAGTGTCAGTATCGTGAGGCCAGATGGGGATGTATGATATGGCAGACTCTTCTAAGAAGACCCTGACTCGCATGTCTGAGCATAACTCTTTGATGGTTGTGAAACTATCGCCAAATCCAGACAAGGCTGTGAACGGTGACCGAATGACGGCTGGGTTTCTACCCATAAATGAGGAGTCGCAAGGCTTTCTGGACCCAACCAACACTTTGGTCAAGGGTAGTTCTCGGTCTGGTTTATCGTGCAGATGTTGGCAGATATATGAGCTGATATAATCTTTGAAGATTGACAAGACATCTTGATTGTGGCTAATCATGAGCTTCTCTGCCGGCTCTGGCAGCTGCCTTAAAAAGATTTCAGATGGAGACCGGGCTGCTAGAGTAACACGCTTTGGTGTTCGCTTGATGGGAATGCGGCTGAAAAGATGACTGAGTATTAGCATTAACTTATGAAGAACTTGTTCCTGAGCATTTTCGATGTCTGTACATAATATGTGAAAATAGCCACTATAAAGTAAAGAGTGAAAGGCAAAAATGGCATTCTTAGTGAAATATAAGTGGCTAATTAGCCCGGTAAAGTTCATAGGTGTACCCTTTGCCGATAAAAGATTCTGTTGTCGTAAGTACTTGATTGAGAACTGCAAGTGATGTTTAATAGATATTTCGGCATCTAGTCCTCTAAGATATAATTGAGTTTGAGATAAGAGGGCATTAACTGCATTAACTGCGAAAGGGCAGTTATCTATACCATTAAGAAGGATAAATAGTTGGAGGATTAGAGTAGTTAAAATAGGGAACTAGCCTCTTAGGGCCGGTAAGCATGAGGACATAATTTTATAAACTCGCTCTTAGGTAATGCCATTAAAAACAATATTGCCTAAAAGGTTAAAGCCTCTTTGTCTAGTATGACCAGAGGCCTGTCAATAGTTCTAAGGCAATAAGAAAATAGAATTACCACTGAAAATAATGGTTTTATAGGGCATATTGATACTAAGTGTGAGCGTCCTAGTTGCGATAACTACCCTAAGGTAGCCCCGGCGAAATAGCATTTCCACACTGGACTCTGTTAGCTGGAACAGTACGAAGCTGTGAGGTGGTCATGAAATTTATCGAGCGGCCTGGAGTATGCCTTAAAAGGGAATACTTACATCTGACGATAGCGCCGGTTCATACCAGCATGGTGGACACCTAACCTACGACGAAGAGCATCAATCAGCCATAAGTCAACTGTCTCCTTGGTGAGACTGCTAACCATATCATCGAAATCACGCTGATGTATCCTTGATATGTCTGCAAAACTAAATTGATCTAAATGTGCCTTCGGGTCGAAGCTATCCCATCGACTAACCTCATTACTCTCTTCCTCACGAGCTAGGTCAAGCTTGGAAAGATTTTCCTCGTCGTCGAGGGCCTCAGATCGACGAGGAACACGAATACCTTCCTTTTGCTTCTTTCATTGCTTGAATCTTTGGAGTTTTTGCCGCTATGTATTGTCTTTTTCTTTGAAGTTGTGCTCTGCCTTTTGGAGTTCGAGTAGAATGTGTCGGACGTATTGTTCACATTGTGAGCGGTCGTAGTTGAACATGAGAGCCGGCAGAGCATCTAGTTTGTGGAGATCACAGACTAAAGGGAAGAGTTTCTCAAAGTGTCGCTCAAGAGTAACAAAGGGTTGATCCGGAGACTCCAAATTCCGAAGGCTCTCTTGTAGGTCTGGAAATGGTGAATTCTCCATTTGCATGGCTCCCCTAAGCACAACCTTGAGGTCCTTCTCCCATTCAATAACATGATGCTTCTCAATCCACTCAGGCAAGACATCCACAGGATCTAATTTTGCCGTGTCTGACAAAAGTGTCGCAGCGAATGTCTTTCTCATGTGCTTCCACAGTGTGAGACAATCTCGTGCCTCGAGGCTCACATCGTCCAACACAAATCTGTTTCTACACAATATCAGTGGAATTCATCAACTGAAACGTAAAATAACCTACCGATCCTTTAGAGCGACCACTGGATGTACAAAGCTGAAGTTATGACTGATGCTGTCGCCTTCGTTTAAGCCAGGGACAGGAAGCTGTGCCAAGTTCGAGAGGCCCTCGAAGGCAAAATCCTTCAGTGGATTATATATGAACTTACAGAGATCTAAATATCTTACCCCATGAATGACCATCTTTATATTATAACCCTTTTATGCTTACAATATTGCTAGCCAGTCTTTAAGCTCGTTAGGGTTGCCTACTGTAGCCGAAAGGGCAATAATAGGGCAGGGGGCAAGTAATAACAGCTATTCCTATACAACACTATTATCTGCCTATCCCATATAATAGACCTCATTAAAGATTATCCTCTTAACTCGGCGAGACTATGCATTTATGCCGACTGTATTTGTAGAAGACAGTAATATGATTTGCAGTATATAGGGCATAGTGACTAAGATCTGACACTAAGATAGGTTATTGATACAGTAGTCTCAGGTATGAACTGCCTATATCGATTTGCCTAATTGCTGTCGGTATGACTTAGAGAATTATACTTCGATTTCTACAGCAATCTGATTTACTAAGGCTTTCATTAGCACTATATAGACCAAAACCCTATCGTCACTCTCTTTAAGTACTTTCTTTATTACATAGAAAGAGATAAATGTTTTACCTGCCGATATTAGCGCTACTACCAAAACGCTTTTGTTTACATCGATACAATCGAGAACATCACGTTGCCAGGCATTAGGCTCGAACTGCACTTTAGCATCCGGCTGAGAGTCGAACTGTCTGTCCATGTAGGGACCGCCATGTTCAAGTTGCAGAAGTCGAGTGTTTTTGACCAGCTTGGGAATCCCCTTTAGCGTTATTGGCCTGATGAAGAACGGGAGTGTTCGAGAAGTCTCGAGAGTGGCAATGGGCAACGGAGTCGCTGCTAGTACCTTGAGGATCTGCTGCACCGCGCTGGCAATTTCATGTGTACAATTAGCCGACTTGGATATTTTCCCAAGCCAGTTCCAGATCATTGAAACTAGATACAACCCTAACAATGTTAGGAGTATGCCAATAACATAATGAGACCGTCACTTACCTTCAAGTGAATACTCACAAGTTTTCTTACGCACCTGGGTCCATATCTCCATCAAGACATGACATAAATACAACTGTACCTCTGGCTTTACGGCATCGTGATTACCGCTAGATCCTTTGGATTGGAAATCCAGAGCCTTGAGGTAGCGGTCGATTGGGCTATTGACCTTTTCAAATTCGTTGTATTTATCGCGCCAGTGGTTCAGGATATCCATCAGCTTTACCTGTGCTTTCTGATCAATTAGTTTTTGTGCTTCCATAATGGCACTCTGTTTGCCTCCTTTTCCGGGTTTCTGTTTGTGATGCTTTGGCTGAGCAATCTTGCTGGCAGTACTAATGCTCTGTTTCGGCCGAGAGCTAACCACAATGGTTTCTCGATTGAAGGTCTTGCCAGTGATACTAGTAAGACTTGCCGCATAGGAAGAGACTTCAGCCATTCGTAGCTGCATTTTCTTCTGTCGAGCCTTTTCAACCCAAATGGGATACCTCTCACGGCTTTTGAGTTGGGTGATAGGTTTGTAGGCATGCCAATGTCTGAGATCTTCGAACACAAGCTCTGCATTAGGATCTTGAGTCTCTTCTGACTCTCCGATCTCGACATCTTTCAGAAAAGTGTCCAGTACCGGATGACTGAAAGGCAGTGCAGTCAAGTTCTTTCCAGCTTTTGGTGGAGGGCGCGAGACCTTGGATGGCTTGAGTGTAGCAAAGGGTTTCTTGGGTTCTGGGTTCCGTCCTCTGAAAGTCTCATTGTAGAGAACATTGGCATGCTCCAAAATTTCGGTGGGAACCTCTCCTTCGCTTCTAATCGCCCGGAGGAAATAGAAAAATACTCGTCCATCGACGATGTCAAAAAGCTCACAACCTTCCTGTTCATTCAATTCGGATGGCACCTCCATTAAACCTTGGGTTGTTGCGCAGAACATGTGGAGAAATTCATGGTCTTGACTTGACACAATTTCATCATCCTTAGAAACTTCCACGCAGGCCCTCTCCTGAAGAGAGCAATGCCGCAGAGTTGCGGCCTGGAGGAGGAAGGCTTCCACTCGATGCAAGTCAGCTTCGATGATTTTGTTTGTAGAAGCGCAATGCTCGATGTAGGCACGACAGAAAACCACAGCATGTTTGTCTCTTCCGGCGAGATTTGTATCGCTGAAAGAATGTTGAGTTGTTTGTAGAAGCACTGCTTTTGAAAGCGATAAAGGCTCCTTCGCCTCAATCTCTGGCAACTGGAGAGATGAGCCACACAGAGCATTTTTCTTTCCACTCAATAATGACACAAACACCTATAGGGATTAGTAAGTTCGTCATGGTAACTTGGAAAGAGCCTAACCTTTGAACTTCTCCAGGTGATAGAATTAATAATTCCAACGTGCCTTCCACTTTCCATGACTTCCATTATCACGTGTTGCAGGTGAGTAGCCTGGTCGACGTTGGCAGCTCTGCCGTCATCGCATAGCATGAAATGCACACCGTGGCCGGACAAGTAGTTTTTGCATTCATTGCTTTTGAAGGAGTCGAATTCAAGAATCCGAAAATCAAGGTTCGACTTGATGAAGTGCTGAATAAGAATTCGACGAGTTAGGCGGTATTTGGCACCTTTGGTCGAGCCAACTGCCTGTTGGGAAACGCAAATATTCTCGTGATCTCTGAAGAAGAGAACATCGAAGTTGCAATCCCGCCGTTTCAACTCGCTGAGTACCTTTTCGACGGCGTGCACGGCGTGCAAAAGCTGAAAGCCTTCTACAGATATAGGGTCAGATGCGGATCTTGTGGATAAGGAGTCAGGCAAGAGGCTTACCATCAAGATCGACTTTCGCTTCCGTCAAACAGTAGCGAATGAGTGACTCGCCATGAATCGCGAACAACTCTTGGCCAGCAAAGTCTCCTACAATGTCCACTGTAAGCGGACTCTGGTCTTGATACCAGTCTCGGAGCTTCTTGGTGGTATCTTTAGAGTCCATGATGATGGCTTTGTCGACTGGACTGTTCCATGAGAAGGATGGGAAAGTGCCAAAGGGGACCCGAGAAGAAAGGAGTGACTGATAGTCGAAAAGTGAAGTGGGAGAGTGAGGTGCCCAGAGACAAGGTGCGCGGAGAAGGCGGGTGCTTTGTCAAGATGGAAGGAGCACTTGCTTGCCAGCGTCTGCCACCTGCCTGCTGCCTGCCTGCTGCCTGCCTGCTGCCTGCCGCTTCACCAAAGTGTCACAAGCAGCAAGCTACCATACCTCAGTAGGTACCAACTTGACTCAGTGTACCAACCGATTCAAACGAAACAGTTAATCAGTGGTCGACAAATATTTGTCGGCAAACAATATATAAGGTCACGGATTATTGGCAAGGCACAGTCTGGTCGCCTGACGTCGGCCAATGTATATAGCACAACTGAATCATAACTTCGCACCTAAAGGAGCAGAGCAATCGGCTTCTAGCTTTTGGTGCACACCATAGATTTCGTATGAAACGTGAGCGGGCAATCACTGTATACCTAGGGCAATCATGCAGAGACTTAGAATGTAAAAAGGACGTTAAATATCTAGACAATCTGCACCAAGATCTCGCATGACACCAACCGCCTTGGCAGCCGTACAGCTACCCGCCTCACTCCTCCATTTCTGACTTCTAGGTGCGTACAAGCCTTATGCAAAGTCCGTATTCCAATACTCCCATTTTAGTCCGCCGTAACGCCACGCGCAATGCAAATTGAGCTTAACAACATCGGGATATATAACCACGCTTATCGTGACAGTTTATTAGAGGATCCCGGCCATCAAGCTCTCTAGCATACCTCCCGTTTGGCATGCTGATTGGGCTCTTTCCACCTCGGCCTTAACACGGCGGTATAAAGTCCTGAATCCCTCTTGCAGTTCTGCTGAGCCGCCTGCAAACTCGGCGTAGAGCTCTATAAGGTGAAGGCCGACCTCGACACATACGCTCACGTAACGGGGGTCGCAGATATGGCCGCAAACCCACTTCAGGATAGGCTGGACTGTGTGTTCATCCCGGGACTCCAGGGCATCTCGAAGGGCGCTTCGGTGGCGGAGAGCAAGCAGAAGGGTGAGGACGTTAAGAGGAGAGTGGTCAGGAGAGTGCTTGTCAAGGACCAGGTCCAAAGCACGGGCATATCGGGCGTGTCGTAGATCGCTTTGCCATGAGCGCTCCTTCTTCTTGTGTGTACGAGGCTCGTTTGCGATCACAACGTCAGCCCCTTCACCAATCATGTCCAGCTTCTTGGCAGCGGTGACCCGACGCTTGCGCTTCTTTTTCTTAGCATCATGAGCGTCTATTGTGCCAGCGACAAGGGCTGCCATTTCCTTCTCACGCTCGGCTTCCCTGTTTGCTTCAGGGGCAGTAAGGCGGGTTCGCACACTGAGGACACCTGACTGCATACCAACAGCAAGGTGGCGGTCGCTTGAATCGGAATCGTCGCCAGAGGAAATTACCTTGACTGACAGGACGGGAGACTGATACTTGGTGCTTGAGACTACATTCCATCCGGTTGTTTCAAAGACCTTGACGTGACCCTCAAGACCACCACTAACCAGTCGTCGACCATTGGATGCCAGGCTGAGAGCTGTGACAGTCTTTTGGTGGTTGGTGATCATGTGTAGAGGGCGCGCGCCGACTAGGTCGAGAACGCTGATCGATTCACCGGCGGCAGCAAGAACGGTGGTTCCGGTTGGCATGGACAGGACGTCCTCAATAGGTGCCGCATGCTTGAAAGTCATGACGGCGCTGTTTCTTCCTGTTCGGGGGTCCCAAAGCTTGACGGTCGAATCGTAACTTCCAGAGACAATCATGTTGGACATGGTGCCGGGCATAAAGTTGGCGCATCGAACGTAATCGGAGTGGCCAACGAAGGTAGCGGTAGGGTCGTTGCTAGGAAGATCCCAAAGTCGGACGGTCTTGTCGTCGCTTGCACTCAAAAGAGTGGTCAACTCGGTCGGGGAGAACTTGGTGGTCCATACGGGCTGCTTGTGATGCGCCCATGTCTTGAGGATGGCCCTGGAACTAATATCAAAGACCTGAATCTTTCCAGTGTCATCACCTGCAGCCAAGACCCTCCCATCCCTTCTGAGTTCACCACTGCGCGCAACATCTGCGAAGCGAGTGACGGTCTTGAGAAGCTTGCGCGTTCTGTTCGAGAATATTTGTATGCGCGTGCCTGTCGTGATTGCGAATGATTCGCTGTTGGACGAGATGTGGACGATGGGATAATTCGTAGGCGACGGAATCAGAATCTGATTCTTGAAAGTTTTCCAGTATCGCTGCTCTGCTGTGATGGGCGTAGGGCCCGAGGGCAGCTTGAGCTGCGGGAGAGGTCCCACCTGAGCTGCCATTGTGTCGATTCGCGATGACGGACTTTTGTTGTGGTGGTAAAAGTTGAGCTGCTGGACTGCCTCTTGTTGCTTCGAGACCGTGATTTTTTTTCTGCGATAAGGATAAGATATGAAATTTAGATGGCTGAGGGAACTCGGCGGGGCGACTTGATGTACTAACTGTTTTAGGTTAGATCAGCTTTCGCGCAAAGCTACTACTGACCTTCGCAACAGTTACCATTTACCTCATCAATATAACTTTAGAAAAGTCGATATCACAAATGAATGGGTAATGAGACTAAAAGAGTGAAATAGTTGCATTATATAGATCTTTATGATACAAGTCCTTAAAGGTATTCATGTGATGATAGAACCCAGTGTCATGACATCGGACTAAGTGAGTAGTAGCTTTTTGCAAGGATCAAGGAAAAGGGTACATATTCTACACTCGCAAGCAAAGCAAAGTATCTTACTTAGTAGGTTGTTTATATATATATTTATTTTGTCCAATTCTGTCAGCTGGACACCTAAAAGAAAACTCCAACATTGCCTTGCTTATCCTTCCGAATCTTGCTTTACTCAACGCCAAAATCATTACATCCGTGACTATATAGTATACATTTCCTCTAGGTCTCGTTACCTTGTTCAACTAATATCCTCCCCTTCTTCGGGACCTGCCTGTCCCAATATCGATACGCTGCATCTCTTGCACCAATGCCAATTCTTGGCCAGTGCCGTTTGCCCCGCTCATCGTTGGCATAGGAATTTTGGCTGGGATCGGTGGTCCGCCATACACACCACGGTTCTCATCTTCAAAATCCCATGTGCCCGCACGAGGCATTCCGCGAAGCGAAGCGTTACCATACGGCGACCTCTCTTGGTAATTGTCTTTAGAAATTGGCGCCAATGGGCTTGAAGCCGCTGGAGAGTTGTCTGCTGATATTCGGTTCGTTCGCTTCTGGAGACGGGTACGACCAGCTTGAGGAGGTGTGCGAGCTTCGTCACCGAACGAATAGGATGTATTCACAGCAGACATGGAGTGACGCCCGCTGCGCGGTGCCCGTCGGTTGCTGGGAGGCATTGGCTTAACTCCCGATAGTTGAGGTCTTGAACGTGATTCGGCGCCAGGTGCTGGCTTCTTCGTCTCTGGTTCAGGTGCCCATGTCTCCATAGGAAGATGATCAGAGGGGTCAATCTCCCGTCCGTCGTATGTGATAATCTTCTTTGGCTCATCGTCCATAAAGTCCGGCGAGGGGCTTGCTCCGCTTTTAGACGAGACAAGGCTGGGGTTGAGGGCGTCATATGAATCAGGTCCAAAGGGAATATCCGACTTCCTCCTCTGGTCTTCAAGTGGAGGAGGTGCAGGACTGACTGACTTGCGCTTAATTCTGTGGTGTGGGTTCGGGCTGGTGCGTGGGTCAGGAGAGACGCCCCGGTGCTTCACAAGTTGTTGTTCAGGTGGATTGTAAGTAATAGCCCGCCGGTTGTAAGGCTGAACAGCATACGCATGCTCGGGTGGTGGTTGGCCATACCCTTGGTCATGTGGTGGCTGGTTATATCCTTGGAAGGACTCGTTCCTAGGACGTCCTCGAGGAGCTATAGGCATGCTTGACATGCTCTGTGAGTGTGGCCTTCGGTCGTGCCGACGATCCTCATAGATGAGGTTTGTCAATTCTAAAGATTGGCTCGCATCCAATCCTGGCACAAGAGCCGGTGGCGGAGCTGGGGGCGCATGGTTGTGCGGACTTTGCATATGCGAAGCGTTCATATCAGCTGGGTGGCCTGAATAATTGCCCTGGCCATTGTGAGAGTAATACCCATTATCGACAGGGCTTCTGGAGTAGCTTCGACGGTGAGACGACGACAAAGCAACTTGCCAGTCATCGGGATTCTGGTACCCTCTCGGTGATTGAGTTGGCGAGTAATCCTCTCGGAATTGACCTGGGGCAGGGGACCGTCGCAAAACCAGAGGCGCAGGGCTTGGGTTCTCGTCAAAACAAAGTTCGTCGGAACGTTGGAACTGTGAGCCATTCTGCGCATACTTCTGCGACGGGCCAGAAGCATCAGGCACGTCCTCAACTGTGGGCTGCATGGATCGATAGTGAGGATCGTAACTCGCGTCATAAGAGCTATGTCGCGGCATGCCGTCATAGGCGTTCGAGTTTGGAGAAGAGACTTGGTTAGTAGCGGGGGCTGAATCATAACCCCGGAAAGCTGGGCGCCCAGGGTATGGCACCATCTGCTGTCTCTGCGCCTCGTGTCTCAGAACGTCATGTCTCATCTGCGGGAGCTTATTTGGCGACGTCTCCATGCTTCTTCTCGGCACAAGCTCCTGCCCTGAGCTGTTCCCTCTGATCCTGTGTGCAGGCGGTGGAGGGGGACGCTCATTCTCTACGGGAGAGTACTGCCTGGGGTCATCTAATAGTGCTTGTGGCTGCTCATAGAAGTCTTGCTGGGGGGTGTAATGGCCACGAGGGTCCATTTGCTCCTGTTGAGGAGCGTATCTGGGGCTGTACTCTCGGTCATCGTACTTTCTAGGTTCCTCATAAGCGATCATTGACCTTCGCGACGGACGAGACGCCTCCCCGCGAGTCGGGGTTGTATATTCCTGTGGGAGATGCGCATGTGGGGATGTGGAATACTGATCCGTTTGACGACGGGATGACTGTGAAGGCGGCGTGTTGTACTCGACGACTTGTAGAGGTGATTGAGATGGTACAAAATTGCCCGAGTGCGAAATCTGTTTGGTGTGTGTTCGTGGACCGGCTGGTGTCTCCGAGGGTGCTGCTGCTGGTATTGGCAATGGTGCTGATGCAGGCGCCGTCGCAGGGGGCGACGCAGATGGTGCTTCACCAGTGACAGGATCCGATGGCAAAGGACGTCTTTTTACAGGAGTTCTTTGTTTAACAGATCCTTGGTCTGGTTCAGCTGCTGTAATCTGCTTTGGTTTCGCTACTGGCTTATCAGGCTTTGGTCGAGAGTCGTAGAAGGTGATTTCGACTCTGATTTCGCCAGCGTATTTGCCTTTGCAGGTCAATGTTTGCCAAAAGTCGTTTTGTCCACCGCCAGGCACAATAATCGACCTCAAATCGATCCATGATTCACCAATCAAGTCTGTTCGTTTATCGTCTGTGAAAATAGAGAGCTTGAGTTGATAATAATCTGGACAATCATGAACATTGAATCGCAGTTCTTGATCCCTAATAGTTGAGTTAGTGTTAGCTGATCCTCGACTGTCCCTTGAGGTTGAAATTCTTACCACTTTGGTGTTTGTCCACCTCGGACATCGGTCGTTGTCTTCCTGGCTTCCTTTCCCAACCTGGCCGCGCAGTAGGGATCTTGTTTTCCGATTGTCTTGCGATTCGGCAGATTTTTGGCTCGATCGACGATAGCGACCAGGGTTCCGATTTCTGGGCCGTCCACTGCAATATCGGCAAAGATGCCTGCAGTGTGCGCCGCACTCATGAGGTTCTTGACCTTGGCTGCCATTGCAGCTCTGCGCACAAATGCTGAAGTGACAGTTCGGTGAGGAAAGATGAAGTGAATGAGGGATTCCAATAATCAGTGCGATCGGTTTGTTTACATGAACAATGGTTGCTGTTTGACTAAAGATAGCTCGGTTTTGGTAGATCCAAAGTCGGACTGGTGTTAGGGACGATAATATGACTAGCGCGAAAGCAAAGACGACGCCTGACAAGAAGAAACCGAATCCAAAATAATGAAATAGCCGATGAATGAAAGCCCGTGGAATGAACAGTCAAAAAGGTAAAGTATAAAACGAACCAGCTGGGCGTTGATTGACAATACCGGGCTAGGAGGAATTTGGGTATAAAGAATTAAGCTTTTGATTGAGCGAAGGTTCCGGAGTGCTTGGGTTGAAAGGACAGAAAGTAATCGGTCGGTTCGGGGTGATGAAAGAGAACAAGCTGAGTGAGTTGAACGGGTAGAGAACGCGATGACGGAATGACTGGCACAGCTTGCAATGATGGAAGCAAAGCACTGGAAAGGCCGGGCGGGCGGGCGTGGTAGATAACGTAGAAATGAGCAGGCTTCAAATTAGTAGACCAGCCGTGAAGGATAAACTATACTCTCTGAGTATTGAACAAGAGAGAGTGAGTTGTCAAGTGAAAGAGAGCATTCGATCGCTCTCTGTTACAAATGAAGATGCGATGGAGGAGGATATCAAGGCGTTGTATACGGCTGGGCTTGCGTGTGGTTGGGGGCTGAAAGCAGTAATCGGGTGGGTCTCAGTGGAACACCAGCAGTGGAGCCTCTGACGGGAGGCTGGGCTTGGGCGGGCTGGAAACAAGGAGGCTGGTGCACCTACTGCAGGGGCTGAAGCAGCCCCTAGAGCCGCCTATTCGTCGAGCAGCTCTGGGGGATTTACAGGGAATACCTGCCCAGATTAACAGGGGGAAGCTGAGAAGCTCTAACTAAGTTAGTGCCTAAAGTTTGTGTGCCCACGTCCAGGGAATTTGGATTGGGGCCTTGGCAGCATCGAAAATTACCTCGATGGAAATGGTCAGTTGCAAAGTCGCGTCACATTCGCACGTATGGACAGATTCAATAGGACAAACCATGTGAAAGATCAAAAAGGCCTTGTTTCTTCCGACCTCCCGCTCTCATCCGAATCAGGGGGACCATTCAGGGACTGGAAATGGAATCCACCTCAGCCTGGTTCGGCATTTCAGGAACGAAACCCATCGATGGAGGGACGGTTTCATCCAGATCATGGCTTTAATTCTGAGGCGAAAGAAGGACCTGATGATGAGATACGTACTTTATTTTAACCCATCGCACCAGTCATTGCTCTCCATTACCCGCACTGCCATACACCTACATCACACCACATTCGGGAATAGAAGAGGTACTGCATGTAGACTCATTGTACGCGCGTGTTTGGCGAAGTTATGCTCACAGCCACACAGTCATTGCGTACAAGCTTAGACACAGATTCGGACTCGCGATTGCCAAGCTACTGGCTGACGTTGACAGTTCCACCTCGAGCGATTCATTATCCTCAACTCGGAATCATGACTTATTCTGAATTAGGACCTTGAATCGTATCAATCCATCCACGAGATCAGTCGTGGTCAGTGCTGGCTGTACCATGTCAAGAGTCTCTTTACCGCCTTGGATGGCTGGTGTTATACTGAAGTTGGGTAATGGCGGGAAACGAAAAGCACCAATCCTCAAGCCCGACAACGTGATCGTGCACTCTAGGGCCCATCTAGATTGTGGAACTTACTCTAACGCAAATCGCTGAGGCGCTCTCCAAACCCAAAAGCAGAGCCGGGATAACGGGCCCTGGGCGTTGAGAGACCCCTGCTTTGAATGTCACTTATCATCAATTGCCCATCTTTTGGAGAAATAACGGCTCTCAACCTT
The DNA here is from genome assembly GCF_000303195.2 of Fusarium pseudograminearum CS3096. Lineage (NCBI taxonomy): Eukaryota > Fungi > Ascomycota > Sordariomycetes > Hypocreales > Nectriaceae > Fusarium > Fusarium pseudograminearum. The sequence goes on from NC_031951.1 coordinate 9,824,593, forward strand.
TCCGAGTCTAATTGGGAGATGTCCTGCCCTCTGGCGAGATCCCCAGTTACATGACCCACTGACTATCGTTCCCTGCCTGGCTGAACGCCAGGAACAACCTTCTTCAAAACATCATCATCGTGATACCGAATCCGGTTTGATGTCACAGTATGTTTGCAGCGGTAAAGGGTTCTCGGTTGCCATGGGAAACAAGGAAACAGTGTCACGCCCCTCTATTCTCTATTCTCTAGACTAGAACATGAACTCTCGAGCTACGGATATTGACTTCCCCTCTCGGCTTACGTCGATTACGGTACCCGCCAGTTTCACACAACGGCCGTATGTATCCCATTGCTCAGATGCCAGTCTATACCGCTCCAGGATCGTGGGTTTCATCACCAAAAAAAATCGTTTCTGATATAAGTGGGTAGAAGGAAGCGAACCGAAGTCAACAAGGGACGTGCAGTATTGTTCGATGTCAACAAGATCTAATGTTTCCCTACATCTCGACCGCATCGAGACCATGACGGCATAGTTGTCATGACTAGGCCAATACACAGTATCCAATCTCAAGCGCATTGACGAAAGAGATATGCAAAAGTTTGCTCAGGGGAATGCTGGCAGTCCTTGGCCATATTGTGTCATTGCATATGCTATCCAACTACCAGTCACAGCTCGTGGCGAGCAGAGCCGCAAGCTGTTCCAGATGTGCCTTGTCGACCTCATCAAATCCATTCAGTTCAGCACAGTCAATGTCAATGATAGCCACCAGCTTCTTGGTACCGTCGTCCTGAGCAACGAGAATAGGCACAACGATCTCGCTCTTACTATCTCCGTCACAGGCGATGTGTCCAGGGAACTCCTCCACATCTCGAACCAGTTGTGTCTCATGAGTTGCTGCCGCTGTACCGCAGACGCCCTTGCCGAACTTAATGGTCTGGCAAGCCACCTTGCCCTGAAATGGGCCGAGGATAAGTTGCGGGTCTTGAGATGACTTGTCGAGGACGTAGAATCCTTCAGTTGGGGACGGTATCATTATCGATTGTCATGTGAGTTTGAAGGGGTTGTGACCTACCAGCCCAGTTCACGTCCTTACTTGGTGAACCCAAGGACTTATATGCGTGCCATAGTAGAGAGGCGGCGTTTGAAACATTGCTACAGAATGGTCAGTCATATATACATATACGGGGATCTTGAGTTGCTTACCAAACCTAAAAATGGTAATGGGTTAAAAGGTGAGTCAAGTGCATCCAATACACAAGATAATTTGACGAACCCAATTACGTTGGTCTGTGACTAGACCTTCGGCCTGCCAGAGCACTTGCTCATAGGCATCCTCCTTTGTGACGCCCTCGGCAAAGTTTGACGCATCAGCATGAACCTGTAGACAGAGTTAAGTAAGTCATTTCAGATGTCCAGGGTCTAAGTGTAGAAGGGAAACATGGAAGTAGAACGGGCATACCATCTTGGTTTGTTTAGAGGGGCTATAAGGCTTTTCAGTGATGTTCAAAGTAGCCCAGGCAGAATTGACGATATGCTTCAATCCGTTCTAGAAGAAATTTCGAAGTCGGTAACGAGAAAGCTGGTGGAGTTGACGTGACTTGATCGTCGGTACAGCATGTATGAATTTGCTACCTCCCCGCAAAAAAAGTGCGCCTACTGCTTAACTTAGTACTAACAATTGATGTCATTTTAGTGCCAATGATAAGCCTATACCAGATGTACAGAGTAGAGAGAGGTAAGCCAATATGACCTCAATTACAGAGGCTTATGTATATTCTCATATTCAGAACAGAAACATGTCCTAACATTGATCGATATTTGCTATTCTATTCAGTAGTATTTCAACACGAGCTGCATATCCAACAGTGGCCCACCCTAGGGTTTGACATCAGTTGCCAAGAGGACCTCAGCTGAGATCCATCAAGACGGCGATTGACGACCCCCATGGAATTGACCGCTACTGTAACTAACATGCAGATCTCGGATGATAACCGTCTCCATCTAGAGCCTAATAAGAAGCCTAACACTTTGTTTACTGGAGGTTGGTAAAGGATGAGGCTGGATTGAGTGACCCAATGGCAGGTGAAGAAATTCCCGAGATACCTTAATGCAAGGCACTTGCCGATCTTTTCTTTCACAGAGAAACGATCCCCTGAAGCTTTGCTTGGGTTGTACCAGGGGCCATGCTCGCCAAGTACGGATACCTGCATTATCAGTTGTCTTTCAACACAAGGTGGCCTTTTTGCATTTTAGGGTAACTCGAATTTTAACTTGACGGAAAAGTTTGTTGTATTTTTCACGCGTCAACAGAATAAACGAGCAGCAATTCAAGAAGAAGTAGACTCATCAGAGTATTCCTATAATAAAAGCAATAGTTCGTGGTAAATTCAACTATCATGGTACCTAAACTGGGCTGTCTTTGAACACCTGCTAAATTAGCAGTCTACACATTGTGCAACACGTGCCTTGATTGAACAAAAGCAAAGAAAAGACTAGCAAATATTAACAAATTTCCTATTCTAGAAATATATCCAATAGCATATCATGGCTGAAACGTTCAATTGGCGTTTTTGTGACGGTACCTGAAGATCGGCACCTCCAAAATTCGCCGACGTCAACGAACGAACAGCCTGGCCAATGACGCATCGAGTTTTGTGATTTCGAACTCTTGGTCTCCAAAGCTCACCTCCAAAACTTACGCATAACCTCACCTGGAGCTCACTTCATAACCATGAGCTTTCGAATTCCAGGGCGACTCTGCCAGAGTAGTCGTACTTTACGCCATTGGCCACTTCTCACAACAAATATATTGTCACGGTCGCCAATCCCGCTACAAATAGCATCACGCTTCATCCATAATGACGGTCCAAAGAACTTGAACCCGCTCATCAATCCTCCCGACGTCACTCGACCGCCACCGCTCACGCTTCCTCGACGAAGAGATTTCGAATCGGCGCCAAAATACTACTTTGAGCTGGGAAAAGGGTACCTCAAGTTCTACAAACAGGGCCTCAAGAACGTATGGACAAGTCGACGTCTCCTTCGCGAAAAGCTCCAACGAACGCCTGCCGACGATCGACCATCGATATTCAAGCCTCATTATGTGCCTAAAACGTTTTCTAGAGCAGACTGGGTCCTCCTCTGGCGAGTGCGACATGATATGATACGGCTGCCTCTGTTTGGGCTCATGTTGATTGTCATTGGGGAATTCACAGTTTTGGTCGTTGCATACGTTGACAGCGTAGTGCCATATCCGTGCAGGATACCAACACAAATATTCACAGCTCTGGAGAAGGCAGAGCAGCGTCGCAAGGCTTCCTTTGATGAACTAGAAGCCAGATACCCCCACGGTGTTCTCAGCCCGCGCGTTACACAATCCGTTGCTCGCGCTCATGTTCTCAAAACCCTACATCTGAGTGGTTCCATCTGGGATCGCCTAGGCTTTCTCCCACCTGGCATGTGGCAGGCCAAGGGACGATATCGCATGGCGTACCTGGAGGGCGATGACAGAAACATCGTCGAGGACGGTGGACCTATGGGACTTCACTACGAAGAGCTACGAATTGCTTGCGCTGAACGAGGTATCGATACCCTTGGCAAGAGCGAAACCGAGCTGAGAGGATGGCTCGGCGACTGGCTACGCTTGACGGCCTCTGAGGATCTTGATGAGAGGAGACGGCGTATGGCCGTTCTGTTTCTAACCAGGTATGTTGTGTGCTTTAAGTTAGTGTTAGTTGTTTGACTTTGCTAATTATTGATGAAACAGACCGGAAAACTGGCCCCAGCAACGAGATTTTGCTGTGCCTGAATGGCAGTTGTAGGATGTTGGGTATGGCATATGAGCAGCCGGATACCTAGGCAGTAATAAAAGATAGATACATGATGATCAGCAGAGCCGACATTCTCACGTGTAAATTGCTAGCACGCTATGATCCATCGCCGGGGAGTCGATGGAAACAAACACTACTTGGCCGTTGGCTGGATGATCTTTATCTGTAAGCTGACTAGAGCTTCGAACTGATGGAATGGAATTGCCGGCACTTGTCAGTGGCTCTGATGGTTTGGGAATGGCAAAAAGCACGTGGCCACCACATTCTGCGTGTCCGAGTCAGTCTTCCTTTGCAGAGGTAGCAGTAAAAGGAACATTCCCCCGCGTGGTCGACGTCTTTTACCCGGTTATGATGCATTTTGTGGGGGAGTAAACATGTGGGATGAATGGATGATCTCATCCCCGTCTCCGTCCCCGTCTCCCCCAGATCCGCCGAGGTTCGCATCACATGCAATCAATAAAGACCCCCAAATTGAGACGCCCCCAGATTCTATGAAACTTCGAAGATCAACAACCTTTCGTCGCATTTAAAAACCTCGGCTGTTTCTCTCCACGTTTTCTTACTTCTTCAAAACTGTATACTGCTCTTAATTTGATTGCACCCGTTAATCTCAACTCATACCATCTAACTAGTAACCATGTCTCTCAAGAACGGTATGTCGCAAAGAAACTATCCATATCTACGATTGTCTTCAGTGATATGGAATACCGCCTCTGCCTCCCCAGAACAATCTGAAACTGATTTCCATTAATAGACAAGTTTCCCGCCTCGGCCGCCTTCGACGCCATTCAAGAGGCTATCAACGCCAGCGATGCCGATCGCAAGGACGCCATCAAGCAGGGTAACGGTGTTTACGCCTTCACCCTCAAGAATGCGAGCGGCGACGAGGCCAGCTGGCATATCGACCTCAAGGAGACCGGAAAGGTTGCGACTGGCACCGGCGAAAAGCCCGACGGTATTTAGCGACCCTGGCACGCACGCGCTTTCTTGGCGCAATTCCAACTAACGTTCCTCTTTTCTAGTCACCCTCGTCCTTTCCGAAGAGAACTTTGGCAAGCTCGTCGCTGGCAAGGCCAATGCCCAGCGTCTCTTCATGGGCGGCAAGCTCAAGATTAAGGGCAACGTTATGAAGGCGACCAAGCTCGACCCTGTGCTGAAGAAGGCCCAGACCAAGGCCAAGCTGTAGTTGAAGCGTGTTTTTTATATGCCTTTTTGGATAGCATTGTACATTGTTTTGTTGTTTCTTTCTGTATGATATCCACTTGCTGGTTGTCAATCGCTCCATGCTTCCTGGATGCGAATGCATATAGGAGTACACGCGTCAATATCAATTTTGATACCTTTTCAACATGATGGAAGAGAAAGATCAATCACAACCCTCAGTGAGAACATGGGTGGTCGTGTCTTGACTACCGATTTATGCATTACATGTGTAACTACGCCTTGCCCAGCACAGCACAAGTTTGGCAAGTCTCTGTTATCGAACCTATGCGTATTTTGTGTAACTGTCAAACAGCAAGAATACTTGCTGTCTTCTTGAACTCGATATACAAGTACTTATAGAATGTTCGAGTGATCTGCAGTGTCTTGTTAAAGAGAGGTCTATGTACTGGTTTATCGAATGGGACAATCATCAGTGCTCATCATCTGTGTCGTATCTTAGACCAAGCCAGCTGCTCTTTGTATCTCACGTTTGGCCTCCTCGCGAACCTCGCGAACAATTTCACCTGCAGGCTGTACTTTGTTAATAAGCCCAACGCCAGTTCCACTATTCATGTCAGCAGGTGTATATATCGGAGGCAACGACTGTACTCACGCCCAAGTATTGATGATATAGCGAGCCTCGTCCTCGTGATAGTCTTCCTTGAGACTTCGCTGACATTCTTCCAGGCTCGCTCCTGCAATAAACTTCTCATGAATAGGGCCGATGATGGCACGTCCATCATAAAGAGGTCCCCAGAGCGGGCTATTAGTTATCCTGTCGTTGAAGGTAGACCTGTATCATGTAAGTATTGGGTCTTTATGCGGTAGGGCAAAGGACATACTTGAACGTGGATACACCTCCGTCTACAGCCTCGAGGACCTTTTGCTTTCGAATCTCTGGATAGTTTGATTCGGGCGCAATCGTGAACTGATTGTAATGTTTTAGTAATATATCGTCAATCGAGTCTTGGCCATCACTCACCTTGGTTCCCATTACAACTCCCTCGGCGCCTAGACATGGTCAGTTGCTTGTGTGACAAAAGTCCTTGGTTTATACACTTACCCAGAGCCAAAGCCCCCGCGATGCCCCTCCCATCGGCAATACCTCCCGCAGCCACGATACTTATTCCTCTGTCAGGAAACTCTCTGTTCAGCATATCCTTCACTTCCGGGACCAAGCTTACGATACCCGAGCCCTGACGAAATTGGTGGCCACCGGCATCAACGCCCTGTGTCACCAGTACATCTGCGCCGTCTTCCACTGCCTCTCGGGCTACTGCCACGTTTCCGACTTGCACAAACACAATGGGAGGGTACTCGAGCCTTTTAAGGCTGGGGATGATCTTGCTGTGAGGCTTGAGATCACCGTCTGGGGCAAAGAGCCACACTGCTGCTGGGCGGTTCTTCGCTATGAGCGGCAGCGCCGTCTCCTCAAAGTAGCTTATGGAGCTATGACTAGTTATGAAGCTTGCTCCAACTAGGAGTGTGCCATCAGATGAGTGACCAGCTCCGAGAAGGGCCCGCACCTCGTCAAAGTGATCTGCAAGCCTGTTGACATGCTCCGAGTCGGGTTCAATACAGGCCACACAAGGGAGAAAGCCTGGTTTCGAATGTCAGTTAACTCGGAAATATCTTGCTAGTTGTGTTTTCAGAGTGAGTTCTACCTAGACCACCAGCCTTGGTGACTTCGGCAGCCATGCGAGGTGTGGCTATTCCGAGCATCGGCGCATTGCTGATGAGGGGGCTCGTCGCCCAAGGGAACCGGCTAAGTAACTGTGAAGGGCTCATTCTGGTAAAGGATAGATACAGTTATGATAATTACCCAAGGATGGGTCGTATTTACTGGATATTTAATATTCGTTTACTAAATGGAAGTGGAAATGCGATATAAGCTGACCTTGGTGAGATTTGTCATATCTCAAAAATTGATCCATCGACGGGATATCTATCGTGCCGCGATCTTCAACATCCCTCCGTAATTATGTCAATCTACCCGTTCTGAACGCGCCTTCAGAATCTAGACTGCTTTGGAATATATTTACTCCCAAAATTGCTTCACTTCAACGCTCGAAATTGTTCTTGGCATGTGGTTGCAAATGGCACCAGTCTCCACAAAGTTCGACATAGTCACAAATATATCAAGGACTTCTCATGCCGTTACTTAAAGCCGAATTTTTCGATGCTAAGATTTTGACTTGTGTATAACATTTTTAACTTGACCATGAGCCTTCTTTTTTTTTAACAACTGGATTCTTCTGGGTGGCCTGCTCAGACTGCGATTTCATATAGCTTCCCCATATATCTCAGGAATCTTGTACTCACAGTCGTTCTACTGTGCTGCGATTGCATGCAATAACGTTTTAATTAATAAGCAGAAACACAGTCAGACCAAGCTCACGATACAAGTGGGAACCTTTGTTGTTGGACTGTCACGATTGGATATGTCATGAGCCGGATGTCCGATGACTGTATCCATTAGACCAGGCTTGGCAGTGTATCTCCGTGGCTATCTATTATCGTATAGATCTCGCATTGAACTTCCCATGTGGAACGTCTGCCGAGTCAGTTTTGAAGTTTCGAATCGGCCTGAGGCTTGAGCAACGTTTGATGTGTCCCTGAATATCAGCCCAATGCATAAATATGTTTTCCTGTGACAGGTCGGTGAGTGTATATGAGATCGACATAATGGAAGTCTAAACCTTCGAGGGTACCGTCGATCCGCTCAACGATATGGACCCTTATTGATGTTGATCGGGCTACCGCCAGGCGCCCCTCAACAATTAACCTCTATTGTATACATCTCGAAACGCGATATCTGACATTGGTAAGGTAAGGGCATTGTTTCGTTTCCACTATGCTCTTAAGACTTCTCCCGTAGTATCGTCAATGTTACGATGGAAATTACTCAGCGGAATGCAACGGAACTCCAGATCCAAATATCACCTGACTTGAAACGCATTTGCTTGTATTGTATTGTTGAGTTGATTTAGCATGCAACACATGATAAAATAATTGAAGGTGCTACACTACTAGTAAATATACTTTGAAGAACTTAATTGTTACAACTTAGTGTTGACATGATTATCCTATTCAACCACTCAAGTACAATGTGGTTCACGTACTGCTTCTCAATTTAGCCACCCTATACAGCCACACAACATACCTATGCCAGTCACTCATAAGAACAAATACAACGGATAATATCATGTTTTAATCTGATATGTATGTTTTGCAGCTGCAAGACAAGGCTAGTCTCTTCAAGTTATTACAATACAAAGCCATCGAATTTAACCCATTCAACATGGCATTGACTTCTTTCTCGCTTAATCGTGACAAGGGACTTTCATTCGACCATCAAGATTGTAGTGATTATCCGAAATATAGTGAGATTGCCTTTGGTTCTCTTTCGGATATCCGATGTTCTGGAAGGGATTGATAAATTGCATGTATGCTCTCAAAACCAGGGGATTTGCTGTGCCAGTCGGCCGCAAGCCTCATGACATGAAACCATGCTCTTACACAACGACTTAAGAGTTCGAGACTATACCCATTGTGTCTTAATACTCAGGAGTATTAAACGGTAAGAAACGGAACGGCAGATAGCCGGCACACATCATTTACCCTTTGCCATGATTTGACTCGGCAAGGCTTGGTACCGAGGCTGACCATGTTATGCCATGACAAAGGTAATGAAGGGTCCAAGTTCAGATGAAGACAAATGCTGAATGACGAGTAAACACTAGTAATCTTTATACGATTATCGTGTAATAGTATATCGCAGCATCTCAGTGTCAATTAGAAACAATCGATCGCAATTGCAATTGGTCGATCCCAAGCCGGAAAGCTAAAATGAGCTTTGACATGTAGAATGTAATTGGCCTACGTATTGCAAGTTAATGCAATAAAGGTCTGATCTGACCGGCTGAGCGCTAGAGGTTAGTATTTCGGAAATTTCAACAGGGAACAAGAATGTCAAATCTCCGAAGTGACGTGCACCTGAATGTTTTCCTCCCCAAGGGAACATGCATTGCAGTATGTTGTTTAAAACAGGGAAAGCAAATAAGGAATATGCGATGACGAGGATGGGAAGAATACAGTCAGTCCTGTGTACGTATTGGACTGGACTCAGGCTGGCTCCAAACCTGGCGTAGCAACGAACGAGGAATGGCACTCAGTCTCAAGCACGTAGCACAAATATATGCGAAGCATCGCTATGATGGTAAATGTAAAGAGGCTTAGCGGAATGGATGAGATAATCTGCAGGGTCATAGCATGAGAGTGAGAGAGAGGCTCATCACTCTACTCGTAAGCTTGAACCAAAAAAAGATACATACCATCGATTATGATTGATTGGTGTGGCAAGTACATGTACGTGTACAAAGGCCATGTGTTGGCAATTGTGGCGAGTAACTGACAAGAAAGCAATTGTTTGTTGTACGAGTGACTGTTAGAACCAAGGGACCTGCATTGTTGCAGGGTCTAGGCCTACAAGTACAAGTAATTATTAACCTACAAATCAGTTACATGTGTACAGAGTACATATCTGAACCTAATAATAAGGGGACACGCGATGCAGGCAAAAAAGGGAGGTGGAAGTTGATGTGACGAGAATTGAGTTGACGAGGGACAGCCGAGACTGAGAGCCGCTTCAGGCGGGGGGTTACCCCTGGTCGAGATATCTCTTCTGGGTCAGTTGCTGTTGTTGGGGCCGGGGTAGCTTCAGCAAATAGATCTAAAGGCGGATTGTTTGTTGGTGAGTTAAATTGTTGGATCATTTTACGATCAAGACACAGATATAGATGGCGAACGCGATCAGTTGATGAGAGCGGAGACATGAGTCGTAGTTATGTAAATAATAGGAAGTTTAAACATGAATAAAAAGAGGATACGTAGGAATTTGAACCGTATGGATGGGAGACGAAAATGTTTCCATCGTGGCCAAGACACGAGAGTGTGATACATATGTACATTGATGCACTGTAGACGGGCGCTAGCAACGTCTTGTTCCTTTTGGTGTGGTGCTGTGGCTTCATGGATGCATCCAATACGTTGATCAAGGTACCTTATTCACACTAGAACCATTAGAGTCTGGAGAAATAGAGTGACCGAATGAATCGCTAGCAGACCCAACGGCAATAGGAAAAGAAAAGAACCCGATATCCACCGCGGTAGGTAGGTAGGTAGGTACGTCTGTTTGTTTGTTGGATCATGTTGCGGTCAAGACAGGAGATCACGACAAGAAGCGAGGCATTTTAGCGAAGCGAGGTAGATCGTCTACATACACTACGAACTATTCTGCTCTGTTGTGTTGTATCCGTACACAGGTACTTCTTACATGTCAGTAGGTAAACGAAATAATAGTGCCAAGCGAATGCACAACAAGCTCAAGCTTCATGGAGCTCCCCCTGCACTCACAACACAGCTCGTAGATCCATCACTCGCTCATCCAATGGATGAGAGGTCAGCTTCAAAATTGGACATTGTCTGTGTGTGCGTGTGTTCTGACCGGCTGCAGGCCCAAGGGTCAGTCTCACGCTTCTGTGCCAGAGTAGAGAGCCAGAAACAGATTCTCGCCGACAAGAACCTTGGATCTCAACCGTCTGACCCATGTCGATAGCATCACAGACCAGATGACAGACGGTGAATATTAAGGTACGGGGCCCAGTATCCGTACCGGTACCTGACAAGAGGCTGGGAAATTGCGCGTTGGCCAAGGTAGAGTTTTGTACCCCGGCTCTGCCGTTGGGGCCATGGATTGTTATGTATCCATACGGATACATGTACATTGGCTACCTACGTTAGGGTACTCCACTGAATTAGCGGACAGCGCCGAGTCAAGTTCATTCAATTCATTGGGGAAATGCTGCGAGGGCACAGACTGAGTTTGTAGGTATGCGGATCAACCAGTGCCCAGCTTGACGAGAGAGATGGATATCGAGACAATATCTGTCATGCGAGGATTCATCTCTTGGAGATTCTGCAAGAACTACCCTGACTTGGCTCACCGATCACTTTACATACGTCAATGGCTAACTATGTGCTGCATGTGTCAAGTTGTTTTTCGCATTGTCCAGGTGATACCACCGAGGCAATAAACTTTTTTTTATACATCACGTCTCTTGACCCACGACTCGAGCGGTAACCAGGATTGCACACGATGATTGTCGTTACTTTTTTCATAAAAATCAAAGAAAGGATAAAACGTCCGGGACTCACAGGGGGCTCAAGGGGAACATAAGAAACTATCAGACCTAACGTTACGAGAGAGATTCATGGGATACGGATATCCGTACATGATATAGATACATTCATACTCTTGGCTCAAGTAGACATGCACTTACATAAAGTCTAAACTACCTATGCACAGTGTATCGAGGGTCTTGGCATAACTTTTATCACTCTTTAAGTCTTGACAGATGACAGGTGCCTTACCCAACGCCGTACAGTACACAACTCGAAAAGTGGCTGAACTGGTTTACGGATACTCCTATTCGAGGTACCTTGCTAGCCTCAAGTGATTGTATCTCCTACTGTATCCGGCTGGTCATCTCCCTAGAAGCGGACTGGCCTAGACCCTCTGGAAGCCCAGGTCGAATGTCGGTTGCTGGTTGGCGAACGGGCGTTGTTAGTGCCAGGCCCTGGCCCCCCCTTGGAGCGCCCAGGGTAGCTTCGCTTGTTCCATTCTGTAGCGCTCTCATCCATGCTTAGTACCTCCTGTAGGTTGCCCGCCCGCCTTGTGGCCGGGGACCGGGGCTGTTCCCTAGCAGTTCAGTGGAGTTGGCACCGCTGATTTGATTTCTGAGATGCCTGGCATGGGCTTTTTTTCTCTCTAGGTCTCTGTCTCCATTGCTGGGTGTGCTATGTATGCTGTTGTGCTAATGCTGCGTTGTGCTGTGTTGTGCTTTGCTTTGGCTGTGCTGAGAACTGAGGTGAGGTGCAGCCAGCCCCATGGAGCAGTGCTGCAGGTGAAGTGGGCTCTCCATCCTCTCACCCACTCCCACTCCCGTCCCGGTCGGGTCTTCTCTTCCACTGCTTCTCTTTCCCCTTTCCAAACTTGATCTCCCCATCAACGTTACCGACATCGTCTTGCTTGCTCTCGCTCTCTCTCTTGGGGCGTCCCCCTTCGATCGACTCTCCCTCCGAATCGACTCGACTTTAATCGATAGCCCTATGAGCTGCCTTCTCTCTATTGTTTTTTGGCATCTCTTCTGTTAATTCTGGTGAGTCAAATTGTCTTTTTTGCGTTTACTCGACCCGGTTCCGTACACGGCACTGTGTGGTGGTGGTCTGTTCAGCTGTGTTGTGGTTCGGTCGTCTCTCCCTGACAAGAAGGGAGCTCTCCAAGCGTGGATATCCAACAGCATGATCTGATCTGATCTGATCTACTCCGGATTCCTGTTCTCGATCAATACACTCAAATCTTCTTCAACTCCGCGAAATCCTGACGGCGACGATACAACGCTCGACTGCTGGATTGACTCGTTACGACGCGTGAAATCGACCTCTTCGCCTTCACCAACAGGGGGCTGCCATACTGAAGCTGCGGCTGGCGGCTGCGTCCTCGGGTTGGAACTGTCTTTTTGCCGCGCCTCCAATCAAGATCCCAGCACCTGGCAAAGCGACCCAACTTGGCCAACCTGTCCGTCGCCTCATCTTCTGATTCTGTCCAACCGCGAGCAGCGCCACTACTTTTGTTTCTCATCTACCTAATTTCTTGCCTCTTATGCCTACAATACCAGACATTTTATCCAGTTTCGTTGATACTAACCGTCGCTTTGTGTTCGCTTACAGGCATCGATTTGATTAAACCGTTTCGATTCCGAACACGACTTACGCCCTCATAGCGACGACGCCGCTTCCCGTATTTGCCTAAACATTTTGTAACGGTGGTCCTCAGACCGCCTACGCCGCCGAAATGGCTTCATCATCATCCAACGTCGTAGGCGTTCACTACCGTGTCGGTAAGAAGATCGGAGAGGGATCTTTTGGTGTCATCTTCGAAGGTACCAATCTACTCAACAACCAGCAAGTTGCTATCAAATTCGTTAGTTTCCGAATTGCCCGCTATTTCCCCCTTGCTGTTTAACCAGCCTTACTGACATCCGACTAGGAACCTCGAAAGAGTGATGCTCCTCAATTGCGCGACGAGTACCGAACATACAAGATCCTTGTCGGCTGCCGTAAGATATCCTTCAAAAGAACGTGTGCCGCTGTGTGCTAACAAGCAATTTAGCTGGAATTCCCAATGTTTACTATTTTGGCCAGGAAGGACTCCACAACATCCTGGTGATCGACCTCCTTGGACCCTCACTCGAGGATCTTTTCGATCACTGTGGCAGAAGATTCTCCATCAAGACAGTTGTCATGGTCGCCAAGCAGATGCTCTCAAGGGTCCAGACCATCCACGAGAAGAATCTGATTTATCGCGATATCAAGCCCGACAACTTTTTGATCGGCCGTCCCGGCACCAAGGCCTCTAGCGTAATCCATGTTGTCGACTTCGGCATGGCCAAGCAGTATCGTGACCCGAAGACGAAGCAGCATATTCCTTACCGCGAGCGGAAATCTCTTTCTGGAACTGCCCGATATATGAGTATCAACACTCACTTGGGCCGTGAGCAGTCCCGCCGAGATGATCTTGAAGCCCTCGGTCACGTTTTCTTGTATTTCCTTCGTGGTGGCCTCCCCTGGCAAGGATTGAAGGCTGCTACCAACAAGCAGAAGTATGAGAAGATCGGCGAGAAGAAGCAGACCACCATCATCAAGGACCTGTGCGAGGGTTTCCCCGAGGAGTTCTCCAAGTACCTGACTTACGTCCGAAACCTGGGCTTCGAAGACACTCCTGACTACGACTACCTCCGCGAGCTTTTTACACAGGCACTCAAGAACACTGGCGAGGTCGAGGATGGCGAGTACGACTGGATGAAGATCTCTAAGGATTCGGGAAAGGGATGGGACTCGAAGAACCACAGCAACGCCTACCTCCACAACCCCAATGTTCGCCCTGGGCCTTCCCAGATGGAGCTGCACAGCGGCCATCGTCCCGGGAATACCACCTCTCACCAACAAGCACAAAACCTTACTGTCGGCCGTTTAAACGCCGCGCAACCCCCTCCTCCCTCTCCGATCAAGCAGATGGGCAAGCAGAGAGATCGGCCAAGCGCCCCCGGCGCATTGTCAGCACAGAGGGGGAGCGGGGTTGGGGGTCTCCGGGACATGGCCACGCCCACTGGCTCAACTCAGGCACAGTTCCAGAACAGTGCCCAGAACCTGCCCCAGCAGCCGAGGACCTCCCAACAAGGCCCGGCGACCCAGCCTACCCAAGCTAGCGGCCAGCCGGCTAACCCTCAGCCTAGTGGTTTCCAGAAGCTCATGAAGACCCTGTGCTGTGGTTAAATCAATCTCGACCAATAGCTAAGACTTTTCTTTGTTTCTTCATTGCTGCGGCGTTGTGCTTCAGGATCTGTATACGACGACAGACCAAGTTTGAGGAGGGTCGCCCCTATTTGTTCAAAACTGGAGATGGATGGGGATTGGAACGCCTAGCGGACGCTTCGGCTATCTCGCAAACATTAGTGTTTGCGGATGGCTGGGTATAGCCTACTTCGGCGGAGTTGTTCGGGTCAGAAACCTGTCCCTGAGCTGCTCGCCTAAGCGTTATTGCTCACCGGAAAGACAAAGCCACCATGCTCGAACTCAATCCCCATCATCTCGGTACTTTAGAACCCTTCCGCCACCTAGTCACCCCGATATTTTCTTGCATGACCGCCCGAGAGGGGAAAGCAGATTTGGTTTGGGATCACGGCAAAGGGCTTTCCTTTCTCATGTCTGACAACCATCACGAAATTATACTAAAGCCTCGTTTAATCTTCACCGCAGCGCAGCACGGCGCAAGGAGACGGTGTAGGGCAGCATTTTGGGTCTGGTTGGGTGTTTCTTTTTTCTATTTCTTATGACGCTGTCCATAATATCTGTGTAATCACTGAGCGAGACCAAAGCTACTATTGGGCTACCTGAAAATGCCCAGTCTTGCCTGGTGTTGCTGGAGCGAGCAGTTAGCGTGGGGATGAAGTTTGCAAGTTTGGTGATTTGTTGTGAATGAAGATAGAGCACTATAGGGAGTTCTCGTTTTGGCAATTTTTTAATGGGAAAAGAAAACGGCGTTGCCATTTTTATCATAGTCCCCTTGTTCCATCCTCGCATGCATATATATAGGTTCATCGATATGAAATAAACATCATCATGTATTTGTAACATTACACGGCTCCCTAATAAACGACAGAGTGACTGCCAGTCGTAAATCTACTTCCAAACAAATCCCTTTTTACTCTTTTCTGGTACGCAATCCTATCAATACCTGGCTCATTGAACAACTTTATGGCTGTACTTGAATCATCAAACCATAACTTCCAACTCGCAAACAAACGATTGATTTATGGATTATCTAGGTCAGCTTCTGCTTGATGAAAAATGATCGGAGATGCGACAGTTGCCAGGTGCAGGTGATGCCAAGCACGATGAGCTGAATAACGATCCATCGAATGACACGAGCGTTGGTAGACTCGGACTGATCTCGGAACTCGGCCTCTCGCTCCTGTATATCTTGTGATCAGTTCATGTTTCTTTTAGTATCACCGGAAGACGTATAGCACTTACACGCTGGAAAACCTGTTCTCTTCGGATATCAGCTAGGCGGGCGTTGAGGTCCTTAACACGCGAAGTAATATCCTGAATCTTGCCCTTATCGCTGCTCTCAATCTGGTTGGTCTCGCCGATCACGAGGTCGAGGGTGAGCTTGATGCCACCGTTGGGGTTCTTGGCAGAGAGCCATGAGGTGCGGCCGGAGCTGGATGACGGGGTGAAGCAGATCTTGTGGTCGCCAGCATCGGCAGCGGAGAAGGTAAATCGACCGGAGGCCAGACCGCGCTGAGAGACAACACGGTGGTCGTTGTCGAAGATTTCCTGCTACTTTTTAGCGGAGGGTTCACATGTGGACAGCTGTTCATGACAAGACATACGTCGACGTTGATGTAGATGCTGATTCCGTCGTGCTTGACCCAGGCTGATACTCGCTCGTCCCACTCCTCCGCAGTGTAGTGTCCAACAACAAGTGTATCCTTGGGAAGCTCCTCGTAGAAACACTTGGGGGTTGTGCCGTCGATGAAGAAGTGCAGCGCATTGACAGCAGCGCTGAGCGATAGAACGGGAAGGAGGAATTTCATGATGGCGACTGCTTTTGCGCAAATCGAATTGGCGCAATTGAACGATTCGGTTTATCTTCAGGGGAGAAACCTTTGTCGTTGTATAAAAACAAAGTCGTATATGTGTAGTCAATGGTAGCTGTCCCCCTTTGGCTCTGGCTTTGGCGTTGGCGCCCGCGAAGCTGCCACGTTCAAAGATCGGCTTGTCAGGGGGGGTCCATAAGTGTCACGTGAAGATAACGATTTCCAAATCCTGGAGAAGCGGCGCATCTTGAGTCACTTCATTCCAAATCATCCTCCGAAATTTTAACGCGTCGAACGAGCCCAGCAGTTCAAATACGACGAAAAATAACGATAAGCGAAATAATATTTGACCGAATACAACGAGAGCTGAAAACCCTGGTTTTGATGGGCTTGGCGATGAAAATCCGGATTTAAAGGTGCCCTGGACCAAACAACTTCACCTCTGTTAACCCACCTCACCAACGACATACACCAACAATGACTTCTTCCGACGTTCGCGATGTTCTCAACTTGGGGGATGGAACGGCTGGCCCCCGATCAAGCAAGAAGCAAAAGCTTGCCGCGCCCAGACCAAACTTGAAGGGTCTAGCGCGTGAAGTACAAAACCTTGGAGGCGACAACCCTATTGCCATTGTCCCTGAAGTCACACATTTCAAGAAGCGACGATTTACGAGCCGAAAACCTGCTGCGAAATGGGAGATGCGACCTTTCAAAAACTCGGCGCGTGGCGATTCGAATTTCACTTTGCGACACTGGAGGAGAAAGGATGAGAAGCAAGAAGGAATCGACGAATCGCAAGAGCAAATAAGTCAAGGAGACCAACCACAACCACCAAAGAACGAGCTGGAGGATTCTGCCTTTGCAAAATACAATGTGCAGGTTTCGGTACCACAGTATAGCGAGGGGCAGTATCAGCAGTCACTACAACATGTTGACTGGACCAAGGAGGAGACAGATTACTTGCTGGAGCTAGCACAGGATTTCGACCTTCGATGGCCCTTGATATGGGATCGCTACGAATGGAACCCTCCAGCCACCAACGGGGAAGCTGATGATGACGGTGACGAGAGTAAGGCGATCGTGCCAGCAACCAGGTCGCGGACCCTAGAAGATCTCAAGGCGCGCTATTATGAAGTCGCATCCAAAATGATGGCAGCGCAGAAGCCTGTACAGTACATGACACAACCAGAGTTTTCTCTCCATGAGCTCATGGCACACTTCAACCCTCAACAGGAGAAGTTGAGAAAGGAGTTTGCCCTGAACGCCTTGACACGATCACGCGAGGAGGCACGCGAGGAAGAGTCGCTCTTGCTGGAGATTAAGCGTATTCTAGCACGCAGTGAACGATTCAACGACGAGCGTCGTGAGTTGTACAACCGCCTTGATTATCCTCGATCGGACACAGACATCAATGCCTTCAAGTCCTCTGCCGGCCTACAGAATCTTTTGCAGAACTTGGTGACTGCCGACAAGACTAAGAAGCGCAAATCGCTCATGCCTGGCGATGTCAACAGTCCTGCTGGCACGGTGCCCCCGCAAACTGCAGCGGCGGCTTCTGCTGCTGCTACGGCCGCCGCCGCAGCTCAAGAAGCTGGCAGACGCGAAAGCACAGCTGCATCTACTGGCCCCCGTGAATCTACTGGACCTGCTCCTACACCGGCAGCTGCAAACAACAAGAAGGGCCAGCAACAGCAACAGGAGCGACGTAAACTTACGACACAAGAAGAGTTGTTATATGGTGTCACCCATCACGACCGACTGGGATCCGGACCAACTTTCCGGACTGAGAAGATCAACAAGTTGTTCTCGCACAAGTCAAACCAGCAGCAGATGCGTATCACGAATGTTCTTAACGAACTGGACGTGCCTAATAAGCTCATCATGCCTACCGCAGCGACTACACATCAATATGAACAACTTCTTGCCGCAGTCAACAGCTTGCTTGATGCCCGTAAAGTCTCAGACAAACTTGACCAGGAAATCAAGACTGAGCAGGCAAAGAAGGCAGAGCGACAGAAAGCCATGCCCCCCCCTGAATCCGAGTCAACAGCAGAAAAAGGCCAAACCGGCCAAGAGAAGAAGGACGGAGATGATGGAGAGGCCCGTGCTGCTGCTGTCACCGCTGATACGAGCAAGGAGGAAACGAACGGTGACGCCACATCTGCAGCCGGAGATGCGACCAAGGATGGCTCAGAAACAGTAGCCCTTACCTCCGAGGCCCCAGACGCACCTCCCAAAGAAACCGAACAAAACATTGACGAACGCCCCGGTAGCAGCGGTGCACCGCACAAGCGAAGTGCCAGTGTTCTAAGTAGTGTCAGCGACAAGAGCAACAAACGTCAGAAGAAGTAAGATTTTGGAAGGTGTCATCCGAGTACCACAGTACATCGGTCTACGCGCCAGTGACTTACTGCACGTATCCAATTTTAGCAACGTTCCTGCAGGAACACGGGGATCTTTGAATGGACATGGTAGTAAGATCTCCCAGGCTCGGTAGTTGTTGGTTCGAGATCTGCTATACACATGGACCGGGCTTCGGCGAGACAGGGTATCACATAAGCTTGATGTGTGAGCAGCATGTATATATGGCTGTTGAGATCGGGAGGCCATGCAGCGAGTGTGTTCTGAAACATATCATAACGTGTTGAAGCGTTGTTAGTGGAGACTTCTGTGTGATTGTTAAAAGCTTTGCATTAGCAGCAGCTAAGACTCACACCCCCTAGGACAGAGGAGTAGGGTGTTGAAGAACATGGGCGTTTCGAACCCGCGGGGCAAAGAACAAGGGGGATATTCTCATCTTTGAGCTTGCAGCGAAGTGGTCATTGAGTGAGCGCCGTTGATGCAGCCAGGGATGCCGGCGAACATATCACTCAATGAGGGATGCAGTGGGCGCTAGGAAGCGTCTTGGATACTAGGGATGATGTTGCGTTAAAGAACCTGCAGCTCACCAGCGGCTGCAGCGAGGCTATCTCTTTATTTAGCAACATGTTCCTATAATTATAAACGCATCTCCCCTGAAGACGATCCATACCCCCCTGGTTCATGAAGACCCCTAGATGCCAACGTGGCTAGGAATAATCAAGGGGTGTAGGTCATCCAGCACCTCGGGCCCATTTGATTTAGATCCAACGTGCTTGCTACCAACCCTCGAATTGCCTAAACGGGCCCTGGAGCGCCAATCCAGTGGCTTGGATCGGTCGAGATAGCGCTGCCACTCCTTCGGAACTTGCATCTTTGGCGCCTGGAAGTTTCAGGACGGGGTGTGGCTCTTGTAATGGAGAGTACAGATGGTGTATAGATCTCAGGAATCTCAGTGAGAACCGGCGCTTCGGGAGGTGAAGTCATATTGAAGTCAGTTCTGAGTGAGACGCCCCATGCCATAGCTGCACGATGACAAGTGAACGGCATGGATGCATGTCGTAGTCGGCGTCTATGAGATAACAATAGAACAAACCCACTGCTCTCCAACATGCAAGAAAGATGATATGCATCAATATATCTGACCCGACATAGGGATTCATCCTTGTTAAGCGCCAAGAGCGTGGGCATTCTAAAATAGCTTTGCGATGAGGACGATGCAAGGCCGGCGCTTAGCTGGCGGCTAGCTGTGAATATCCGAAGCATCATTGGATATAGGACCTATGAAGCCAGCATCAGCTTCTTTGATGTATTTTTAGATGAAACGACAGTCTTATATTTAGAAACATGTTTTTCGAAATATAATATATCTTCCCCACGAGAGATAGATATCCTTGTAGTGTTGAGGCTCTTTGATGTGACGTTCTCTGCATTTGCTAGAGCGTCTTATGATTGGCCGACCGCTTTGCCAACCCGCGACTTCACGAATCGACCATATCGATACACATAGCGCAACATGCCTTGATGTTGGGATCTCTTTTAAATAGCAGGAGCCCAGCGAATACGAACCTATAGTTGAGGCCTACTATAGTCTAATATGTACCTTCAGAGTTGTGATCATACCCATGCATGATCGGACATGAAGTCAAGATTCGACACCCACGCCGCAAAGACATCAGTAACAGTCTAATAGCATTGGACTAACCAGTGCGACGTGGCGAGACTAGATCCAGTATCACCCTAACTGTTGTCTCTTCTCTCTGTTTGGATTTCACAGCGAATGAATCGATGCTTTCGGATATGAGGCGACAACAAGTGTGCACCCTCTCACTACGCCAGCAACCAAGGCAATGCATCTTATTTCACATGCGCCGCCGCGGCGTACAATATAACAACGACAATAGCAACGGGTATCTGTTGCATGATCCTGGCAAGGTGGGTGAGCAACAAGCAAGGAGTTGATACGACGGACCACAACTCGACCAACAACTGGCCACCAACAACCCATTTGAGGCTGTTTACATATAACCATGCCACTGCAATACTAGTCTACTTGCTAGGTTCGGTTTCGAAACGGGACCTTTAAAGTATAGCACAAACTATCAACAGTGGCCATACGACATTCGACATAGGCGTATCCTTCAATGACACTTGTCGTTGCAGACGCTGACGGTATTCTGGATGCATTTGCCCCAGAACAACGAAGGAATTCGAATTTGTGGCCGTAGCTTGCTGCTACCAACAGGGTCAAGCTGCATAGAAGTTGACTCTCGAAGGAACCTTTGGGTACGCCAGAGCTTGGCGAACCAGGATACAGCTCGGCAGTCTCGTGGACTTGGACAAACTTTAACAGATACTGTCCATGACAAGCACAAACTCACCCATTGCTCGTCATATTCCGTGTCAGTGAGCATGAGGGATGCGACTGCCATACAATGTGCAATGATCACCAGCCATGCTATTTTTGCAGTCACAGGTTGAGTGCTTTATCGGGGTAGTATTCGGACCCGCAACACGGAATAATTCTTCCAATCCCAAGTTTGTTTCTAATTTATCGTGCTGATCAGCCACTGATTGAGCTGTTGAAAAAAAGTGCCTCGACAATTTTGGATCTCGCGCGTGCTTGCAGCTTCTATTGCTCATGAAGAGGATTTGCACAATACAACCTAGAACAGTACCCTTGTCGAGTTTGACAAAACCCCTAGTTAGTCAGTGGGATGAGGTGAGTGATATCCACCATTCGAATTGGCTCTCCGCTTCCCCGCGCTCTTGCGTGCGTTAGAAGGTAGAACCATTGTCGCGAGGTTGTAGCCGATGCAGCGGTGTGCCTTTGGTCTGGAAAGTGCATTAATATAGACCTGACTATTGCCTGCGCGGCCATGGATTTGCGAGTAGAGGCGCTGGAGCCATATCAGTATTGTCTTAGGCTCTCAGCTATCTAATGTGATAGCTTTGAATCACGACGAACAAAGCCCCCTGTCCTGGCGAATAGCCAATCATGGCTGGCAATACGACCATCCTCATCACAACTTGACAAAGACCGCTAGCGGCGGTGTCTGAAAAAAAAAACAACAAGACGGCACGCTCGAAAGTTGAGACGCCCAACAGACCAAGCAATGAATGTAGCAAGTCGAAGAATGTCGAGAACGGCACAAGTCTGGCTTGGAAGCTATGAGCTTGCAACATAACAAATAGAGAAAAGGAATGTTTTTAATAAGATTGTCCAATAACGTCCCACTTGAGGAGTTGAAGGACGAAAATAGGAACACCAGCAATGAATTAGCCAATGGTCCCCGTTAAAACTCGAACGTCATGCCCGTTGCTGTGAAAAAGCCAAAGTCTCTTATGTGGACTGGACGAGCCCCTTGTTACCAAGACCAGGCTGTTTCGTCATTGAACCTGTGGGTGTTCTGTGCTTGTTCTGTGCTTGAATGCAGGTTGGGAAGGATCTTCCACACGCAAGTTATTTTGAGTAGAACTGCATAGCCACCCACCCTGAAAAGCCAGGCTTGGAGGTTCAAGCTGAACAAGTTGAAATGGCCCTCATGATAAGTCCCTTCCCGCGTAAGGCTATAGAGTTGAATGAGGCCGCCAATTCAGGGATGTTTGACCTCCCCACACGAACGCAACACAAGGGATTCGAATGAGACGCGCGCCAGCCTCAAATGCCGGTAAGAACCAGGGACATCGAGGTCGGCAGTCCATGGCTACGTACGTATACTCGACTTAGTCTATTTCGTATCTCGCTAGATGACTTTTGTGAATCCTGGTGTTTGCCTGAGCGGACGGAGAGTATCTGATCTCTGGTCAAAGTCCATCATTAGGCTCTGAGTCTAGACACAGCCGCGGACAACGGGCGAGTAACACGAGACAGTGGTCTTAGCGTGTTAGACGCGGCGTCAATGGATTCTGTCTCGCCTGAGGTGCCCGAGCATCCACATTTTGGTGGAGGTCCTGATCCGGCTCAGAAGTACAAGCCTTGATTGGCTGTTGGGGCGAGAAGGCGCACAGTCCCGACACCACATCCGCCGACATGCGGTGGATGGTAGATTAAGGCTTGTGGTTGGCTGCTGGGGCACCGTTCGCTTTCTGGAGCCGGTGTTGTTCAGAAGTTCAGTCCCGTACCGTGCTGTAACGACCGGTCTAAGGCGTCTCTTCCTTGGACAATATGCGATTCGACAAGTCTAAGACTCGATAGCGTCCACTTGAAATGGAAACCACAGCGAATAGGACAAGATAATGGACGATGATGAGCTGATGGCCATGGTTTAAAGTTGAAAAGCGGGTTCCAAGATAATACAGAGCAGCAAGTCCAAAACATTGTGCCTCAGTCCCAATGGGGAAAGGTGCACTGGTGCAGCGCCGCGGCAAGAGCGAGCGGGGCGCCGATGTTCTCCACCCAACCGTACCGCAGGGAAGGGGCCGACGAGGGCTCAGAGCTACCTAACTTTGAAAGCACTAGTGCAATTTCCAAGTTAGGTTGGCAGTTCGTCGTTGTTTGAGATGGCACTGCACAAGAGAAGCAGGTGCGAACGCTCCCAACACGGTACAATTGACAATTGTTAGAAGATTGGAAGTTGGAGTAGACGTGAAATAAAGTTGTTATTACTCAGCCTTATGTAATGGATCCAGGCTTTCAACCACAATAGAGAAGGACCATAATCTACATCTTCTCTCTGTAGTATCTCTATAACATTCGGTACAGCGATATTATGAGAGGGACAATCGTCCTGATAGTTTAATTTCTAGCCTCTAGTGAAAAGGGTACACTATCAAGCAGTTCGCAGTTACTAAGGCTTTAGATGTGCTTCGTAAACACAAAGACATCATTCTGAACCAACAGATGGAGCCTGGTTCCAATAAAATTTGACAGCCGACTAGACTAGGTTGTCAGCAACAGAGTTTGCGCTCCTAAATAAGAAATGAGATGCGTTAAGCTGATTGATTAAATGTCAGCTCTTGTTCATGAAGGATTCAGACGAAGGATTAGCATCCCTCGGTTAAGGTTGTTTAGAGAGTCGCGCAACTAGGCATGTAGGCGTCAGTTACAGGTGTCCAACACGGAGACGGAGGTTCGTCCTGCGCCGGCCTTTCTTTTTCTGATACATTTGATTCATTGCAAGGGCATGCAAGGATTGCTCATTGGATCCGGGAATGTTGGCCCCAAGGCGATCATGCTGCGGGTACTGTACACGTTGAAGGCTACAGGTTATTACCGCGCGAGGATGAGGATGAATGGTCATGTGTCATGAAGCGTACGTATGTGAAGGTGAGGTCAAGTCAAGTGCTGTCGGTGATCAACCGGCTGCGGCTGTTATTCCTTGATTCGAGCAGGAGAGGTAAATTTCGGTGGCATCAACGGTGGTGATGACGATGAATTAGAGGTAAAAGCTTGCGAAAGGTACATCTTCAGTTTGCGCCAAGAGACGAATACACATAGAGTACTCGGGCTATGCCTACCTCCTAAGTAGACTCGATGGTTGCTTTCGCGGCACAGCTTCCTGAATGTCATTGTCGCGCGTGAGATAGACGAGATGACTCAGACAATTGAAACAACAACTACATACTATGTACAGGCCTTCAAATTACCTACTTAGCAATGTGTTATTCAGACCACAACGATATAGTCAATCGACACAACGTTGAGCCAGAGTCTGTTTGTTTTTTGCCATATGCTGGTGCATTGGTGTTTACACGAAGCAACCCAAGCAATCGCTATCATGGAATAGGTGATGTACTGACTATTGCTAGAGCTCCAGCCTGACGACCGCGGCAGAGCAGCGGTCCATGATCCGCACAGCACTTAGAGGGATGGTTAAAGTGACACCCCCCATGTTTTCAGCGACCCTTTCCCTGTCGGTTCTCGACTCGAGATCGAAAGAGGTACCAATGTCAAACTACCTAGGGACCGCTCTTCATGGGCCGCGCGACTGGCTGCAACCAGAGGCGCCCAGTAAGGGTTGGTCGCGCCAGAGCGACCAAGAATGTGGGAGAGCGCAAGGCAGCGCCAGAGCAGAGACTTTTTAATGAGGGGAGACTCATAAGCGAAACGCCAGCGTCAGCGCCAGAACCAGTTACAGTACTGAAAAGAATAAGAGGGCATTGAGGAGTGACGGACAGATTCCGTCCTCTTTCCATGCATAGCTTTATGGGTCTACTCCAGTTATTAATTGCAGTACAGTATAGCTGGAGACGTTTTATCCATCGATGGGATCCGTAAAAGAACACTCATCTTGACCGCACTTTACAACATCCCCAATCACTCACTGTTTTTTGGTCTATCTACCTGGACATGCACTCCCAGCCGGGTAATGACGTGATATAACCGACTGCAAGTGGCGATAGTCGCCTGTCTGTCTGTGTTACGGACTTGGTAAATTCGTTCTTCAGTCAGGCATTGCAGTGCAATTGAGGTTGATGAGAGTTTGTTCAATCCCGTGAGAGCAGGGACAGGGGCATGCTCTGCAGTCTTGGGTGTGCACTTTACGGACTGTAACTAATTCAGGCGCAGGTACTTTGAGGTTGCGCAAAGGTACTTGTCTGCTCGGAGGTACCGCACCTCGTAGCCGAGTGACGCCGTGAGAAGCGCCACGCCGCCGCGACTTTGGAGGACTGAGAGTAGGTGAGTGAGTTGAGACGTAGCATAGAAAGGCATGGGCGTTGTGAATATTTGGAGTTGGTATCTGATGTATTATTGGCTTATCAACCAACATTCCCCTCAACCACTGTTGACCATCTAGACAACCTGTCTCTATCTCTTTGCTCGTTTCTTACTGTTGCATCGCCTGGGACCGAGATGCGAAAACATCTGCGTATCACGAAAATATATTGAATTGGAGTTGGAGCATTGGCCCACTTCGTCATCTCACGCGCATGGCGATAAAAAAAAAAAGCTAGCTTAGCTTCATTTTTTCCCCTTCCAAAGCGCTGTTGGGATTGGGATCATGGCTATACGACCGCCATGGCCATGGATGGATGGATGGATGTCTATCATCACAACTTGCAGGGACACACCAGAAACAGAAACGGAACCAACAACACCAACCGCGCGCCCCGTCCGCTCGCCTACACCTGCAGTGCAGCACCCACCCACCCACCTTTCTTGGATCAGTTTCCAAGTTCAAGGGTCCCCTGGCCCCCAAGCTCTTGATCAATACATTCACCCCTCAGCGAATATGCGGGTGAGGATTACCTTGCAGTACAACGCTGTTCTGTTTCGAAGTCTCTGAGACTAATATCGAATTGCGTTGCCTACTGCACTGTAGTTATTCCTCGTCCGCACCTCGCTCACATCATTCTCATGATGAATGGATCGGACTCCCGCAGTTCTGCTTGATTGTTGAACTGATTTGGGTGGTCGACACGAACTGAAACAACTCGAGCGCTTCTGGTGTTACCGAGTCGTCAACCTGACGGGTAGAGATGGGAGGGAAGTAAATGCTTGTGCTTGTGCTTGTGCTTGTTAGCTTGCTGTACTCGTCCAGTACCTTGCCTTATCTGGGTGTTTCTAGCTGTTCTTCCTTCCATGTCATTCACTGCCGCCGCTGTCTCTCTTTTAGCTCACTCTTACCTTAATAAGTGTCTAGCTCGTTGACCTGCTCTCACTTGAGCCTCGCGGGTTCCTTCCTCGTACAGTACATCTGGACCCTTACTGGGGCTCTCTTTCATATCCATCGTCTCCTTCCTCGGGCTCTTCTCTCCCGTTCCTTTCCTGCATTGCGTATTATTCCTTCCCGGCACACCCTCACTTCATCTAGGTTGGATCTCGCTCTAATCTCGATCCTTGGTTTTCTTTCTTCTTCCTCTCCGTCCTCTCTCTACCCTCCCACCAGGAAGGACCCCCTCCCTCTCTTTCCCTGCCCCCGTCAGGCCTGATTGATCTGAGCTTCCCGCCACGAACACCCCTAGCCATTATTTCTTTCTTCGTCCATTACAGACGCACTTTGACTTAATCGCGCGTCAAAACCTACCGACGCCCCAAGCGCGGCGACTTTCATCATTTCCAAACCACAACCACCCGACTTTTCACTACTCGGTGGGCAATCGCGCTGCATTAAACTCCCTTGCCTTCATTTTTTATATGCGAGCTTGCATCTCGTAGACGCTTTCAGGCTATTTGTTTAGTTGATTCACGTTCCTTTTTTATCTTGGCTACAGGTGCCAAGTGGGATTTCAATCTCATCAACTCCAGTTCTAAGAAACGAATCGCGAGAGACATCGCAGTCTCGTTACTGTCTCGCATTCGCAAAGCGAGCATCGTCTCACCTCAACTCACGTCCTTCGGCCTTGAATTTCATCACAAAACCTTCCGCCACTGACGCCTTGGTTTGAATCATTGGTTCACCCGTATCGAGAGGCACCAACATTCGTTAATTATCCATCGTGGACGTCAATTTGACCGGGCTCTGCACATTTTCACCGCGTGGCTTCTTCTACATTCGCGGCACCACGGAATTTTTGCCCGGATAGGACTTGATATTTCTTACGGTCTCAGTCTCACGGCATCATCAATTCGATTTAGAGCATCTTGTTTGGCGATTCAAACGCATCCACTCAGCTCACAGACCCCTGATCGCGCATCACGGCTGTTCGCGGAAGATCCGGAGTGAGCTCGACTGTGCTTCGCTTGAGCAACTCTGGAAGTTGCTCTGAGCTTGCGTGATTCCTAGACATTTCTCCTGACTCGCCCATTTCTCATCCTGTGCACCACTGCTCGCCACCTTGGTCGGGCCACCATGTCAACTTTTACGGCCCTGAACGGAGGCTCGCCCCGGACTTCAGATCCGCCAACTGTGACCATCGAGAAACCCTCGGCCATAGACGAACGTGCACACAGCACAGCTGCGTCTCAACCACCACCCACACCAGAAGTGCCATCAAGCCAGGTTCCGGCTCAAAGTGCAGATCGGCCGTCTTTTCAATCACCTGGTTATCCTGATGTAGAAGGCTCTCATAAGAGAAAGCGATCTGATTCCGTCGAGATACGGCGAGAACATGTCATACACGTTCATACACCAGAATCTGCCCACCCGCACCACGATTCGCGTGAGGCTTATGGAACACCCTTGAGAGATTACCGCTCATATGGCGATGAGCACCGGGATAAGGAGGGTTGGTATCCGCACCAAGCACGCGACGAACGTAGCTATGACTCCCAGCAGAATTCTGCAACTACCCCGCATGGTCAAACAGAAGAACAGATTGGCGATGCACTTCGCAGAGCCAATAGCCAGATGGACCATGAAGGCTACTCCAATGCCAGTCCTGATGGCGATGATCATTCTATTATATATGGTGGCCAGTACTCATCCGATCAGAGGCGCGACGGTCTTATGCAACAGGACCCCAAAAAACGAAAAAGAAATTTTAGCAACCGGACCAAGACAGGGTGCCTCACGTGCCGCAAGCGCAAGAAGAAGTGTGACGAGCAGAAGCCTGAGTGTAAGCTATATCCAGATTATGTCATTGTCTACGCATGTCACTAATATTTCCTTAGGTGGAAACTGTCTTCGTGGCAGTTTTGTCTGCGCAGGCTACCCACCCCAGCGTGGACCAGGATGGCAGAAGCCCGAGAACAAAGCTGCAGCGGTTCCTCTCGAGTCCAAGGATCCGACGTATATTCCACCAGGAGCTTACGGGATGCCTCAGCAAAGTCCTTATGGTAACCAACCGGTGAAGCGCGAACCCCTGCCGCCTTATCGCGGCCAGGCCCTTCGAATTGACCCCCCACAAGGCCGCCCTTTGGTGACCGATGACGACCGGCCAACCGCATCAACAATACCCAGCGCGTCTGTTGCGAGCCCCGAGAATAAACTCTCTGCTTTGCCTTACACTCCAGCAAACGTGTTCCCAACACCTGTCAGCGCAAACCCTCAACCGCCACCACCACCATTTGGAGAAAGAATGGCCAAGGAATATCAGCGCGTGCCTCCGCTGCACGATCTTAGCAGGACAGAGCCCGATTCCAATCACCTTGGGAACCAGCTCCCGCAGATCAACATTCTCCATCCGACAAGAACCAACAGTCCTGCTCCCCCTCCACCTGCGCCGACATCCAACGCTCAGGTAGCCGCCCAGTTGGCTTTGTCCCATTCGCAGTTCCCCCAGAGACGGACCCAGAAGGAGGAAATGCTTTCAGGGCGTCATTTCTATCCTTTCGATAAAGAGCTTTGTTTGGAGCGTGAGCGTTGCTCTGCCGCTTGCTGGAGATTCAACACCCTTAACGGTATATCTCACGAAGAACGTGCCCGTTTGTTTCTCGAAATCTTGCAACCTCGTGACCCCGTTCGGGTTTCTCCCACTGAAGCCTCTCCGATCACCAATGTAGGCCGTGTGGGTAGAAATGTCGCTGTCGAAAAACCTTTTGCTTGTGACTACGGCTATAACATCACGATTGGCCATCAGGTTGCTATCGGACGCAACTGTACAATCAACGACGTGTGCGAGGTCAAGGTTGGCGATAACTGTGTGATTGGGCCAAACGTCAGTATCTTCACGGCAGGACTGCCTGTAGATCCTAAGAAACGCCAGGGTAGTCAGGGCCCCCAAGTCGGCAAGCCTGTTGTCATTGAACAGGATTGCTGGATCGGCGGAGGCGCCATCATTCTCCCTGGAAACACAATTGGAAAAGGCAGCACTGTCGGTGCTGGGTCGATTGTTACCAAGGTATTTTAACATAAAACTTTTTCTGGGGAACTTGTACTAATTCATGGCTCAGGATGTTCCTCCTTTTACGGTTGTAGCAGGAAATCCTGCAAGGGTTTTGCGCGGCATCGCCTCTTGATGTTGCTACATGGCATTGCATTTTCTCCTCATCTTAACACGGTACTATAAAATATTAATGTGTTTAAGTCAGCACTGTTGAGTGGCTATTTAGCCACACGAGTTAACAAAAATGCTCAACGATTATGAACGGAGCTAAGCGTTACGAAAGCCTCAGCGATGCATCTTTTCGATTGTTTGATTTTGGTTTTGGTTTTGGTTTGTTTGATTTGATTTGATTATATGGTTCGTTCTATACCAAGAGGTTATATCCGTACTGGCATTGATAAGAGGGTGGTGAAAAGCAATTCTAATGGGAGGCGCTAGCTGTGTGGGTTTACCGGCCGTTTTGGGAGGCAGAAAGCCTCATGGGAGATGAATTGGCAGATGAGTTTGACGAACTGGGACGGGATGGTGGCATTACTTGCTTGTTGTTGTTGTTGTTGTTGTCTTGTGTTGCCACGCGCTACGACTTATGAGAGATAAACAGGGCCGGGTCGAGACCTGCAGGAAGATATCCATTCGTGTTATCAATTATCATTAGCCTGTCATACCTTATTCAAGGTTTTGTACTTTTTGATACCCATCCGTTCGTTTTGCGGTAATTCTTGGTGAATGAGTTCTTTTCCTACTTGCCTTTGTGATGATGCGACCCCTTCTTTGACCAGTCGCGTCGACAACAAATGCACAACCTGCAGTCATCCTTAGCTTAGCTGCCCGGTTGCTAGAGTAATGTTAAGGATGCCCGCATCTGCGGCCTTGTATGCAGCCCTAGAGTTGACCGATTGACATCTTACTGCGTGTTAGTGGGTTGTTAAAGGAACGGGTCTACACCGATAAAAACTGACCCAGTCGAAGCCCTCGGTCGGGCCAAAGATGGTATTCAGAGGAAGAAACTCCTCATAGTCTCCGGAAAAATTCATATCTGGCATAGTGAAGTCTGTAATCGCACCACATACAGTTGGTTCGGTGTAGGGATATGCCGTATTGACTAGACTATGAGCTTCTGGGCTAGACATCGCGCTCAGTGGCACAGCAACTCGGTCGAGTGTTGCGCGAATAACCCTTGATCCATATCGTGCGTCCTTGGAGTGAAGTCCACGCTCTTGCCAGACCTCGTGGGCACGCTCAAGTATCCGAACATGTTGCAGATGTACCTGCGGGCTGGGGGATTTTAGTAAAGCTCATAAAAGACACAGCAGTGAAGCCTACGTTATGTCGGTCGACCCTAATAAATCCAGGCACAGGATCATGGCTGCAACTAGAAAGTCATGCAGTGTAAGGCTCGAGAGTAAAAAGCGGTCTTCGTGCATGCGGCCACCGTCTCGAATCTCATGTTCGAACTCGAGGTGTAGTTCAACAACTCGAACAGCCGTGGCGCGACAGAGTTCTCGGGATGCTCGATATCGTTCCTGGTTCATCTCGGAGCGGAGATAGGGGCGATGGAGCACACAAATCGTCTTGAGGTATGATATCTCTATGATCAGTCGATGCATGATGGTGTAGCCTGGGACATCTAATGGAGTGGAGGCAATGGGACGGATGCGAAAGCATTCAGGCACGGTATTGTGGTATGATTCTAACTCGGCCTGGAGTGCCATCGTCTCTTCATACGGCGGCGACTCAACACGGAGAACGTGCCGTAGGGCACGGCGTAAAAGACGGCAGAGGTGGGATTTGGTCTGCCAGGCCAGCATGGGAGTAGGTTCTGTGGGGGGACGAGATTCAGGCACCTCGGTGTCTTCGTCAAAGTCATCATCTGATAAGTTTCTAGGATGTCCGGCGTCACAGACTTCTTGATACACCATAGGGGGCATGCCCAGCTGGAATGAGAAAAGTAAATCAGAAGTCTGAACCATGAACCACGTCCGCCGGCGCATCTCGGCCTCAAATTGCGTAATGGCAAGTGACACTCTGGCTGCGTCAAGATGATAGCCTCTGCGCTGTGCGAGACGGACAGCGAGCGAGTACAGAGACCATATCGTAGCATCTGAATCTTTTTTGGTAACATTACGCGAATGAGCGTACATCATGAGTGCTTCGACAGAATAGGGTTTGGCCTTAAGGTACTCCCCTGTGACAAGACACTGGGCTGAGCGCTGTATGTAGAACTTTGGTTCCTCTACATACCCTGGACAAGGGGTTTGGGCTTTCGAGATCATAGCACCAAGGCCCAACACCGAGAACATGATACTTAACCATAGGAAATTAGGGTCATGAGAGCCAGACCACATAAGCTCATAGCGTCTTCGGAAATGCCTCTCGTGGACAAAGGGAATGGCGATAAATTTGGAGTTGAAATACACCCTGACAAGAGCATCGGCATCATGACGAGGGGGTAAGCTATTGCGAACGTCGGTGATAGTAATGGGCGATATCCCTCCAATCACAATGTCTGGAGAAGGAGGTAGAATCTCAGACTCGTCACCGTCAGACTCATCTTGGGTGTGAAGAACATTCTGGATGTCATGGATGCCCTTAAAGACAGCCTCCCACGATGTCTCTCCATGATAGGCTGCATTGGATCCTTCTTCTATTCGCTGAGGCGAGAGTCCACTCGTGCTGCTTTCTGTACTAGCACTGGCCAGAGCACTTGAAGCTTCTGATGCTGCTGCGAGGCGCATAACCATCTCTTCGAGCTTGGCCACTTTGAGTTGCATTTCTTGTCTTCCTCCAGAAACACTCGCATCACCGTAGAAACAAGCGTTCGGGTCACCTCGCTTTTGACAGGCACTGCAAGAAGGTTTGGCTCGATCGCATTTCGACTTGCGTTTCTGACATATTGTGCAGGAAACAGGCTTTCGATTGCGGGCAGCTTTGTGAGTGCCCGTGGCTCGGAAGACACCAGTAAGATGCTTCATGTTGGGGCCGGGCATGGTCCGTTGACCGATTGACGCAGCGACTATTGGGATAGTAGAGTCGGAGGCCTGAACCCTGTTGAAACTGCCAATGGTTGATGGCGGTAATAATGATAAGTTGCTGGCTTCTGTTTTGTCGAGTTCAGTTGATAAGTACCCCAAAGCGTCATTGATGTGTCCTGAGAAAATGAGATGAAGGAGAAACCATAAACTGAGTGAGTGTATTGTGGCTTTTCATGTGATTTCTCATGAGATAATAGTGAGTGTAGGTTATCATGAGGATGTTAAGTTGACCGAACCCAATGTGAAGTTCTCACTGAGCCTCTTCGGGCACACCTATTTCTTGAGTGGACTGAGTGTGAGTCCTTGACAAGCTTTTTTAAAAATAGCCCTGAAAAATGCGGCAACGCGGGGGAGTGAACCCGGTTTTTGAATCCTTGGAGGCAGGTCATTTATAACTACTAACAGAGCCTCATCCTGGGCCGCTTGCATTTAAAATTATGTATTCATGTATAATGATTTAATAGTACATAAGCGATTTCCTAACTCCTCATTCGCTGTCATGAATGGCCCATCTTCGTCTACCCAAAACCTCAGACACAATATCCAGTTCTATATGATATGTTGTTGGTGATACACGCAGCGATTGTTTCCGCTGTCAAAATCCATACCTATCTTGTCCATCCCTGTCGTGTCATACATTTACTGAGGCTGGTGCTCTTCTTCCAGCCTCTTCCTGTTTTCATCAATGATCTTTTCCATCATTTCCAATGCCCGAGTTTGATCTTTCAGCTTGGCAAATGCCTTGAATGTGTGCATGTCTGGTTTGTATCCAGCGGCCTCGAGGTCTTGTAGTGTGCCAACTGTCTGAGACAGGTCCTGCATTGAGGCGTAGCCCTTAACAAGCGTGTTCCAGGTGACAATGTTGGGTTCCAGGTTGTGCTCTCGCAAAGCTTGTCGAACTTGTTCTGCCAGCATTACCTCCCTTCGCATGAGAAGCCCATGGAGGAGAATGCTGAAAGTGAATAAATTCGGTGACGGGTGGACAGGAAAGTTTTCGTCCAAGACTTCCTCCTGTGTACCGTCTTCTGGAGGCCTGGCGATTAACGAATCGCGAAGCATATCTCCAAATACTTGCAGCGCTGGGCGGAGGAGAACCTTTCGCTCTAGCATGACCAGAATCAGTGTATCGTGGACGATGCTTCCCTGTTCCTTGACCAACTGTTGAGCCAAATTCCTTTCAGTCCCACGCTCCTCTAAGCGTGATTTGAACCAAGTGTAGAAAGACATTAAGTCGTAAGGTCGGTGCAGTGTCTTGATGTATCCTCGCATCATTATTGCCAGCGTCTGCATGCTGGGTTTCCTAAGAGGGCCAGCAGTGCCGTCAAAGAATTCATTCGCAACAGGGAGAATTGCGCTCCTGAATTCCCACTCTCTGTGTGGGTTGTGCATGAATTTTTCATTGCCGTCCATGTTTTCTTGACTGAGAAGCAGGGGCAAAGTGTCAGGTAAAAGCCACTGTAGAGGTTCCAGGTCGAACTTCTTGGCATAGATACGAAGCATGGGTCCAAAGACGGGGACAACATATGGCGCCGGGTACCTCTTATCGCGGCTTTCCATCTCTGCAAAGTAGAAGATGGAATGCAGCGTGTTGTTGAGTACATCGATGTGTGGTACTTTTGCAGCTCGAGCAACATCCAGGGCTTGTCGCACATTAGACGCTTTGAGGCTATTTTTGGCCCCTCTGAACACAGTGGTATAGCATCGGCTGTCAAGCTCAGCGCCGTTCTCTGCCAGCAATAGTGAAAGCCGAACAGCTTCCTCGATGTCGCCCTGAAAGCAAAGAGATGAAATTAGAGCTGTGAAACTGACCAAGTTGGGAGAAAATCCATGTTCAAGGAAATACTCCATAGCACGTTGAGGTGAAAAGGCACCTTCCGAGTCGGACCATGAGTGTGCTGATGGTTGGGTATGCAACAACGTAGTGATAACGCTCGCAATGGACGGCGAGTTCAAGTCATGGCCTTCATCGGCGATGTTCCGTAGAATCTGGAAGGCTTGTTCTTTGTGCTCATGGCTGCGTGCAAGCTTGTCGGCAAACTTCAAGAGCGTATTCCGATGTAACCTGATTTCCGATCGTTGTAGGATTTGGAACATCTCTGCTGTTTGCTCAATCGGCAACTTTGCAGCAACAAGACCTAGGGTACTTTGGCGAAACGGTACATGGCCAGATGGAATGTCCTCGACCAGTTTGGCAAAGAGCTCCAGCACCTCATCGGCTTTTGTAACACGATCGCGCATTATTTTGATATCTTTAAGATCCAGAGCAGAGATGCAAAATCGAGCAACACCAGCCATTGCGTAACCGGGTGGTAAAGGATCCAAGGTGGCCTCAAGCACTTGAATCGCCTTGTCCGGGCGTGAGTAAAGTGTCGACAGCATTACACACGGCCATGTCTTCTCCCTGGATTCAACATCAAGTTCGTGCCAGGCATTCTCCATATCCGAGGAGCTCTCCAGTTCGAAAAGAAATTTCCCATCATCTAGCCATGACGATATTTTTGGTTTAGTTCGGGCTTCAATCGAATCCAGGTTTGAATTCCAGAAGTTGAATTGTTTTTTGACAGCGATCAGCTCGTCGCTGGAGTATTGATGACGCAGATATCCCCACTGATCGTACCTTTCCCTCCGTTTCTTCTCTCTTTCTTTGGCTTTTTGACGATATTCAGCAGCTTTTCGAATGGATTCTGGATCGCGGGGTGGTCTATTCTGATAGAAGCGTGCGCCTGGTGAAGCCTTCGAGGGGCTTTTGTTTATTTTTCTTGCTTCTTGTTTATAATTGTGTCCATGAGAGCTGTGCTCGTCTCGTTCATGCCTCCGTTGCGAGCCAGACCATGTCTGAGAACCCTGCGTATCTTCGACTGTACTGGTATCTGAGGGGTTCGAAGGTGCTTTGCGAAGTCGCAATTGTGATAATATCTGAGTGCCCTCTTCTGGATATGACGACTGTGCTTCGAGATGATATGTTCGAGTGAATATCGATCGGTTCCTGCTCGTGTTTTGTCGCAATGCGAGAAATGCTGCTCTTCGTGTCCATGTCTGCGCCGTCACAGAGGACTTGAGCCTCGTGCAGGCTCGGAGCATGAGAGCCGCTGGCATATCCTCCGGGTCGGCGTTAACTCGAGGTCAGCTACCTGCATAATGATCGCTAAATGAATAGCGGTCTCGTCGCCGTTTCTCGTTGGAGTTGGAGGTTAATGGATGTAAAATTTCCAAATCTCCATTTGCCGAAGTCGGTCATGTCGCCTCTAATGGATAATTTTAGCCCACCTCATGGAATTCTTGCGCTTAAGACAGGCTCTAACTTCACTACAGACCGACCCCTGCCGGCGGGTTGTTTTTAGTGGCTCGGGCGCTCGCATCCATCAGGTGTGCCTAGGTGCCCTGTACATCGGAAGTGACGCGCTACTAAGCTTCTGGATTTCCATCTCGAATTTACATTTTACACCCCTCCAGATCTTGAAACTTCACCACATTGCAATTGATTCAATTCTGCACCGATCTCACACTCTTTACGCGCCTGTGTCTTATCTTGAATAATACTCAACATGTCTTCATCACACGCTAGCCTCAGCGCTGCTTCGGACGACCGAAAAGCCAGGCTCGCAAAGCTCAAGAACCTCAAGCGCAAACAACCAGCAGATGAAATCGTTGCGCCTGAATCAGAGCGAGCCGCATCCCCTCCCACAGAGCCAGATGTATCGCGGTTACATTTGTCTGGCCGCAACTACGATCCCGAGACAAGAGGTCCTAAACTAGGCTTCGAACAAGACCCAAGCCTCAGTCTCGAAAACCCGACCCTTGAAGAACAGGCTGCCGAAGTCGAGGCCGAGATTAAACAAAAGGCGGCAGAGGAGGCTCAGGACGATAAGGGTGTCGATCTATTCAAACTACAACCGAAGAAGCCAAACTGGGATTTGAAGAGGGAACTCGATACGAAGATGGAAGTCCTCAACGTCCGAACAGACAACGCCATTGCGCGCTTGGTACGCGATCGCATTACCGGTGCACAAAAAGCGGCCAAAAAGGACAGAGCAGTCGACGATGCTCAAGGCACTGGTGAGGCGACTGGTATGGATGGTGTGGCGCTGGTGGAAGGTTTAAGAGTCAGGGAAAAGGAGGATGAGGATGAAGAGCGTCGCGAAAGGGAGGAGGAAGCTGCGCTCGGCGCATAAAACAACCCAGCCATTTCGCTGTACGTTGAATCTCTATTTTTTTCATCGTCCTATGTATTATGTTTTTGGGGTTTCGGCGCCCTGGGCTGTCATGATAACTATTACAATTATACCCAATAATCATCTCCCACCCTGCTTCATAGCCTTGGTCATGGCTAATCGTTGGCTGAAAGGGCTCAGACTTCGCTCTCGTGCATTCTCTTGATGGCGGCCTCCGTGGGCGTTTCTCTTCCCATCAAATCCTCCACGTGGTGCTGGTCTCTCACGGCCATGTCGGGTACCAGACGGACCAGGCCTCTCGCCATGTCTTCCGCTAGGCCCCGGCGACCTTGAACCTTGAGCACGCTGGCCTCTGTATCCATCTGGACTCCGTGACCCCGATGAACCCCTTCTCGACTGCTTCATAGACGTAGTTTCTCGGCCTGGGGGCAGAGGATCGCGAGATCGATAGTGATTGCGGCGATCATAGTCTTCTGGAGAACGATCATCGCCAGACATAGATTTCCTGCGTTTAGACTCGACACGAGGATTTTGGCTGCGGTCCGAGCTGAAACTGCGACTCCGGTTTCGAATGTCATCTCGGCCTCGTGAGTTGTCAGAATGAGGACTTCTTCCACGTGCACGGGGTGATCCAGCTCTATCTCTACCAGGCGACGGAGACCTTGAGGCACCAGTAGAAATAGTAGACACAGAGTGGGAAGAAACGGATCTGTGCCGCTTTGCAGATGAGTCGATCAGCTCGTCATCTCTCTCCTCGCGCTCGCGCTTGCGTGCGCGTTCAGCGTCTACTTTAGCCAGTTCCGCATCAGCAACACCATCCCTAGAATAACATTAGTAAAAAGAAAATCACCAATCTCAGTTCAACGCACTTCTTTTCCAAAGGGTTCAGTGTCTCATTTGTAAGCTTGGGCACAAGCTTGGGGTTTCGCAACTGCTGAGATCGTGATGGACGCGACACATAGGGACGTTCCTGAGCCGTTGCTTTACACTCATAAGAGTAGTGGCGTTCTAAGATGGTCAGTATTAGCACGAATGGAAGAAGGGATGAAAACATATCTCTTTTTAGGCATTTCTGACACTGAACATTGGTAGGTGTTGATCGCGAAGGGCCGCCACGGCCTCTGTAATTGAACATCGAGAATTGAAAGAGTCTATGTTCGAGCTCAATTCTGTTTTTCTCCGCAACGAGGATGCGAGCATAGATAGACTATTTGACCCGGCCTGACAATTGCGCAAAGTTTGGTTAAGATTGTCGTGAGAATCTCTCGATAATACCTGAAAGTAGGTAGTCTTGACTCGAATTGCAGGATGGTTCGGCCATCGCTTGCTCACGTGACCGCAGGATAACCTACAGCAGGACCCGGTACGTACCGCAACCGATGTCTAACAGCGGCTTTCCAATTAGGTTGAGTTCGGCCGTGTGTATTTCAGTCCAGGCATATTACTATGGGATGAAATGCTGACGTGTTTGGGTTGAAATATATGGCTGACTCAGTTGAAGTTATGATGAATTGAATGTCGGTGTTGTCTGTTAAGTACTAACCTAGACTCCAGTATGGATTCACTGACAAGATGAAAATGACCTTTTCATTAGTACACATAAACTCACAAACGTCACTTAGAACTCCTAAACTTGCCGACCTACCTACAGGTGATGCCGTTTATGCATTGGATAGACTTAAAACTACCAATGTAGAGCTGAAGAGCAAGGGTAGTAATGGTCAATCTCGGCTATGATGGAATACTTGAATAAAGGAAAGGGGGAAAGCAGCATAGAAACCACATTTGTTCTTACCTGTACTTCATCCGTGTACAGCAGCCACCTAAAGTTGAGATTGAGATTGGCCCTGTGAATGTCTTATGTACCATGTTTCAACTGATTCCTCGCAGAAACGGGGTGCTGCATAGGAGTTGGTCGTCTAATAGCACTACACGGTACTATGTATTCGAAAGTGGCCATGACTGGATCATCAAATCAACGCCTAATAAATACCAATGTGTAGAGATAGACATAGATCATCCTGAGAAGTTCAAGACACAGACTGTTTTAGCTACATTTTGTCTTGTGCTTTTGATGTTGTCTTTCTCTACTAATAAAAGCTAGGCAGTCAGCAATGATGTCTCGCTACATGATACGCAAAAACATATGTACACATACCTGACGGCTTCTAACCATGGTTCCGATTCTGCATGTCCCTTACATAGTGGCCTCCAATTTGAGAGTCCCTATCCGTACCTCTTTCGCTTTAATAAAAGTTGACCGGGCCGTTTTTCTTCATGATCTTCTTGATTTTGCGTAGGCCCGTAGGCGCCTGCAATTTTAGTGGCTCGGGCGACTCCTCCCACTGTGTGCCCTGCCGTGCCGCTGGCTCCACAGGGCCCAAGTAAAGTACCGGACAGTAAAGAGAAGTGATAACCCAGGGCAGGCGGGTAGGCAAAGTGATGGTGCACGTCCTTGTGACAACCTCCTCCTGGTTCCCCTCCAAAACCTTGACTAACCAACTACATCCAATTGATCCCGCCCATCAGCAACATTACATCGCATCGCCTTGCTCTTTGCTTTGCTGAGCTGAGCTGTGCGCCTTGGGTCCGTCTTTTTGTCAGGAATCAACTGTTGTTGTTTCTTCTTGTCTTTCACTCTCCGCACACACGCCTGACCTCCGACTTGGGCGTTTCCTGAGGTCCATTCTCAACTTCCACCCTCGATTTCGACCCCGTCTCACTTCGACGAAAAAAAAAGAGGCCGCCTCTCAGTGTTGGGGATTGGGTAGCAACAGGACCTTGGACAATTCGATCAGAATCAGCTGGTGAACAATGTATCTTACGACACGACGATGAGCACCGAGACTCCGTTTTCCTTCTGCTGGTCCGCTTCCATCGAATTCGCTTCTTGATTTTGCTCGATACTGTCCTTTCTGTTCCCGCCATCAGAGCTGCAGTCTCAGCCGCAGCCTCAATTCTAGCTTGAAGCTGCAGCCTCATACCGTACTGGCCAACCGTCGCCGTCACCCTTCTGTCCCAAACATCATTAAAATACCCACCGCTTACGGTATTGTATTGGCTCTGTAGCCTTAATCGAAATCCATCATGGCTCCTGCCCAGGTGTCTCCTGATATTCCTAAACCCTCGTTCGCCAAGGTAAAATTTACCCCGTATTCATCCCCTCTATAAGTGGTTCTTTGTCGAAGGAACCATGTCCATTTGTTGACTGGCGCTAACTCAAGCTGTTCGACAGGTCGCTGCCTCTGTTTCCAAGGATTCCGCATCACCTGCGAATCGACAGATAGCCACCCCGTCTGAAGAAGTATCCATGAGCTCGACAACGCCTATATCCACGGGTCCTGTGATTGCGAATGGGCGATCTAGTAAGGCACCAGCTATAAACACACCTTCGCCGCAACTTGGAACTACCGCCAGTCCGGCTCAGAACAGAAGCGGTGTAGACGATTTTGCAGGGTCCCTGAATGATTTGAGCCTCCGAGAGAAAACACCTAGTCTCGTTGTCAATGGCAGCGGGCCCTTGGCGCCTGAACGACCTGCGGTTATCGCTGGTAGGGATAGCGGGTCTGACGATTCTCAGAGAGCTGATTCAAGCTCCGAACTCGGCACCAAGCCTCCCAGTCTGGATGGGAAAAGCATTACATCAGGCACAACATTTGCGCTTGACGAGAAGGAATCGCTGAGACCTGACGATAGCGCGAGTGTCAAGG
This sequence comes from Fusarium pseudograminearum CS3096, assembly GCF_000303195.2. NCBI lineage: Eukaryota > Fungi > Ascomycota > Sordariomycetes > Hypocreales > Nectriaceae > Fusarium > Fusarium pseudograminearum. The sequence goes on from NC_031951.1 coordinate 9,864,755, forward strand.
CCGCCGCAGAAGATGATGATGCTTTCTCTATTCGTGGCTCACTTGTTGCTGGCTCTCGCATCGGGTCTGAGGTAGCTGCGCGCGCCCGAGGCATTCCTCTGGGTGATATCCCGGAGCGCAGATTGCCACAGCAAGCCCCAGGTATTGTGGCCCAAGGAGTTTTAACTCCGCAAAGCTCTTCGTCCGAACCACCCGCCAGCGCCCCTCTGGGTGCGTCTGGTTCCTCAGATGCGCTTGGCGTCATTTATAGGCAGGCGCCAGATGAAAAGCTTCTTGAGGCTATGGCATCGCCCAAAGATAGGCTATTTCTTCTCAGATTGGAAAAACAAGTCATTGATTTTGTCCAAGACTCCAAGTATGTCTGTCTGCCTCTTTAGCTTCCACTTATACTGACCATTTCTCAGGGAACCGTACATGGACCTCCCACCGTCCAACTCTTTCTGTAGGATGCTCACGCACAAGCTGGCTGATTACTACCACATGACACACTCTTTCGAGCCTCATGTAGGATCTGTGCGCATTTTCAGGACACCTTTTTGTCGTGTCCCCACCTCGTTGGCACTCATCAACCCGAGTCCTAGTGCACCGAGTAGCAGTACACCTCCTCCTGCTGTTCTGCCCAAGAAGATCATGCGACGTGGCCAAGACAGTGAGGGCGGTCCAAGTGCAGGTGCCTCTAAACCAGCTTCCGAGACTGGCAGTGACGCCAAGGATAAACCCGCAGCCAATCAGAAGTATGTATATCGTCACAAATTGCTGTCAATTCCCCGTACTGACTATCATAAGGTTGACCAGAGAGGAGCGGGAGGAGCTTTATAAGCTAGCTCGAGAGCGTATTTTCGGCAGCTCAGAGGAGAACGTCGCAGGTATGTTATTACAAGACCCCAGCCTTGAAAGCTATCTGACTAGGGTTGTAGAAGATGGTGATAATGGAATTTCGAGAGCCAGCTCGGTATCAGCAAAGGACAAAGCGAATGCTGGGAAGAGAGGCAAAACTGGCAAGCAGCGACGTGATGATTCCGATAGCTTTGATTCGCGTCACCACTACACTCCATACTGGGGACCTCAGCAGCAGACTTGGGTGTCTCAACCGCAGTATATGCCACCCCCAAACCCTCAATATGGTGCTCAAGTGCCACCAGGCCCAGCATACCAGAGCCAGATTGGCCCAGTCTATACACAGCAAGGCCCTAGCTATCCTGCAATGCCTGGGGTGCCTGGGGTGCCTGGAGTGCCTCCAAACCAGCCATATCCTCAGTACTCCGTGCCTCCGGTATGTTCCATCTCAGGGTAGTTTATTATTGATAATTACTGACTCGCAATGCCAGTACCCCCCTCAAGCCAACCAGCAAAGATACCCATCTGGTGGAAGTCCTATGACAAACTATGGTGCACCAGTACCTCCAGCAGGATCGCAGCAACCGGCATGGCAACCAGGCTTTGCCCCTCCTGCTCAATTACAGCAGCGAGGAGGCACCCCGACCGGCCCTCAAGGGCACATGGGCATTCCTTACGCTTTTGGACAGCTCCCAGCAAACATCAATCCTCATGATCCCAAGAGCCAACATCCGATTCCTGGGAGCTATAACCGTAACCACGCCTTCAACCCTAAGACACAATCGTTTGTGCCTGGCGGTGGTATGGCTCCCGTCCCGCCGCCCCAGCCGCCATTCACTGCCCCTGGATCGCATCATGGTAGCCCTCAGGTCGGATCACCGCACCTAGCTTACCCTGGCGCGTACCACCAACAACCGATACCTCAGCCTTATGGGGGTGGATATGGTATGGCGAGGCAGGGTTCCAGCAGCTCTATGCCTGCGTATCACTCTCCTCGCGTTGCTCACGTCGCGCCGCACGTTATGCCACAAAACCCCCAACACATGGCTCCTCCAACTCACCCTCATCACCCCCAAGCTTACAATATCCCTAACCGACCTAACATCCCACAAGGGCCTAGTCAGCCTTACTCGCATCTGCCAACATATGGCAACCCGGCAACTTTACCCCAGAAGCCGGATACTGGAATTTGACGTTAAAAAAAAGGGGGAAAGCATGATATGGTGTTCACAGATTGGGAGACCCATAAAGGCGTACACGGCATGTTTAACATCTTGGCGTTATCGGTGGATAGGACGGACGGCATGAATTTGTAGGCCACGGCCCAATTTACTAGACGAGTTCAATACCACTTTGACATAATTCTTCTTGGCAGGGGTAGATCAAGCCAGGAGTCAGGAGAGGAAGAAAAAAGGAAGATAGTTTATGACGATTGAATTCAATTCTATGGCCGGGAGTGCCGGAATTTTCATGCCTACCACAACGCCATGTTTTTATTGAAACAATAACCCATGCTTCATCTCACATGTATGCCAGGGGGAATATCCTAGACTTTTGTCGGGACGTGACCTTCTTGTAACCTGGACTCCAATATCTAGTTTTCAGCTCTTATTTTCATCGGACTTCTTTACTCAGTGGGCTCGCGAGGTTCCCTGGGCTCACGAGGCTCACGGGGCTCACGCTGTTGGCCACCACCTCGGCCACCTCCTCGTCCACCACGCTTGCCTCCCTGTCGGCCACCCTTCTCCTCTGACTTGCCCTCACCCTCCTTCTCGTTGCCAGCCAAGTTGGCTGTCGCCAATCGCTGAGACAGGTCGATTTGGGTGCGGATAGTGTTGGCCAAGTAGCTGACCATGAGGACGTCCTGAATGTGGTTGTTAAAGTCGTGCTCGATTTGTGAAGGGTCGACCTTGGGAGCCAAGGACAGAGCATTGAGAAGATATTGGCCGACAACATTATTGGGCTCCTCGTCTTCGTCAAGGACACCGTTGATCCACTCGCTTGCTCGGTCAAGAAGGCCGATAGTTTGCTCGATAGATCGGCCAAGACCCTCGATATCGGAGACGAGAGGGGCTGTTCGAGACTCGGAGTCCTTTGCGCTGGCGATGGCCTCGAGAGCACTTCGGTCGGCGTCACCATAGAGGATCTTGTGAGGGACTTGGATGAAGAGGCAGCTGTCGGCAGCACGCTCAGCGTTGACAGCAACGGGAGCGCTGATGTAGCATCGAGACTGAATATCCTCGCCAGGCTCGGTAGAGATGGTCATGTGGATAGCGGGGTGGGGGAAAGTGCCGGTGTCAGGGCTGCCGAAGAAGTTCTGAATGAGGGCGCTGAAGCTGTTGAGCTCGTGAGAAGTGGTGTACCAGCCGAGCAGGGACTCGCCACGGTTGGCCTTGAGGGTCAAGGCAAGCATGTTCTTCTGGTACTCGACATCGACCTCGACCTGGTCCTCCTCCTCGGTGTGGGGGATGGCAAAGCATGAGCGAACCTCGACTTCGGTGCCATCTTCAGATCGGGTGCCAACAAGAGCGCCGATAACTCGGGTGGACTGGGTATCTCGAATGTCTCGTCGGACGGCGTGGTCGAGGATGGAAAGGACAGCCTATAGAGACAAAGAGAGAAAGGTTAGCCAAGAAAGTTTTCTTTGACGAAGCCCTCGAATATCAAAACACCATGACAGTCGAGGTGAGAGGGGTCTCGCAATCGAATCGTACCTGAGGCTGGATGTTGACAGTGAGCGGGGCAAGGTTAGTCTGGAGGCCGACGGTATTGGGCGCCAAAGGCCTCGCCAGGTGGATGAAGCTCTCAGAAGCAGCAGCGGCCATACTGGGCAACTTGGAGCTGAATCTGTTAGGAGACGATGAAGATGATGTATGCGGAGAAATGGGTGAGGCCGGGCCGGGTCTTCTGTTCTTTCTCGCGAAGCCGTCCTAAATTTCGCCGATTTTGAAGAATTGCAGGTTTGGCGGGACGGCTGGGGTTGTGCGCGCTAAGATTAGAGAGATAAGACTCCATTCTGTGGCGCATGGGTGGGATACCCCACCATGGCGTGGCGTTTCTACGCAAGGCTGAAGGTAGCCTTACAACTTTTTTTTTACAACTTTGTTTGACGACGACAACCAGTTTGAAACAACCAAGACGACACATTTGTTGTGGATTAACTAGTTATACACTATAATTTTTTATCCAAACCGAAGCGATGCCACCACGTGGAAGAGGAGGGAATTTCAGAGGTCGAGGTGGCCGTGGTAGAGGAAGAGGTGGTCGAGGAGGCAAAGCGACAAGCAGATTTGGACCTAATCGACGATTTGATGGCGCACGACTTGCAGAGAACGATGGGTAAGTTCAAAGGCGGCAATGTTTTGAAGTTGTATGGGCAGTTTACTTACCATGTAATATTCAGGTCAGAGAGCTCTGGATCGGAATCAGAATCTGCGCCTGAAGACACAGTGATGGAGGATCTCGAATCAGAGGACGAGGATGACGACAAAGAGACAGCATCTGCGAAGCCATACATGGCTCTACTACAAAGTTTCAACAACGAAAGAAACGCTCCCAATTCTAAGCGACGAAAGTTGGATCACAAAGAATCCGCACAATCTCAACCTGGCGAAGACTCCTCTTCTGACGAGGAAGGCGAGGAAGGCCAAGACGACCCAGAAAAGGACATTGACCGTGTCGAAGATGAAGCTGAAGACCAAATTGAGGAACAAGTCGACGACGATGACGATTCAGAGGATGAGGAAAACCCCACAGACCCTTTTGACGTACACTTTGCGCATCCCAACGAAGACATTGTCGCAAAGAGAGTCAAGTCAGCACAAGAGGGCAATTGGGCAACAAAGCGAGCTCTAATACAAACCCTGAGAGCGACCGTCACGTACCCAGCTTCTGATGCGGGACCCGAAGTGTCGAAACCTATTGCTGGGCTCGGTGGCCTGCAGCTCAAGGAGAAGCTCAAGAAGATTTCCTCTCGTAAGATTGGCGAGTTCAGCGCTGTTCAGCGCAATTTGAGCCCGCTGCTCTTCAACTATAACGATGTTTTGTTCTGCGACCGGACAGTACGGAACTCGGATTCGTTGCGGGAATTGACGTGCCTTCATGCGCTCAACCACGTTTTCAAGTGAGTCCCCATACCCATACTCCGGCGATTGAGAACCACCTGCTAATCATGGATTAGAACTCGCGGCCGCGTAATTAAGAACAACCGCAAGCTTAAAGAAGGACAAGACCCTGATCTGGAACTTCGAGACCAAGGTTTCACTCGGCCAAAGGTTCTCTTCCTTCTGCCCACACGCAACTCTTGTCTTCGTACGGTCAACATGATCCGTGATTTGTGCGAGCCAGATCAGCAGCAGGAGAACCGAAAGAGATTTGACGATGGGTACGTGGATAAGGAGGCCAGGTTTGGCGCGGACAGACCAGCCGACTTCAAGGATCTCTTTGAAGGCAACGATGATGACATGTTTCGCCTTGGCATGAAGTTTACTCGCAAGACAGTCAAGTACTTTTCGGGATTCTACAACTCAGATATTCTCTTTGCCAGTCCTCTAGGCTTGCGAATGGCCATTGGTTCCGAGGAGGACAAGAAGCTTGACTTTGACTTCCTGAGCTCGATCGAGATGGTTGTTGTAGACCAAGCTGATGCCCTTCTCATGCAAAATTGGGAACACGTTGAGTTCATCTTTGAACACCTGAACCTCCAGCCCAAGGACGCTCATGGCTGTGATTTCAGTCGCGTGCGAAACTGGTATCTGGAAGATTGGGCGAAGTGCTTCAGACAAACAATCATTTTGTCTGCCTTTAACACTCCCGAGCTGTCGGAGCTGCTTCGATTACATTGCCACAACTGGGCTGGAAAGGTTCGGCTGCAGCCTGAGTATCCTGGCACGTTAGCACAACTCGGTGTCAAGGCGAAGCAGACCTTTTCACGATTCCAGTCTAAGTCGGTCGACAAGGACCCTGATGCTAGGTTTGAGTACTTTACTTCCGCGATTATTCCTTCACTCGCCAAGCGCGCGAAAGATGCCACGGGTACTCTCATCTTCGTCCCCTCGTATCTCGACTTTGTTCGCGTGCGCAACTACTTTGCGACATCAAGCGCCGTGGAGAACGTCACCTTTGGTGCGATCTCTGAATACACGGATGTTCCAGAAGCATCTCGGGCACGATCGCATTTCCTTAACGGCCGTCACCGGGTGCTACTCTATACAGAGCGAGCACACCACTTCCGACGATACCAATTCCGTGGTGTGCAGCGTGTCATCTTCTATGGATTGCCCGACAATCCCATCTTTTACACTGAGATTGCAGGTGGATATTTGAGCAAGAGTGAGCAGGATCTAAGGCTTGAACCTGGTCAGGGAACTGCCAAGGTCGTGTTTTCCAAGTACGATGTGATGAAGTTGGAGCGAATCGTGGGCTCCAAGAGAGTTGGCAAGATGATTCAGGACCGCGGTGATACCTTTGAGTTTATTTAGATGTGTCTTACTTCAGGAGTATATCGGAAAAGTTGGTATGTAGCTTGAGCATAAAAAGTTCAAGATTTAATTCAAAGATCAAAGGATTAGATGAAACTTGTCATGACATGATGTAGTAATTGATACAGTTTTTTGCAGAGCTTCGCCCTCCTCATAATATGGTACATTTCGCTTCAATAACGAGTTCTTTTATTGCGACTTTCTCTTCACCGACTCTGGCACGATTCCTGCGGCCATTTCCCTTGCTCGCTCAGCGTTCTGGTCGGCCGTCTGCTCAGCCTCAACCTCAGCCAAGCTGCTCTCGTCCTTTTGTGGTACAGTCTCATCGCTAGCCTTGAGAACCATAAACCTTCGCACCATCTCCTCGAAGGGCTCCTCGCCGCGGAACTGGGTGACCTTCTTCATGTTTGTCCTTGTGACGGGTGTGTGGTCCTTTCCGAGCATGCGATCACGAGCAACGGTTTTGGCTGTCATCATGAAGCGCGAGTCCTTGGGGCCGTCGACCAATTCGAGGATGGCGCTCTCGCCCTGGTCGTATGTGTTCTTGGACTCGGTGCGGACGACACGAGTGTAGCCACCCTCTCGTGTCAAATATCGTGATTTTAGCTCGCCTAGTAGTTTGGGTAGATGTATGTCTGGTCTCTGCAAGTGACTATTAACATAATGGTCTTGATGAATGGTTGGTTCGACATACGTATAGGATACCCTGTGCTGATCTTCGTGCAGGCTCATTGTCCCTCTTGGCCAAAGTGATGAGCTTCTCTGCCATGCGCTGAGCTTCCTTTGCCTTGGCATAGGTTGTGTGTATTTGTTCGTGATGGACGAGTTGGGTTACGAGACCGCGCAGCAGCGCCATACGGGCTGCTGAATTGCGGCTCAGATGCCGATACTTGACAGTACCACCAGCCATTATATCGGTGTTTTAGGATCTTGTATCAATTGAGGGGGCGATATAGAGAATGCGAGGGCGGCGGTCGGTTTAGGGAGGGCGATTATGTTTGTATTTCCTGTCGTTGTCGTGCACGTGGGCGCCTCCGATCCGCAAGTCTGCTGTCTTGATCCGACAATTTTTGGTGGAGGGAAATTTTTGGCTGAAGTTTTCGGAGCCGGCTTGTCTCGTCTGCCGAGAGAGCCTCTGCGCTACGTCAACCCACCACCAACAGAACCTCTTCAACAGCTTCCCAAAGAGAAAACGATACGCGATACCGGGGCAATTGAGCTCGCGCACGCTATGATACGTTGTATTTAAGCTTCAATCGACCGTCACTCCCAATTTGGTCGTGTCCCTAACCGTCGAGAACCCGGCAAATTACCGCATCAATATCGGCCTACTGGACAAAGCTCTAACAGCATTAAATCATGGGCTTTACCACCGGCTTTGTACGCAACTCTACGAGCGAAAAGAATGTCTCTTGCATGAATTGACGTGCTAACTGGCTTGTCAGACTGGCGGTGTCACGCTCACCCTCTCCCTCGCCTATCTCTCAGTGCTCGCTCACCAGCGCACTCGTGAGCAACAAGGCTCAGCGCTTCGCGCCCAAGCTCTCGCTCTTCAGGGCTTGATCGACCCTCTGCCACCGCTGCCACCACCTACACGGTCCGAAGTTGCAGCAGCTCAAAGGGCCAAGACTGTCGAGATTGCCAAGGACCGATGGAACACTGAAGTCGAAAACGCAGCACGATGGGTGCAGCATACCGATTGGGTTCAAGTACGCGAAGGTCTTGAGGACACTGTATCACGACTCTGGTCTCGAGCCGTTGGTGCTAGCCCCTCAGAAGTTGCTGACCAGGCTGGACAAAAAGCAAAGGAGGCCGAGCGACGAGCTAAGCCTGTCGTGAAGGAAGAGGCTGCCAAGCTCGGTGATGCTAGTGGAAAGGTCGCGGCTGCGGCTAAGAGCGCTTACAAAAAGGCAAAGGCCGAGACCAAGGAGTTTGCCAGCGTTATTCTGGATCACAGCAAGGATAAGGAGAATGTCGATATTGCTCAGGAGGATGGAACTCTTTCTATACTGACTCCTGTGGAGCGAGCCCTCCAGCAACGATTCAACAAGCCCGAGGACAAGGTGAACAAGACAGTGGAGGACGCACTGAAGGAGAGATACAAGCCCATGGACTCCAGGGATAACACACAACTGAGAGGAGTCTAAGGGTGTCGAACAAAAAAAAGATTGGATGACGGGCGATGCGTGAATGGAGAGATGTGAGTTATTTGCTGTACACTGCTACTGTACCACTAGTTCTTTGGGCCACTCAAATAGAAACCAAGCTTAGGAATGCTTGATATGATCAACTGAGCTGCTGTTTTGAGTGAGTTCATATGATAATGGGGGGTTGATAATCACTCTTGAAAATGAGCATATATACGACAGTTTGAGCCTGCCTTGGAATTCATTTTCTTCGCTATAGCTCATATTCCGAATTCTAAATACCTAGATATATCAACCAAACGCCGGTATTAGACAGCCATGACCACCGTGTCTGGCGAAGGCTCCCAGCCGAGGAGCAGTAAGCACCACAAAAGCGAGCATAGCAAAAGTCGACGTAGCAAGAGTCATCATAGCAAGAGTCATGGCCATAAAAGCAGGAGGAGCCGCCATAGTGGTGGTAGTGACATACATCGTCCTAGCACGCCACCTTTTTTCGTTACCCTTTTTTGTTGCGCTGATTCTTGGCCGAGCTCCAGAAAGAAGCCCAGTGGGAAGTCGAGATCGCACGGACATGGACATGGACACAGGCATGGACATAAGCATAAGCACAAGAGCTCAAATAAGAGTTCTCGTGGAGTAACTGAATCACGGGTGGGACATTGGGTTGAGTCAGTGCCAACTGATGCACCACCGGTGGATGAGGCACCAGCTGAAGAATCACCAGGTGCAGAATCACCAGCTGAGGAGTCACAGGCTGGAGAATCGCCAGCTCAGCCTGCGGAAGAAGGGCCACCTTCATCTGCAAAGTCAGCTTCGGCTAAATCTCATCAAAAATAATAAATTTCCTATTCAAGGAAACAGTGTTGATACTTAAGTAGACTGCCTAGGTATATAAATCAAAAGCGAACTTCATACCAGCTGGAGACATCCATGGATGTAGCAATGTGACGTATCACTTGTAAATTTAACCTGAAGCACTTTTGAATGCTTCAATAAGTCTACTAGCTGCCAATATATTGATGCACAATCTTGGCCAGGACCTCAAAAGTGGCTGCCTGAACGACCTATGTGCAGCTTATATCCCCTCCCACCAACATTCCAGGTTTTGCTTTATCGTTATTTGTCTCGATGTTTTCTTTGGCAAGCAAAAACCAGGACTCGAATCTTTGATCGACCGTTGTCGTCCTTCAAAATGGCAAAAGTTCTAGTGCAGTCCTTGCACTTTCCTAGCGAACTATATCTATTAGACGTGGTAGTCTAATCTATACGCTTCGCCGCATCACCCACCATCAGACTCCAGCAACCCCAGTTGCGGTGGTATGCATATTAGATACGCATAACTCTCAGCCGGAATTGCCCCCTGGGGATGTACTTATCCATACTAGAGATTTTACTCAGTCAGGCTCACTAAAAGAGCTCAAGGTGACGATTGCATGGCTCAACTCCCAACCACATCCGCACAAGATCGCCGTTGCAGGGAATCATGATATACTGCTTGAGACTTGTGATCGTGGGGGCAGGAAAGTTAACGAGCAGAACTGAACTAGGGCACCTTTTTATCTCGAGAATGAGGCCATAACTATCACATGCGCCAATGATCGGAGATTTAAGATATATGGCAGCCCCTTGTCACCCCGCCATGGAAATTGGGCATTTCAGTATCGGAGCCAAGACGATTGGTCCGGTGCTGTGTCGGAGAATATCGATATTCTTGTCACTCATGGACCGCCTTTTGGACATCTCGATCTGATGAGACTTGGGCTGCGTCCATTTGCCGAATCAATCATGGCGTATACGCCCTTCGCTGCATGTCTTTGGACATATACATGAGGGATATGGCCAGGAATGGGTGGTCTTTGATAAATTACGGACGGCATATAAACGGACTTTGTCGGTGTCGGAAGGTGGGGTATTGAATTTGCTGGTCTTGAAGGAGATGCTTGTCTCGCTTCGCAGGGCTGAGAGAGCAGTGGGTTCACGACTTGTAAATGCTTCAATAGTGGGAGGGCTACGGGACGACGAGAGAAAGCGACCTGTGACTGTAGTTATATAATATGACATGTAATTTCCCCCATTCAGGTTTGTTTTCATGGTTAATGCTATCTCGTGGACGAGTCCACGGGTAAATATTATGGCTTTAGGATGTCCCGTGTCCTACCTAGACTTAGGTATCGAGTCTTCTGCCGTCCCCAAAATGTTTCACCACCAAGATGTTCAAGGTTGAAACATGGCGGCCAGGAGTTTGAGTCGATCCACCTTGTCTTACTGTCATGCGAATACGATGGGAAAGTAAATCCCATGTCTAATCACAATTGAGCAGAGGATTAGGACGGGACATGAACCATTCCGCGGAAATACTAAGTTTGACAGGGAAGGCCTTAACTCAGTCGATTCAATCCACTGGCTTTGGTTCTCACGCTTCTGTAGCTTCTCCGGAGACCAGGCCCCCCACTTGGTCCGTCTTCCGGGGCTGAGGACTGGTAGTGGCCGGAAGGGCGATGGAAATAATAGTGGAAAGTGAACGAGTAATTAGCAAAGCCGGGGCCGTTATTGGCTTGTGGGGTCGACAATCTTCCGAGGCTTCTAGTCTGCGGACTGTAAAGCCAATTGGATATAAAAGTGAATACAGGTTCCAGGGGGCTTTGCGAAAAATATGCTCAATCCGCTATTGTGCTCAGTACCCTGAGATTTGTTCGTTCCGAGGTTCAGTCTTTGAGGGTCGCTTTTGACTGAAGACCTGGTTCGATGGATGCGACTGCGAGGCCGGTAGTCGCCGGCGCAGGGCAACCACTATAGCACCTTTCTAGGCCCAGTAAGTACGGATACGACTAAGACCATTGAGGAAATTTTCCAGTGGCGAGCGAGGGCGATTGGCAGTTTTGATGGAGTCAGTAGGCGATTGAGCTTCTCGGATTGGTTGAGCCGCGGACTCTCCGAACATGACCGATTTATGCCGCCTGCACATGAGCGGAAAGGAAGTCGCTGACGGGCTCGGGTAGAATATAGCGACACTCTCATTGGCAATTGCAATTACTACGCTCGATCAAACACCAAATATTTATCATCTTTACCCTCCCACTCCTGGTCTCCCATTTTCTCTCTTCATTCTTCTTCCTCCAACTCATCCGACACACCTGTTTATTGTGTTTTTGTCTTGTTTCATCTTCCTCGTCCAAAACACTCGCCATTCATCCGACTGATCCCGCTATCGCAAGGGCCCCCAGTTAAGTTTTTGGCCACCTCGACACCCGCTATCTTGGTCGCGACTCGAAACCTTCGCTTTCCGACTTTTCAAAACAAACATTTTCACCTTTTCGAAACGACTGCAAACATCTCGATCATCATGTCTTTCTCCAGTCTTGTTCAGGACTTGAGCCTCCGTGACGCTAATGGTGCTCGCCGCCCCCAGATGTCCGGTCCCCGCTCGTCCGCTTCCACTCTCGACGACAGAGCCTCGCACGTCTCGAGAGCCATGTCCTACGCCAGTACCACTGCCACCAGCGTCAGCATCTCAGGCGACATTTCAAGCCAGCTCCATGGTGGATACTTCCACCCTCTGGCTCGCTCGTGGCAGGCTGAGCGTCAGCTCACCAAGGTATGTGATGCAATTGAACATGGAAATCAATGCCTCTGACAATATGGATATAGTCTATGCTTATCTACCCCCTCTTTGTCACCGACGGTGAGGGCGATATGATCCTCGTTCCTTCTCTTCCTGGTCAGCACCAGCTCAGCTGCGACAAGCTGATTCCATTCCTCGAGCCTCTCGTCCACAAGGGTCTCCGTTCCGTCATGCTCTTTGGTGTTCCCATGCAAGCTGGCACCAAGGATGCTCTTGGCACTGCCGCCGACGACCCCGAAGGTCCCGTTATCCGAGCCATTCACATCATCCGCCGCCGATTCCCTCAACTTTTCATTTGCTGCGACGTCTGTCTTTGCGAGTACACCTCGCATGGCCACTGCGGTATCCTCCGCGACGATGGCAGTCTCAACAACCAGCTGTCCGTTGACCGCATCTCCGATGTTGCCATCGCTTATGCCAAGGCCGGCGCTCAATGTGTTGCTCCCTCAGATATGAACGATGGCCGTATTCGCGCTATCAAGCTGAAGCTGATCGAAGAGGGAATTGCCCACAAGACCGTTCTCATGTCCTACTCTGCCAAGTTCTCTGGTTGTCTGTACGGCCCCTTCCGCGATGCTGCTGGCTCAGCACCTTCATTTGGTGACCGTAAGTGCTACCAGCTTCCCCCTGGTGGCCGCGGTCTTGCCCGACGTGCTATTGTTCGAGATATCAATGAGGGAGCCGATATCATCATGGTGAAGCCTGCCAGCCAGTACCTCGACATTATCAGTGACGCCAAGGACTTGGGTAAGGATCTGCCCGTGGCCGCATACCAGGTCAGCGGCGAGTACGCCATGATACACGCCGGAGCCAAGGCCGGCGTCTTTGACCTGAAGGCAATGGCCTTTGAGTCGACAGAGGGTATCCTTCGAGCTGGTGCTACCATCGTAGTCAGCTACTTTACCCCTGACTTCCTTGACTGGCTCGAGAACTAAACATGATGAGGATTACGTATACAAAATGGTTAATGTTAGAGGCGTTTTGGGTGTTTGGGTCAAAAGGAGCGTTTCTACGAAGCCAAGAAGCAAGGGATCTGGTTATGTATATTCATTTAATGGAAAGCATTATACATCTAGTTTGCAAGGTTGCTTACTAGGTTGTTTGCTGGACATGGTGGAAGTCAATCGAGGAAAACATATACAAACATACTCAACTCAAAGGCTATCACACATCGATCGATACTCATTGAGATTTCGATCATTCCAAACAGTTGACTGAGACAATAATGTGACATTTTCTTACCTGTTGTGGCAGGATGAATACGAACTTTACATGTCATTTTGATACATCAACGACAACATCGTCCGGAAGTTGTTGTAAGAGAATTGTTGTATACTTCTCGAAGCAAAATGTATTTCAAGGGTGATTTCAGTATTTTGAGATCAATTCGAATCGATTCTTGTTGGTGCATAGTTCGCGTCATTAAAGATAGTAGTTGAAGCTGAAAAAATGCAGGGCAATGGTGACGATGGCAGTACAGATAGTACGCGTGTAACCAACACATAGAAGGCACAGCACATGCGCATGGGAGGTTCACCTAGAATGAAAACGCGGTGAATATGCGAATCAAAGGGGATGGGCCCGGGTCAATTTATACCATAGTATGGCATAGTGCATTTACTGTACTGAAGCACATGCTGCCTATCTATGTATAGAAACACTGTACATGATTCAGCCCACCTGAAAACTTGGGGCTTTGTTTGTTGTTGTCAGCCATGAACTTTTGAAGCGCCGTGTTGCAGCTATTATGCATCTATGTGGAGATGGCCGTACTCCCGAAGCATCTGTGAGGAGGTGGTTGAAAGATGTAGATGCGAAGATGGACAAAGCTCGTTAGTTGTTTCGCGTTGATGAAGAGACAGACACAGACACAGACAGATCGGATCTGGAGATCAGAGTTCGGATGACGAACCAACAGATACGTCAGGACTTGTTCAACTGCCGCATGTGCAAGTTGGTATTGCCAAGGTTTGTTGAGGGCTTTTGATTGAGTTTCGATTCATGCGGCTTGCATAATTTGTAGGCAGGCTGAGAACGGCATTTCCTCTGCAGAGTTACGCTTCACCAGGAGCTTTCGCATTTGTAACGCCGGAAATACTACGTCGAAGAGTCCTGCCGAGTAGCCGTGTTGTACAATGCATCTCTGGTCGGTAGCAGTGCAGATGGATATGGTGATAGGCGCCCGTGGTGTGTAATCCTCAGGGCGATGTTCCCGTCGCGTGTAACTGAAGCTGTCTCCTAATGGCGTTGTCGTAAAGGATGATACAGCCGCTTAGCCGGTCTGAATGTGATCGACCGCCCTGAAGCTGTACTACTGTATAGCACTGTATGGGGTAAATGCCTACTATGTATATTCTGTACGCGCGTTTTCCAGCTATTACCCCAGCATTGGCACCCTCGGTTTGGGAATAATTGGGCCTGGTGGCATCGTTTCGAGGCAGCTTGGACTGTGTGGTGGGTCAGTGTGTGAAAAGTCTACGTCAGGAGAAAGATGTGTATGTATTCAGAGTGTCATTGATTTTGGACAGGCACAGGTGGCTGCTTGAAGACAATGAATGGCCCGGTGACAGATATAAAATTGCCCAATAATGACAATGATGATGTTGTTGTTGTTATCGGAAGTTTATATAAAGTACGAGGTACGTAGTCAAATGGAAATAAGAAAAGAAGATCCAACAAGCTCAATCTGTCTTGGGCAGGAGGACAGGGGTAGGCACCTTAGCTTCTCTTGGCCAAGGCTTGTTTCTTGTTCTTCCCCCTGGTACCTGAGACCCCTGTTTTAAGTTGGTTAGAGTCTTAGGATTGGATGCACAAAACAAGGCATGTCATTGTATTGACGCGCTCTGACTGCTATATGGTGGTATTTATAGCAAGGCGAGCAAGTTGCCTCTATTACGATTTATGCTTGGCGTTTAACTTTTTTTTTATCTTTAAAGCCTTTTCATCGATTGCTAATTGAAGTAGATATAAGATATTCGTAGTCTATCTTGTTCAATGCTTGCTTGTGCAAAAAGTCGGCTATCTGTGTGATCATCATCTCCAGCTTTGCCAAGTGACGACTACTTTCATCTCTGTGATATTAACTTAGCAAAAGCTGCAGATCGCTATCCATCATCCCAGCCCAATCACGTCTGCTACGACTGAATTGACAAAGATCTGTAGGTGGGTGGGTAACGGTGGTGTTCGTATATGCTTGAAATGGGGCGTCTTTGAGTAAAGCAAAGCAAGCCATCGGGTGCATTGAAACGCAGCACGTCTCCAGTGATTGTCGTTTTAACTTATGAGACGGCGTGAGTTTATAGATCGCTTACGCCATCCCCCATTTATGCTTGAGTACAGTGCAGTATCTTTGTTGGGTGTAGCTATGTAATCGGAAGCCCGTCGGCACCTTGTAGGCTGTCCACTTCCATGGCAGTGGCCAACACTGACACTGTATAACCTTTACCGTCTGGCAATCATATGTATACTGGCCCATGGTCCATGGTTCATGTTTCCTCTTTTCCTTTCCTTTCAGGATCTACGTTTGTGTTTCCCAAGCATCAAAAGCAGCAGATATTCCCTGGTGGTTATCTCTCTTGGCACCTCGGCGTTTCTCTTCATTTCAGTCTTGTCCTCTCCACAGACCATATCTCGACAACGACGATCTCTTGGCTCGCCTCCGATATTCTGCTTTGCACAATTCTTGGTTGTTTTCTTTTGTCTGGTCCGTTTATTGAACACCTGATAAATTCGTGACCATTGCTGCCTTCCTTTTGTTTCCTGTTTTCACTCTGGTCAGCTCCTTCCCAGTCTCTCCCGTTGAGCTCCTTCCTCCGTACCGACCTACCAGACGGACTCAACTCCTTCCAATCTTTTTTCCCTTTCCCACGACGCCGTCACTGGCCTCGTCTCATCCAAGAATGAGTCGTCGTTCTCCCAGCATATACTCCTTCTCCGACGAAGAGAAGATGGGCTTGCTCGACAACAGATCCGTCTCGGACGCTGACAGCGACAGCGGTAGAGATGAACAGGATCATCGACCTCACTACGACAAATGGGCCGGTCCCATTCTCGCTCCTCTCGACTACATTCGTTCAACTCCTTGGAGGGTTTGTCTCATTCGCTTCGCCTGGTTCTTCGTTCCCAGCTATCTTCAGGGACGACATGCCCGGGATCAGATTCGACCAGCCAAGCTCTCTCCTACTGCCTACCTCGACGGCATGCGAGGCGTAGCCGCCTTGGTTGTCTTGTTCTGTCATTACTTTTACCAGGCCTTCGTCATTGCTAAAGGCTGGGGCTGCGATGATGCTCACTACAACATCCTGAAGCTACCAATCCTCCGACTCTGGTATCAGGGGCCTCCGGCTGTCTGTCTCTTCTTTGTCATCTCCGGATACGCCCTCTCCTATCGACCTCTCAAGCTTATCCGGAGCCACAACATCCAGGATTTTTCGACCACCATGAGTTCTCTCGTCTTTCGTCGGGGTGTTCGTCTCTATCTGCCAACTGCCATCTCAACCCTGATGATAGTTTGCTTCATTCGCACTGGCCTTTACGAGAAGACTCGAGATTTTGCCATGGACACCACTTATATGAGAAACGTCAGAGAACCTCACCCATCGCGGCTTGCAACAAACTATGCCCAATTCGCCGACTGGGCCAAGGACATGTTCAAGTTTGTTCATGTTTTCAGCTGGAAGACTCACGGTGGAAGTACCAGTAAGTCGAATATCTTATACAGACGAACGTAACTAACGATTCATAAAGACTATGACCAG
Organism: Fusarium pseudograminearum CS3096; assembly: GCF_000303195.2. Classification (NCBI taxonomy): domain Eukaryota; kingdom Fungi; phylum Ascomycota; class Sordariomycetes; order Hypocreales; family Nectriaceae; genus Fusarium; species Fusarium pseudograminearum. The sequence continues at coordinate 9,881,598 of NC_031951.1, forward strand.
CACTTGTGGACCATCCCCGTCGAGTTCCGATGCTCTTTGTACCTGTTCCTCACTCTGCTGGGCACTGCTCGCCTTCGCACCCAGTACCGATTGATCACTGTCTTCAGTATCATGATGTTCACCTACCGAAACTCGCGTTGGGAACTCCTCATGTTCCTCTGTGGCATGGTGCTCGCCGAGATTGATCTCATCCGCGGCGCTCACGTCTCACCTCCTGCTCTGCCAATGGAAGAAAAGACCTCGCCCGCTCGTCCTCAATGGTACCAGCGGATCTTCTGGGCACTTGTCAGCATCGTAGGTCTTTACCTTATGAGTCAACCCGACCAAGGCGGCGAGAGAACACCTGGATGGATTTACCTCACGTCGTTGATTCCTAAGTGGTGGGACGCCGAGAAGTACCGCTACTGGCAATGCGCTGGTGCCGTTGTGTTTATTCTCGCAGTGAGTCGTTCAGCCAGCTGGCAACGCGTGTTCAACTCGGCTTGCGTCCAATACCTTGGGAAAATCTCCTACGCCCTCTACCTGATGCATGGACCCATCATCCATGCATTCGGATACCATTTCGAGAAATGGGCCTATGGAGTAACTGGCATCGAAGGACACCGTTTCACCGCAGGGTTTATCTTGAGCTCATTCTTGGTGATCCCGACTGTCTTCTGGTGGGCTGATATCTTTTGGCGAGCAGTCGACATTCCCACGGTCAAGTTCGCCAAGTGGTGGGAGAACAAGCTTATTAGCAAGGCGGATTAGTTAGAATCCACAAGATGAAACAGAGTTATCATGATATTTGGCGTTCTCGGGTTGAGTCTTCCAGGGAGGTTATTTTTCTTGACCAAGTCCCATTGCATGGCGTTCAGGTGGTTGATTTTCATCATACAGATGGCGATACAGTTAGATGAAGTAGAGGTCCCATCTTGTTTCTGGGAGACTGAGGTCTTCTAATTTTGATAGCCAGAATTCTAACTTCATGTTGAGTTGTAAAACAGCTAAATTATAGGAAGAACTGTTATGTCACGCTGGAGTTTGATTTGTGGTTGCAGCTCTGCGGTAGCTATTCAGTTGGGCCTAAAACTGGTAGATATTCAAACTGTAACCAATAATTCTGAGAAGAGTACACAAACCAATCGCATTTTTGTCTACCTAGCACCTGTCTGTATACCTCTATATGTGGTACCGTGAACTTCTTGCCGTCATATATACTAAAGATCATCCCGTTCAATCATCATCAGATCGGGTGTACACTCTCTTCCCGGCCACCCAAGTCTCCTTCACTCTCAGTGACCGTAGTTCTTCGATTTCATAAGATTCTATGGGCTTATCGAGAACAACCCAGTCAGCCAAAGCGCCCTCACGAATTACACCAGCACGACCATCAAGGAAGGCGCCATAAGCAGGAGCTTCAGTGAACCCCCACATGGCCTCATACAAGCTCAATGCTTCGTCTGTGTGCCAGCCATCAGGACTTTCGTCGGTTCCACGACCAGTATGGGGACTACGGCGTGCTACGGCGGCATAGATGCCTTGGAATGGGTTGGGTGGTTCAACAGGGAAATCACTACCCAGGACAGGGCGGGCAGGAAGAAGAGAGCGCATGCGGTAGGCGGAGGATGAGACACGGTCTTTGCCCAGGCGCGATTGCGCGTACTTCATATCCGATGTTGCATGCGTGGGTTGGATAGAGGGGATGATTCCAAGGGAGAGAATACGTTTTTGGTCATCCGGGTGGATGATCTGTGCATGTTCAATGCGGAAGCGATGCCGGGACTGACAAGCTGCACGAGCTTCAATCTGACCCTGAGAGTTGTGCGAGGATTGGCCGGGTGTCGAAGGGGAAGCGCCTTGGGCGGTGGCCTCGTTGAGGCACTGTTGAACAAGAGCTGCCTCGAGAGCGTCGACGGCATTACGGTTTGCAAGGTCACCGATAGCATGAATGTTGACCTGGTAGCCATCCGCGGCCCAGCGCTTGGTCACGTCGGTGAGGGCAGAGGCATTGATAAGGAGCGAGCCTGATGTCCAAGGATGATCCGAGTACGGGTCGAGAAGTGCACTTCCCCAGCTACCTAGGGCTCCATCTTCGCAAGTTAGCTATCTCACCGATTCTGTTTTGGAAATTGCGTACCTGCAAATAGTTTGACGCTTTGAACCGCAAAACGGTCGTCATCCCGGGCAAACTTGACAGCTTCGTCTGGACAGTATGAGTTACGCTGGGGGCATTCCAACATGGCGTACACACGAAGAGTCCAGTCGTCACTTGAGGACAATTCGTTGTACATGGTTAGAGTTTCGGGTGTCGACCCAGCGTCGTGCATACCCACAAGTCCAACCTCGTTGAGCTTTTTCATGGCAGTTTTAATCGTGCGAGCTTTGAAGTCCTGACCCGGCTGGGGCCAGATGGAGATCACTAAATCCATGGCATTGTCACAGAAAACCCCAAGGCCAGGGTCGCGGATTATTTCACCTCCTGGAATTACTTCAGGGAGGTCTGCTGGGAGAAGGTCCAGGACAGGCTGCGAGACCCAGGTGCAGTGAACGTCTATGCGGTCAAGCATGAGGTACACGTTGCTGAGTTCTGGATCTTGTGTTATATCGGCCTGCAGTAATTGTTTAGCAGGAATTCAAGATGTTCCCAGTCCAACTTACAGCTGTTGGCATCCGACCAAAGAATGTCTGATCCCATCCAACACCACGAACCCAATTATCCTTGGAACCAGCTCCTGGGTTTTCGGAGATATAGCTCTTGATTCTGGTTCGCGCTTCATCCAGAGACTGGGCCCCAAACAAATCAACAGAGTGCAGAAACTCTCCGTACTGAAGCAAGTGGCCATGTCCGTCCCAAAGTCCTGGGATTACATGGCCATCCATTGTTGTTTGATCAGCATCACTTGAACCGACAGCGGTAAAGACTCCATCAGTGACAGTAAAGCATTGAGCTTCAACCTGTTCGGTATCATGAGTCCGGATAGACTTGTAACAGTATGTGACAGGGTTTTCGTTTTCTGAAGCTGTGAGCGGTTGTTGAAGGCGATATGCGACTGCAAAGGCAACGACTATGAGGGGGAGGATGAGACCCCATCTGATGAAGGAGCCTGCGGCAGTCATTGTTGACAATTTTGCCCTTTAATGGACACCAAATCTTGGCATTGGCTCAATTTCAGGTGATTGAAGCAATTTAAATTACTGAAGCTGCAAATTGACAGAGAAGTTGGTGAGTGTTGAGTGTGACCATCAATTATTTGATGCAGTCCATGATGATAATGATAATGAGGTGCATGTTATCGATAAGACTTTGACATACGGTGGGGGAAAAGTCACTCAACAATCTACCACCATCACCACCATCACCATCCTCATCACTAAGCCTCCTACTGGGTAGCAGAAAAATTGACCTTCTAGGTCTTAGGTTACAAAAATAAATAGTCTAAATAGCATAAGATGATCTACTAATTTCGTCTCTTATGCTTCTAGCGGCCAATTGTTCTGATACCCTGAGGGCCGCTTTACCATACAGACCAATACAAAATATCTCGTACAATTTTGAAGTCTTTCACGTTTTCTGGAGTTGGGAGATATTCGATGATGAAAACAAAATTTACTCCTCATTGCTGTCCTTATCGGGTCGCTTCTCCCTTCCAAAGAAAGAAGCCGACTTACCCCAGACGATAAGCTAGCTACATACTAATTATCTACCCAGAGAATAGGATCAAGCAACTTCTGCCACTTGGGGACAAGCATGTAGCGATAGTCCATGTAGAGCCTGCTCAGTCTCTGTCGCTGCTCCTTCTCGTTACCCTCCTGGTACTGAGACGCCATCTCCTTGTCTTCCTCGTACTTGGAGTTCCTGAGAATAGGGTCGAGATCTTTCTGGATAGGTTCGACGAGCATGCCTCGGTATTGCATGTAGAGCATTGAGATGCGCTCATATTGCTTGGCTTCGTCTCCACCAGCGAGTAGAGGACTTTCCGTGTGGGCTTGTCCCTTTTCATCTCCTTTCTCCTCTACCTCCTTTTCAGGCTTCTCGATCTCAAAGATAGACGTTACTGTTTTCTCTCCTGACTTGGCCTTCTTCATCTTCTCCTTGATATTCTTCTCGAAATCCTCCTTGTAACCCTCCTTTGCCTTGGACAGCCTTTCCTTGTACTTCTTCAAGTCCTCGTAAGTGTTCCAATTGCCACCGGGTCCTTCGTCGTCAACCTGGCGGACATCGTAGAGTTCGCATCCATTGAGCTTCTCACACTTGTACACCTTGAATTGCTTGGTGATCAAGTAGACAGGCTTCTCATACTTCAAACCAGTCCGATCTTCATCCTTTACGAGACCCTCCTCCAGTTGGTCTTCGATACCAGCGTAGAGCTCGTCTTCGTGCTTTTCATGCTCTAGATCCGGATTGATCCGGTCCTGGCGTTTCTCGTTCTTGTTCCCACATCCGCAATCATTGACTTTATCGCGTTTTCCGTTCTTGTTTCCACATCCGCAATCGTTGATTTTGTCGCGCTTGTTGATCCTGTTCTTCTTCTCCTCCCTTATCTCTTCCTCCTCATACTCTTTCTCAAATGCCTCGGCATCTGCCTGGACCTCTTTGGCAAAATCAACAGCAGCTTTTACTCTGCGTTCGACTTCCTTTTCAGCCTTTTTCAAATCCTTTCTCTGTCTCTCCTGTTCCTCCTGAGATCTTCCCCACTTGAGTACGGCCATATTGAACAGCTCTTGCAGTTCGTACGCCTCCCTTAGCTTGCGGATTGCCTGCTGAGTTCTTATTGCAAGGGTTTCATCTTCATCGGTTTGTTCTTCGGTCTTGTCGATATTTTCATCGCGACGGTCCAGGTCTGAATCTGAATCCTCATTGGTGGAAGCAGTGGTTCTTGACGTGTTTTTTAAACCTGAAGTTGTACCGAATCCCGCAGTGGTACCAAAGGCCAAGGTATTACTGGAGGTCGAAGCAGTATCGGGGGCCGAAGAAGTATCAGAAGCCGAGGCAGTATCTGATGCTGAGGTAGATTCAGAGATTGAAGTAGATGAAGCAGATTCAGAGACTGAAGTAGATGAAGTAGATTCAGAGAATAAAGTAGATTCAGAGAATAAAGTAGATTCAGAGGCCGAAGTAATGTCAAAGACTGTGGGTGTTACGGTGATGGTTGTGGTAGTCCTTGTCACCGATACCTCCTCGGTCGATGAAGCATTGGAATCAGAGACGCTGTCTCCAGAAGAAGCGGAGGGAGATGCTGAAGCTGTAGAAGAATCCAGTGCCTCAGTCGATGATATTTTGTTACTGTCGACAGCGGCCGACGGGGTCGCAGTAGCCTTGTTCTCGGCGTCCGTGATAGTGGCAGTGGCTTCAGCAGCGAGGATAACACTAAGGGGGGCTGTCAGTCCACCAGGATACAAGGTAGGCATCGCAGCGAGAATCTTGTCTATTCTGGTAGTAGCCGATCTCCATGAGGCGCGATGGGCAACCATCCAGGGAGCACAAGGGCTGGCAGCGGCATGCCCAGCAAGGGCGGCCACAAGAGCAAAACTAAAACGCATCTTAATGATCAAGATGGATTGGCAAAATTAGCGAAAAAAATAATCGAAAGGCTAGTCTCGCAGTTGAGAGCTGGAAGAGGTGGCCGGCTTTATATACGCCAAAGAATAAGGAAGAAGTTACTTGTGCATAGGTCTCAACACAAGCTTCCTCCATCAGTCACGCACATCATAGAGTTCATTGTTGCCACTGAGAGAACTGAGAAGGCTTAGGTTTAAGCTTCTGTTGGGAATTTGACAAAAAAAAACTTGAATATAAACACACCAAAGAGTGGCACGATGCCGAGTCCTCGAGTGATGCCATTTGTTCTATGGACGGAGAACATCGAAGTATAAATCACCAATAGCATCATCAAATTCGACACCGTCATGATAATCCTTCGACTCATATTGTTGAGTGGATAACCGAGGACAAATAGAGGCTCTTCTTACAATATGAAGTTTAGCACCATCCATGGGATGTTGAGTAAACAGCATCACATAAACGCCAGATGATTATGCTTGCTTGGACCAATCTCTTTGCATAATACCAGAAGCTCACAAGAAAATCAGGGAGGCAAAGTATTCACGCAAGCCTCCAAAACTTCACATAGACGAACCCGAGACGGGAAGCATATTCATCCGAGAAAATCGTCAATTATCGTCAATCTATATGGTAATTGTGGCGTAAAACAACATGTCGGTCGTAATTTCGGAATAAAATCATCATATCGACAAACCCAAAGTAAACCCAGACCCCTCCCTATCTTTACATATTATAGCAAGCCTTATCAATACACAAACCCAATCAAGGGCAAAATGCCGTCTCATTCTTCCCCTCACATTCAAGACTTGCTGAAAAGTTTCTTGAACGCACCCTTGATACCCGAGGGCTTCCTGTCGTCGTCCCTTGTTTGTGCCCTGCGTCGCTCTTCGTGTCGCGCTTTGCGACGGGTGTCTTCTGTGTCCATTCTGACGTGCTTGACAGGCCGAGCTTCTTTCTCTCCGTCTCTCGCTCTCGACTTGTCTCTTGTCCTCTCTCGGTCCCTTTCCTTCTCCCGCGGTGGCTCAGGCACAGTGTCGTCACGTCGTACACGTGACGATCGAGGACGTGGCTCTTCAGCGGTAGGGTGAGTACTTCGTCTGTGTCGTGTCGAGGAGCGTTTGGGCGAATCCTCTGGCGGGGCATCTCTTGTGCGTTCTCTGACTGGCTCTGCAACAGGGGCCTCCTCGCGAGGTGGGGGAGTAGCATCCAAGACACGTTCAGAGTTCTTGGCGGTAAATAACTTCTCAGGCGAAGCTGATTCCTCTCGTGCGCGATCCCTAGGCTCTTCGTGCCGAGGCCTACCGGAATGGCTTTGTCGACGTGATCGGCGGTGTCGTTCTACCTCGGGCTCTGGCTGTGGCTCTAGCTCCGGAAATGGCTCACGCTCGGGTTCTGGTTCACGTGCGGGCTCTTTGCCCTTGCTTCGCCTTTCTCTCTCCCTCTCTTTATCATTTTCTTCCTGCCTTGACTCGTGGTAGCGTGTAGGCTCGCGTCTTCGTTCAGCTTCCTCTCGTGTTCGTCGCTCTGACCTTTCTGCTTTGCGTCTATCATGGGCGGCCTGTTCATCTGCCGTGCGACGTTTGCGGCCAGAACTTCCAGAACTGTTATCGGCAGAGAAACCGCTGTCTCGTCTGGGTGTTCTAGGAGACGTATCACGCGCACCTGACTCAGCCGTATCGGCTCGATGGCGACGGTGAGCATGAGAAGATCGCCTTCTACGCTCTCTGCCCTCGTCTTCCTGAGGGAGGCTACGTGAAGCAGGCTCTTCAACCTTACGGGATTCGCGTGGTCGTAAGTCTTCGTCGCGGCGATAGCCCTTGATTTTCGATTCTTCAGATCCACGAGAGCTTCTCGACTTGGCATCGGCCTCACCACGCGAGTCACGAGGTGGCATTTCTTCTTCGTCACGGTGACGACGATGCCGAGATTCATCGTCGCGATGCGAATATCGGTGACGGCGGCTCTCATCATCATCCCGAGGTCGATGAGCTCGCCTCTCTTCATCGGTGCGATGTCTTCGCTCTCGGTCTTCTTCACCGCGGCTGCCTTCAGAACGTTGTGACGCATGCGAGTGTCGGCGCCTGCGGTGTCTATCTCTGTCTCTATCGCTGCGCGACGAGTCAGATTCTCTGCTCCTGTCGTCTGCAAACAAGTCAGCATTAGACTTGTGAAACTCATCGAGTTCATCCTCAAAGCTTCCCCGTGGTGTAGAAACGACTGGGAAGTTGTAGTCATTAGGTTCTGCATTCATCTGATGTTCCAGATTAGGTATATCTCTGCCCCTGAAGTGATCAAAAGGCGATGGGCTACCAGGAGGACTCAGCGCCTCAGCGGTGGCATAAATGACTACAGCTGCAGCCAGTGTATCCTCAGCCTGCTGTATCGACTTCTTTCGGGTTCGCCTCAGGGTGCGGGATCGTTGTAGATCAATCATCTCTGCATCAGGAATCACTATGCCGGGACTTGGTGGTCTTTGGACTTCAGACCCTGCAATTGTGTCAACTGAGATGGGTGTCCGAAATGCCGCATCTCGGAGCCCCTCGTCAACAGTGACCGTCTGGTGCCTGAGGTCGTGTTTCAAGGGAGCTCTAGACGACTCGCCGTCGGCCTGGAAAGAACGGGGCCTGGCGACGGCATCTGCCTGCACTGCTGTTCTTGAGGATTCACCCTGTGTCTCCAAAGAAGGGCGGCCGAGCGGAGGACGCACTGGTACTCTGACTGGCTCGCTTTCAGCACGCGGTGGCTGAGGTCGCTGTGTAGGTTTGGCATCGGCGGGCCGACTCACAGCAGGAACGAAGATGGGGTCTTTGGTATAGACTTCTGTCACAGGACGAACTCTCAACGATCTTCGTGGTCGTTGTTGTTGGGTCAAGAACGTTCGAGGAGGCTCATTACGGGACGACGAACGTGATGAACGCGATTTAGAACCAGATCGCTTTGGGGTCTCTGGCATGACGGCAATTGCTTTGCCTTTGTCACGGGAAGGGATATCGACAACCTTGACGGCATCATGCTCAGACCGACCAAGCCCCACAGATTTCACCTCAGTCGCTTGGGCAGGTTTTGGTTCTGAGAGCTGAGTGTCATCTGTATCTGGAGTCTTGACTTCACGGAGCATATTATCGGCCGTTTCCTGCTGGGGCTGCCATTCATCGACGGTATGCGCCTCGTTCTCAATTGCTCTGGTTGCCTCAGTAGGCGCTTCGGGAAGTTGAACATCCGACAGTCTGTCGTCCTTTTCTTCATATACTGCTCGATTGTCCTCAGAGGTGTCCTCAGTCGTCCCAGGAACTTGAGTGGTTTGCTCGAGGCTGCGTGGTGCACCTATCCTGTCAATGCCGATAGGAGAGATATCCCTAGAAACATGGGTATCGTCATCGCTATTATCGTCGTCGCTGTCGTCATCGGTCGCAGTTTCCTCTGGGTGTTTCTGATCCATATCGTCTTTGGTGATGTTGACGATATGTTCATTGTCTGCATCCACCTCAGAGTCGGACACTTCTGGATCTCGGTCTTCCAAGTCATCTGGCAAAGGCTCATCATCATCCACGGCTGCAAGATTTCGAGTGGCAACGGGAGATGATGTCAATCTTTCTGGGGAAAGTTTGGCCTCAGTTGTCAGGGTTTGCGGCAGAACAGAAGGAGTTGGCTCATCATGTTCAGACTCGTCATCAACATCAGAATCCGATTCGTTTTCTTCGTTGAGGACAATCGAATGTAAGGAAGGATCTCGCGCTTGGGGTTCGTTCTCTTCATGTTCGGCTTCAGACTCGCTGTCTGCCTCGGAGAGCTCGTCCAATACATCGGGGACTGGAATTTCGTTGGGCGGTTTCTCAACTACTGACTCAGGTGACGGAGATCTTGTTATAACAGCAGACACATCGGGTTCCGAATCGACTTCATTTTGGTTGGGAGCTGAAGGTTCAAGGAGGATAGCCTCGGGTGTAGATTGCAGGAGATCGGGACTTGGGGAATGCGAACGAGACTGGTGATCCGAGGCTTCTTTCCCTACTGTGTCCGGTTCCGTAGATACCGATGAAGCAGAGTCAGAAAGGTCTGGTTCCTCAGCTTCGACTGCGATATGATCCAACGATCCTGATGGCTCTGTTTGATGTGCGGCTGGTGAAACTGAGGAATGATCAAGTGAAGTTTCATTTCCTGATTGAGATTGATGCTCGGCGATAGTTGACTTTGGAATGAGAGTTGGTTCCGGTGCAGGCGAATCATCTCTGTCAATAATTTGACTTCGTTGGTCCATACCGGACTCATCATCATCGTTATCATCGCCGTCGTCGTCGTCGTCGTCATTATCATCTCCATCAAGATTTACCTCGATTGTTCCAGCTTGTGGGCCATCCAAAGTCACATCAGTGTCCAGGCGCTCAGGACCGGGAGGAGTATGTTCGGGATCTTCATCGTCATCTTCATCTTCCTCATCATCTAACGAAGAATCATCGTCTTCTTTAGCAGCGGCCAATACATTATAGTCAACGACGACAGCAGGTTTGTTCAACTCCAGACTCGAGCCGTGTTCTTCGATAGGATCCCTTGATTGCTCATGTACATGACTAACTTCGGATTTCTCGGCTTCGGAAGCTTCAGAAGCTTCAGAAGCTTCAGAACCGTCATCAGAGTCGGTGTCGTTGTCTTTGAGCGTCATAGTCTGTCCAACAGCTTCATCTTGACCCAAATCTGGCTCATGTAGTTCAAAAGAAACGTCGTTGCCTTGAACTTCGAGGTCTGGTTTGGTAACGGGGTAAGACGGCTGGTCAATTGAGGAGCGTCGAGAAGTCGCACTCTGTTGGTCAAGATTGCTGACGTTATCGTCTGGATCGTCATCTGGATCGTCATCTGGATCGTCATCTGGATCGTCATCTGAGTCGACATCTTGGTGAGAATCTTTGTGATGAACATCGGCGGGACTGGCGGGTACAGGAGAGGATCGTCCATGAATGGACCTGGACGCTTCATGTTCGTCGTCTTCAGACTCATCTAGTGAGCTGGCATTTGAGGCAACGTCACTCTCCTCTTCTTCAACGGCTGTTTCTGTTCTTGAACCAAGGCCCTCATACTTGTGGCCATCTTGTGGGACTACATCGTCTTCTCGAGTTTGAGCTGGCTCAGTCGCCTGTGGTTGCTCCGGAACTTGGCTATGGATCATGAGTGACTCCTCTAATTCTGACTTCTCATCCTCGACGGATTCGTCCTCGGATAAATCAGAGTCTGAGTCTTGGTCATCGGGTCCTGCAACGCTCGCCTCAGACTCCTCAGGCAGTTCTCGGGATGTCTGTAGCACATGGCCGAAGTCGGTTTCCAGAATTTTGGATTGGTGAGTAGCATCCGGTGTATCGATAGGCTGCAATAGCCCTGACGGTGAGTTGTTCGCGTCTGGTTCGGCATGGCCAATACTGTCTTTGTTGTCTAGCAGCTGTACTTGAGACTTTTCGGCTGCTGTGCGCGAAGACGTGGAAATTTCTGAATCGTCATCAGAAACTACCGAAGCTGATGCTGATGATGCGCTGCGAGCAATTATGACTGGAAAATATGAGTCCATTCTCCCAGACTTCTCATTGCCATCATGAGTATTGTAAGATGGCTCTGAGTCTGGTTCCCCAGCAAGTGTCTCAGTCGTCTCGGGCTGCAGAGGCTGGGGAGTCGCGGTAGCAATTGAGTCGACATTTACAGGGTCAATTTCATTGACAGCGTCTTCCGATTGGTCTGGAGTGCCCTGCTCATGTGGAGTGCCTGGTGTGGGCTCTCTAGCGTTGCTGGTGGCTGGGTGGCTCGTAACCAGATCGCTATCCTGGAGATCAAGATCCAGAGTCTTACTCACAACTCGATCTTGTGGGTCTTCGTCCACCGCTGAAAGAGTTTCTTGCAGTCCTGGCCTTGTGGTTCCTGTGGCGGTCTGGTTATTCTGGTCGCTCGGCGCTTCAGTCATCAATGACCGGCTCTTGAGTTCTGAGCTCTCCTCATAGTGCTGTCTTTCTGAAAGTTCCTGGGTATCGTCTGAAAGCAGCTCTGAAGCGTCATTGTCCATCTTTTTATCCAGCTCCGTAGAATTTCCATAATTTTGTGCAAAATCAAAAGGGGCATTTTGTAATGAACCATTTTCCTCACCTTTTTTGACCGGGTTCTTGGTCCTTGGAATTGGTCCGAGAGTATCCTTGCTCTCTTCATCTTCCTTCGCCCTCGTATCTTCCTTGGTGGTGACTTTGACTGGCTCGTCTTCCTTCTTTTCTGCTTCGGCAGGAGGTACATCAGCAGAATCATCAATAGGTTTGACGATGGCATCCTCGGGTTCCGAGGCTGGTGTTTCGTCTACAGGTTTTGATTGACCTTCTCCTTCTGGTGGACGAGGTTCGTGTACTGTTGGTGTCGCTACGTCCTCGGCGTTCTTGGGATCATCGACTGCTTGATCGTCAGTAGAGACTGTGTCACCGGCCGGGGGCTCTTCAGAAGCAGGCACGGGTTCTGCTACTGGAGTCGCTTCCGTAGTTTCTTCAGCCGTAGTGATCTCCTTGGATTCTTCTTGTGCAGCGGTGGGCGGTGATTGGCTGAGCTCGTCTTCAGCTATAGGTGCAGATGCAGGTGGTTCTTCTGCTGATTTTACATCTTCTCCTGCCTTATCGTCAGAGGCTATAGGAGCTTCGATATACTCGTCTTTGGCAGATTTTTCTTCTTCCTCTGGTGTATTGTCAGCTGGTGCGGAGCCTTGCTGTGGTTCTTCTTGAGCTTGAGCCGTCTGTTCTTCCTCGGCCAGTTTCTCTTCAGACACCGATGCTTCTTTCACAGGTTCAACTTCTGCCTCTGCTTCTGCTTCTGCTTCTGGGGGGTTGTCTTGAACGGGAACCTCCACAACTGACTCGGCCTCGGAAACATCGGCTTCTTTCGAATCATCACCAACTACAGTGGGCTCCTCAGCTGGCGTAACCTCAGGAGTTTCTGCTTCCTTTGGCTCGTCGCTGGGGGCTACTAGTGGCTCTGGCTCATCATTAGATGCTTGAGCTGTTTCCTCCGGCTTCTCATCGGTCGCTGGCGGCTCTGTAGTTGGTTCCTGCTCAGCAGTCTTGTCCTTCTCCTTGGATTCGCCATCTTCAGGCGCAGGAGCGGGAGCGGGAGTATCCGATTCGTTATCAGAAACCTCGGCCACTGTTTGTTCTGGCACGCCATCGGGCGGAGTTGCGCCTCCGGGTTTATCGTCAACTTCAGCCGCGCCATCGGTTTCAGCACTTGGTGCTTCGCTTTCTCCTGGATCAACATCCACTACAGGTATTTCCTCTGGTTTATCGCTAGTCGAAGGCGTGGCCTCTGGCGCTGTCTGATCCTCGTCAGAAGCTTCAGTTGCACCTTGTATGTCGTTGTCATCTGCAAGTGTTTCAACAACTGGCTTCTCCTCCAAGGTTGAGTCTTCTACTTCTTCTGGCTTGCTGGGTACAGGATCATCCGGTGTCTCCTGCTTCTCGTCAACTGCAGGGGCTTCATCTGCGGAGTCCTCGTCAGACATTTCGACATCTTCGGCTGTCTGCTGTGCAGGTTGTGTCGCGTCCAAATCCTTGTCGTCCAAGGCAGGCTCGTCGTCAGCCGGATTGTCCAAAGGTGGCGATTCAGTCTCAGGCTTCTCATCATGTCCTGTAGCGTCGTCAATTGGCTGCTTGGCTTCCTCCTCAGCGACAGGTTCGTCTAGCGCTGCTTTTTCTTTCGTAGAAATAAGAGTGCTTTCCTCCGGTTCGTTGTCATCTGCGCCAGAGGCTACTGGTTCTTGAGTTTCCTCAGCGTCAGTGTGGGGTGAAATTTTATCGTTGCTTTCAGGCTCCTTTGGCGCTTCATTGTCGGGCACGGGTTTATCTTGTGCACCCTCATCAAGTGGTTCCTGTACAACATTCTCTGCTTCAACAACCGAACCCTTGCTAGCTTCACTGATGACTTGGGCGTTTGCCTCATCGGTATCCAAAACATCAGGAGCATGGGAGGTCTTGCCCTCCAATGGTGAATCATCTCCCGGATTGACAGATATTTGCAGTGTTTCTCCATCGACGGCTTTGTCTGTCACAGACGCGATAGTATCGTCATCACTGGCTTCAGAAGCAGAATCTTCAGAAGTATCGTCTTCAGCGGGATCAATCTCTGCTGCTGCCCCTTCTTGAGCAGTAGACTCTGGCTTCACCTGAGGTGAATCGGATTTTTCTGCTGCGGATTCAGGCTCCTTCTTGTCAACAGTATCAGCTAGTTCCACTGTTTCGGTACTGTCTTCTGCTTCCTCATTGGAAGGAGGAGCAGGCACATCGACTTTCTCTGCAGAAGTTTCAGGGGGCGAAGGCTTATCCTTCTTCTCATCAGTTGATTCCGTGATTGGAGAGTCCGAATCGTCTTCTTTCGCCGAGTCCAGTGTATCTTTCTCGGCAAGAGCTGGTTCTTCTTCCGCAGTCTTGGTAGGTAGCGCGTCTGTGGCTTTGTCGCTTTCCGCTGGTTGGTGTTCAGAATCGGAATCGTCGTCTTCATCGTCTTCATCATCATCTTCGCTCTCAGATGTTGCTTCCGACTCGCTCATGTTTGCCACAACGGTGTTGTCTTTGCCTTCTATGGCTGTGGCTTTCGGTTCCGAAACCTCAACATCATTATTCTCGGGCTCAACGGATGATTCGGGTGCTTCGGTCTCTGCTGAGGCTTCCTGAGAGTCATCCTTCTTTTCCAATAGTGATGGCTCTTCCTTAGCTTCGTTAGACATTTCCTTCGTGGTCGGTCTGGCGGAATCCACTTCACTGTCAGCGTTTGTAGCACGTTCAGTCGATTTGCCTTCTAAGCTCTCGGTATCCGAATTGCCAATATCTTTGTTGTTGGCAACCTCTTCAGGCGCGCCATTGTCTGGCTCGACATCTGACTCTGACTCAGACTCGGAGTCGGAGTCGGACTCGTCTTCATCTTCAGAAGAAACATCGTCTTTAGGCACAACCACTTGTTCAGATTCCACGTCACTTTCTGTCTTGACAACCTCGGGGGTGTCTTTTACCGATTCAACAGTAGGTTCAAACTTTGTAGAGGAGTCAGACTCGACTGCCGGTGGCTTGTCAGACACGGACTCAGACTCGGGGGCAGATTTGACGGCAGGCTCAGTGGCTGGCTGGTCAGACGCTGTCTCGGGTGTAGAAGATGGTTCATCAGAGGCAACCATCTCGGCAGCTTCGGTCTCGGCAGCAGGCTTGAGCTCCGCTGAAGGCTCATCAAGGGCTTGTTCAGAAGCTGGTTTATCAAGGTCTACCTCGGGCTCAGTACCAGGTTTAGAATCGTCAGCGGGCTTAAGAACAGGTTCGGCGGTAGGCTCGGCAGAAGGCTCAGTTTCTGGCTGATCAGATGCAGTCTCAGGCGCGGAAGGTGGTTTGTCGGAGGCAGCCTTCTCAACAACTTCAGGCTCAGAATCGACAGAAGCTTCAGCCTCGGCAACGGTCTCAAGCTCAGGCTCTAGAGCTGGTTCATCTACAGCAGCTTTTTCCGCAACTTCAGGCTCAGTGATGGGCTGAACAACTGAGTCATCAGATTCAGGTTGGGTAGCTTCAGCCTCCACAGCAGCTTCAGACTCAGAAACTGGTTCAATAGCCTGCTCGACTACTTTAGGCTCAGTGACGGCTTCGGCGGCAGACTTATCGGAGGGAGCTTCAGAATCGATAACAGTCTCGGGCTCAGGAGCAATCTCAGGCTCGACAGTTGACTCAACAGCCTTCTCGGTTACTTCAGACTCAGTGGGAGATTCAGTAGCAGACTTATCGGAGGGAGCTTCAGAGTCGATAACAGTCTCGGGCTTAGCAACAGTCTCAGGTTTAGCAGCATCCTTGGGCTCAGCAACTGACTCAACAGCCTTCTCAGTTGCTTCAGGTTCAGTAGCAGGTCCGGTAACAGACTTGTTGGAGGGGTATTCAGAATCGACAGTAGTCTCGGGCTCTGGCTCCGTAGTTGATTCGTTGGGGAGAGCCTTTTCAGCAGCTTCGGGGTCAGTAGCAGATTCAGTAGTCGGGTTATCAGTCTTGGGCTTGGCAGCAGTCTTGGGCTCAGAAGTTGGTTCATTAGAAGCCTGTTCAGAAACCTCAGGCCCAGTGGCTGGCTCAGTGGCAGCCTCGACAGGAGCTTCTGGCTCAATAATGGGCTCCGTCGTGACTTGAACTTCTGCTTCGTCGGTAGGGACAGCTGCTGGCTCGGCTGTGACTGGCATCTCGATTCCACTCTTACTGCCCTTCTTCTTCTTTTTCTTCTTTGTCTTCTTTGACGTCGAAGCGGTTGCATCTTCTGCCTGGGCAGCCTCGTCCTTGGGAGCCTCTGTTATTGGCACCTGTTCCTCAGCTGTCTCATCGCTAGCCGCGTTGCCCGCCTCCGAATGCACAGCATCTGGGATTGGTGCCTCCTTCTCGGTCGGTATGTCGTCTGCGTCTTCGGCATCCTCCTTTTCAGGTGGAGCAGCGGTAGCGTCGTCGTTCTTCTTAGCTTCTTCCACGGGAGCCGACTCTTTGCTTTTGGTAGAGTTCTGTGTCTCGGCTGAAATAGCTGGCTTCTCATCCTCCGCGTCCTTATTATCTTCAGTAGGCATCGTCACCTGAGCGTCCTTGTCGCTAGATTGCTCAGCTTCATCGGATTTCCTAACTGTCCTATCGTTTGAAGGGGCTTCGTCCGGCGTTAACGGCATCTCGTCATTTGCGACTGGCTTGCTTTCGGGCTCGCCTGCTGTGTCCTTGGCGGGTGCCTCCTCGGTCGCAGCAGGGGCTTCGTCTGCTGGTTCCGGCTTGTTATCTGACTGAGAAGAGTTTTCGTTGCCATGTTCGGACGTTTTTTCTTCCTCTAGAGTCGCCGCAGCTTCATTTTCAGGGGCTTTCTCGGGTTCCGAAGGCGCTTCCGAGGTGGCAGCTTCACCGACGTCAGCTGGTTTGTCTTCCTCAGACTTGAGATCGGCTGCCGTTTCAGGCTCTTGCGCAGCTTCGGGTGCCTTAGTTTGTTCCTTTGTTCCAAGAGCCTCAGAAGATACCTCTTCCACAACAGGCGCAGTCGAGGGCTCTTCTGTTTGCTTATCTTCAGCCAGGGGTTCGTCTGCAGGATCAGACTCCTTGGTTGGAGCTGGGCCTTCCGGCGCAGGTGGTACCTCGTCCGTGGGGTTAGGCTCGGGTTCGTCTTTGCCAGACGTGCCCACTACTAAAGCTTCACTTTCAGTCTTTGGCTCTTCTGCGGCATTTTCGTCCTTTGTCGAGGGTTCCTTCATTTTCGGCTCCTCGGCAGGTGCTGGATCTTCTGAAGGCCTTGGTTCCTCAGGTGCTGACTCTTCCACTGCTTTTGATTCCTCGACAGGTGTTGGCTCCTCGGTTGGCTCTGGTTCTTCAGTAGGCTTTGACTCTTTTGAAGGATCTGGTTCCTCGGAAGGCTTAGGCTCTTCAAAGGGTTTTGTCTCCTCAGCAGGTGCTTGCTCTTTCGAAGGCTCTGGTGCCTCGACTAGCTCTAGTTCATCAGCAGGCTTGTGCTCTTCTGCAGGTGCTGGCTGCTCAGTTGACGTTGGCTCTTCTGAAGGCTCTGGTGCCTCGATAGTTTTTGGCTCCTCCTTTGGCTCCTCTACAGGTGCTGGCTCATCAGCGGGTTTGGGCTCTTCACCAGGCGTTGACTCTTCTACAGGTGCAGGCTCTTCAGTGGGCTTTAGCTCCTCGGTAGACGCTGGCTCTTTTGAAGGTTCTGGTTCCTCGGAAGGGCTAGGCTCTTCCGCAGGCTTAGGCTCTTCAGCGGGCGTTGGCTCTTCAACAGGTGTTGGCTCTTCAACAGGTGTTGGCTCCTCAGAAGGCTTGGACTCTTCAGAGGGTTTTGTCTCCTCAGCAGATGCTTGCTCTTCTGAAGGTTCTGGTTCCTCAACAGATTTTTGCTCCTCCTTTGACTCTTCAGTGGGAATCTCTTCCTTCGAAGATGCTGGCTCCTCTGATGGAGGTAATGTCTTTTCAACTGGCTGGGATTCCACTTCCGATTCGGAAGCTTTAGTTTCCTCTGCCTTTGGCTCAGCCGGAACAGTCACCACTTCCTGCTTGTCCTTGGCAACAGGTGGTGGGTCGAGAGCTTTGTCTTTGGAAGAGCCAACCTCCTTTGACGAAGAATGTGAGTGTTTCGACTTGTGATGATGGGATTTCTCAGACTTTGCAGCTGTTTTCTTCTTGTCTTTCTCCTCCTTCTCTTTCTTCTCCTTCTTCTCCTTTTCCTTCTTCTTCTTCTTCTGGCTCTTACTTGTAGATTTGGATGCAGCAGCCATCGAAGGTTCATCATCATCACCGTCGCTGCCCTTTTCTTGAGTGTCGACTACCTCAGGCTCGGCTGCCTTCTCGTCCTTGGGGAGAGACTCTTCGCTGGTAGGAGCTTCACTTGGCGTGCTTGGTTCCTGTGCAGCTGTTGCATCATCACCTTTGGTTGATGTTTCTTCTGTCGCTGGAGTTTCCGCTGTAGGGGCTTCAACTGCTGGTGACTCCGCCACAGGGGCTTCTTCTGTAGGTGCCTCATCCGGGGCGGCGTCTTGCTCGGCTGAGTCTTCCTGACCTAGAGCTTCCACGGGAGTAGCCTCCTCGCCCGCTTCAGAAGTTGGCGTCTCGTTCGGAGGTGCACCTTCCTTCACAGGTGGCTCTTCCTCCTTGTCGGCTTCATCGTATTTGGTGTCTTTGGCAGATTCGTCCTCCTTGGACGCCGCCTCTGGTGTGGGTGTCTCTTCACCAGCAGCCTTGTCTTCCGTGGCTGATGCGTCCTTGGCATCGGCGTTGTCCTGTGTTCCGGCCGTTTCAGGTTCATCAGTCTTTGCCTCTACCTCCTTCTCCTCCTCTACCTTCTCCGGCTCCTTGCTCGCCTCGGCAGTTGGAGGTGGGGGAATTGGTATAGAAGGAGGTTCTGGTAGCGACTTTGAGTCTTTTCTCTTGCTCTTCTTGCTCTTTTTCTTACTTGAAGAGCTTGCTGAAGGCTCATCTTGTGCTGAAGGTTCTTGTGGCGGAGGTGGTGGTGGAGGTGGCATGAAGGCTGCTTGCTCAGCGGCTGCTGCTGTCGCCTTGTCTTTCTGCTTCTTCAGTTTCTTTTTATCCTTCTTGGATAATGTTGGTGATGGGGGTGCCATTGGTGCCCTTGGCAGTCCTTGTGAGTACCCATCCCCACCTATGTATGTATATATGTCTCAGTATATATATAAGAAAAAATAGACGAAAAATGCCAAAGTATATCAAATTCAACTCACCTTGATATGGGTTCTCGACATCATCCTCAGCGTCTGAGAGTTCGGGTTGTGAATATTGAACGTTTGAGAAGTTGGAAAACTGTACATTGCCCCAATTAATTTGTGTCCTACCACTGGGGACAGGGTAATTATAGTTGTAGCCGTAGCCGTAACTCATACTTTCTCGTCTTTATCCGCTTCTGACATTATGAAAAAGGGATCTCAACAGGAAAAAAAACCCGGGGGAACAAGTCTATTATCTTGCTTCTTCTTGCAGCACGCCAGTCAGGCAATCGGGTAGCTGCAGTAGGGCACCGAGTGTTAGATACTCCAGGCCCTGAAGTCGTATGTATGTCAAGCCTCCTACCTACCTGGGAAGTACCCGTAAAAATTGTAGCGTATACAGATAGTCTGTGTGTGTCGCAATTGGGGGTGTATAATGTTAGATGTTGTTGGGTTGGGGTATCATGCGGCGTACTGCAGAGGGCGACAGACAGCACAGCAAATAGAGAGAAGAAGAAAAAGCAATAAAAAAAAGTCTATTGGACGGTAAGACAAAAGCAGAATGGTTGTGAGATCAGTAACGTTGATTTGCAAGATGCAAGGCTCGGATCATAACGGGCGAATGGGTGGGAGGTCCGGAGAGGTCATTCACGAGCGGTATTCTTGAGGCGAACCGACGTTGGATGGCAGGTATGGGTCCGTTTCCGATTACTCTTTCCCTCTCTGCAGGCTGGGAGGAGAGAGAAAAAAAAGCATGCAAGCCTGACAAAGCCCAGTCCCCTGCTTGCGATGGGCCACAGGCGCCCAAAAAACCATGGATAATAGCGACATGCTGCATCGTGCCTATGCGCAATTGGCCCATGCAGGACCGATGTTGGCTGGCGCCACGTCGCTGGGGCGGTAGAGGTTGGGTTCCATATAGAGTACAGTAAGGCGAGCCTGACCAAGGACCAAGACCGAATGGGGCGAGCGATCAAGAAATCGACGAGGTTGAACAATGATGCATTGAATCACCAGGTCAAGCCAAGTGTCGATGAGGCCTAGTTCTAGCTATCGCGGCCCAATAAAATCTGCCCTTTTTGCAGAGTAACTTGCTTGATACTGTAGGAGAATCAATAAATACTGTTTTTTTAGGTACTGTACGGACGGACCTGCATGAGACGGCCCGCTGCCAGCATGACAATTAAGCGATTTTGAACCAAGCGCATATACGTAGTGACGATGATCCATGGGTGTTACCTACGATACGGACACAGATAGAGACGGAAGTGCTGGAAATAGACATCAAGGTCTTGACCGATAATACCAAATGACATGTTCAATATGTCGGTGATTGAGCCTCAAGTCATGCTCGACATACTAATATGGTCATTATACCGCACTTGGTCCACCGCTCTCTGCAGACTTATCCAGCTTGACTTCGATATCGATGGCTGATCAAGTCAACTAGTCCCACCATCCCCACGCCAAACACCGCTCCTTGCAGGCGGATCCCGGTACGGGCCTCGTTAGGGTGTCCCGGGCGGAGGACGAGGACGAGGACGACATATCTCAAAAAAACCCTTGGGCGACTCGGCAGGTCGATCGGTTGTGGATAGCTGCAACTGAGCGGTTTAGTTGCTCCAGATGTGCAACGTGGCTCGCCTCTGAAGCTTCTTCTAGCCGACCCATTATGCATCTCGATATGTACATGTATCTGAATCGAAGCACCCTCGGGCCTCAGATTAGGTAGGCCATTCCATCCATTCCCACCTCGGTGGGGGTAGGGCCATCATCAATGATGACAATCAATGTCGATGTACATGCATAGATAGGTACCTGCCTATGAATGGGAAGTTGTGTGGTATTTGACTCTGCACATCATAGCCAATCGCGCGATCTGGGGGTGACATGTGAGTTGCATGGCTAGAGGTACAGGTATTTGTTCTGTGCCCGATAACGTCTTGACTGATGGTGCAATGTTCGGGCTGCTGAGCCGACATGTGATCCACAGCCAACTCGAGACTTTGTTCTGCCCCTGTAAGTCAAAGTCAAATTCTTTCTTAAAAAAGGCACTGGCATGGAGCGTTAGCGGAGCCAAGTCATCGAACTCTGTGTGGTAGAAAAGCTTGAGCTAGTAATGATTACCTAAGTAAAGACGCAAAAGTGTCTTTATATTGTTTTTGGTCTGTATAACGAGGGTTCGAACTTAGGCCCTCCGGGGTACAGATAACAAGTCAGAAGGGGCGGTTAGCTCTAACCTTGATAACATAGCCGGTCAGTTTACCCTATACTATCAATAAATCTACTATAACTATGTAAAACTATTGCAAATAGTGTGCAACTAAGATATATTCTATATTAATTATATTTGTGTTATCATATACTCCTAGATATCCTGATACCCAAGCAGAACTCCATATATGTGTGGTGGTGAGTTATTAACCTTCCAAATGATGAGCTGCGACCTTGGTGTTATTTTGCCCAAGTACAACAGCAGGACTCCATGTCAAGTATTGCCAATGTCTCTCGCAATAAACCATCATTTCTGAATGTTACAAATCTTGTTCCCAAAAGGCCACTACATCCTCAAGTTTCCCTTCCCATCTTTATGCAGCGGTAGCTCGTCTCCTGACCCTCTTTCGCTCATGTTGTAATGGGGAAGACTTCCGTGACCTGTACCAAGCTCAAGTTGGCTTTCGTTGGACGCTCGGTCATCTTCTATGCGATGAAACTGTCTTGTGCCTGCCTTTCCGGTTCCACCGATGGTGACGAGTTCGTTTGGCCTGTTGGAGCGAGTCGCGGCCGTTTTCCTGGAACGTGACGCACTTTCGAATTTTGAAGACACCCTTAGCAGGAGTGGTCTCAGGGTCGGGAGACAAAGGGCGATGGTTCCACAGGCTACTTCGACGACACACCAGGTGCATGCTGTAGCAAGGGTCCCTATTGAGGTCAGCCGAGGTCACTTGTACGTAGTTCGTGAAATCCTACATGTAGTGTCGGTAATTTGGAATTGCATAATGGTTGTGAATCTGTATATACTGGCAAACAAAACACTGAAAGACGAACTGTTAGCAGCTTCTAAAAATGAAACATGGAGAAAGTAAATGAGACTTACAAACCACCGAGCAGGAAGATGACCAACAGGGACAGCTTCTGAGCAACGTTGACTTGCAATTTCAAAATCTGCCTCACTGGCAAACACAGAATGGCAATATCAGTCGCAATGTTGGGGATTGCATTGCCGATGAAGGAAGCTTTGAGATCAATGCATGTGCCCTCCGTCAACCACGGCATCCAAGCCCTTCTGATCGGACGGCACTGGAAGATACACACAGCGCAGATGGCTATCCACCAAGCAACGACGGTAGCGGCGATGATAGCTGAGACCAATTTGAAGCGGCGTGATGGGAAGATGCGTAGATACATCTGTAACAAAGCAAGTTTGACCATCATTACTGCAGTGACGTAGATGCATTCGAAGGCGAGGAGGATCTTGAAGAAGATGGCTTGGTCTTCCAATGACACATCTGTGGCGTGTTTGCCGAGGCCATGAGCAATCACTATAGTTAATTGTTAGAGACAATTGTGGGATGAGAGCACATCTTACTTACTGCCATAGTTGAGCCCCCCTGTGATAAAGACCAAGACCTTTAGCCTATTGTTAGTTGTATGAATCTTGGCATAGGGCGGAATGATAATGCACGAACCAACGCTACCACAGTCAGCCAGTCATCAAGTCCATAGCCAATCCGAACATATCGAGCCCAGAAGCGCAATGCGACAAAGATAGCCGATAGAACTAGTACAATCGTTGTCGTGGTGTTAAGCTCGCTGCTGCGGTCAGCCTTTGGGTCGTCACGCGCATAAAGCCCACCCATAGCGACAAGAGATGGGAGAATAAATGAGAAAGAAGGTCGAAAGAAGGAGGGACCAGTTTCCAAAGCCCACGGAGAGAAAGGGCTAAGTTAAAAGTAATTAAGCATTTGGCTACTCGGTAGACTAATGCTAGGCGCAGGATGACATCCCAATTTAATACTGATTTATTATTCCTAAACAGTAAAACTGTTTGCAGTAGGGCCACAGGGACGAGCAGGGCTGGCGGCGACGGAGGCTACATAGGGGATAGATTGTGTAGATCAGGCGTCAAGTTGGCTGGAATCTCGAATTAATTGAAGACTAGACAAGGTTCTAGGCTCGTTCTCCGTGGCCCGCGACACTCTGTTTTGGAGACGAGTGTTTCGATTTTTTCCTACGAACTCGAACAATACTACTATGTACCGAGTCCTTAGAGAAGGGACGGGCGTTTTCCCCGTTAACCTTATTATGAACCTATAAGAAGTCACGCCTCAATGTCTCGGCCCTGCAGACTGAGTTGAGCCGCCACCCATGATGAAGTCAAAGCGACACCAAAACCTGACAGGCAATATTCCTGGCTGGCTTACTTCCAGGGAACCGAGTCAGTTAATGCTGTGCGTATGTCGTATGTATAGTTGCAGAGCTTTGGTACGATATCTAGTATATCCTTGAAGCCTTCTCACGTCAAAGCGTTTTATCCCTTGTTGTTACGGCTAAGGCGGAACGATAGAAACGTGCTAAACGTGACAAAAACCGGGGCATCCTCAAGCGATGGAACGAACTCTGAATGATGCCAGAGCCGGATTACATACAGTGGCATACGCCTCAAACTGGTAGCACCTAAGCCAGGTACACGCAACATTGTTTCTCAGTCGAGTCGCTAATATAATAGTACATACATACAAGGCTAGTGCCAAGAACCCTACGCAGTCTGTGTCCATTGCGGTTCCCATTTGCCAATGCGGCTCCTAAAGGCTGCTAGCGGCATGTATTGCTCAGGAGTTGTGAACTTTGTCTCACGATTGTTGCTTTTGTGATCTCCATTGCATATTGGCCGACGGACGGCTGAACGCGGATCTTCATCAGCATTCGAGCCCCTATCTCTCACGGGAGGAAACTTGGAGAATATCTTTTGATCATCAAGAACTTGCACTATCTCGATCAGTGGTCCCGTATTTGACGTGCGGGCCTGGAGAGAAATTTCTTCCACTTGGAAGTTGTTTCGTATAATGGTACGG
Source organism: Fusarium pseudograminearum CS3096 (assembly GCF_000303195.2). Taxonomy (NCBI): domain Eukaryota; kingdom Fungi; phylum Ascomycota; class Sordariomycetes; order Hypocreales; family Nectriaceae; genus Fusarium; species Fusarium pseudograminearum. The sequence continues at coordinate 9,905,422 of NC_031951.1, forward strand.
ATATTAGATCCTGTCAATCCACTGCTCCATACGGACTAATGTAGTTAAATGCAACATCATACCGTACTCACCCCACAAGGTCAGGCCGTTTCTTGGTCCCTGGGGGGTCCCTTCAGGTTTGACAGACGTCTTTCGCCTCCCTTAATTTTGCTACAGACTCCCGGAATAAGCTTGCGGCGAACCAAGTGGGCGGGATATCTGTATCGACCTAATCTGTACCCGTGCTCTGTATAGACAGCGGAAGAATATTGTCAACAACCCGAAAGGTGATGCAAGCAGATTCTTCTCCAGCCGTTAGATACTACATATGCATCGTATCCGTCCTCAACTACACCTCAACAAGCACGGACAATTCGTTAACAAAAATAGCGTTGGTTATGGTTACGGAACTTTACGATGGCTTTTCAATTTCTGGGCTGTCAATGCGGATGTCCATGCTTCAAGACAGCCACGAAACATGGCAAAAGACATAGGGTTGGGCCAGTCTCTAGCCTCAGTCGCTCAGTCGACAAGAAGCGCACTGAGGCGTTAAACGCGCTATCGCGTCTGAGCTAGCCTTTGCAAATAGTCGAGATGCTCAAGTTCAAAGCCTCAAGGAGCACTAGTTAGCTTTGCCATAACAGCCATGAAACGGGCAAAGATACACTAATCTACCAGTCTACTACCAATACGGTATCCAGTTAACCACCTGTGAGATCCACAAGATCAACAATGAAATCTTCTTCATTAATCTTTAGCGAAGTAACAGCTGTCAAAATCTAATAGTCAGGATTAACATCACACTATTAATATGATCGGGCCTTATCTAACGATGCTTGCTGGCCCATGCTAGACTAGTACGACTCCAACGGTCTCATCAGCTCGTGGACCTGATCAACACTCACGAGTCAAGTGCAAACGAAAGCAAGCCATCCCCGGAGTGACATCGTTCCTCTGCAACAGAGTGGGACTAGGGGACCGACAAACCCCTCAAGGGACCAGGCGGTATAGACATAGTTCTTACTATGTATATCATGTCCTTCCTCCAGGCTTTGAACTCATTATATTAGTTAGTCAACGACACGTTTAAGCATAACTGAATATCATTCAGTACACGGCCATGCCTACCAATCCCACTATTGTCTTCGCTCCTGGCGCCTGGCACACTGCCGACTGCTACGATGTCGTGCGAAACGATCTCAACTCCCGAGGCTGGTCTACCGAAGCTGTTGACTACCCCTCTGTTGGCGCCGAGCCACCTACCAAGGGACTGAGCGAGGACGTCAGTGCCGTTCGCGCTGTTGTAGAGAGACTCGTTGAGGAGGGCAAGAAGGTTATGGTCGTCGTCCACTCATACGGTGGACTTGTTGGCGCTGAGGCAGTCAAGGGATTGAGCTTGAAGCAGCGTGCGCAAGAGGGCAAGACTGGCGGTGTGATCCAGCTTGTTTACTTGAGTGCCTTTGTTATGCCCAAGGGAAAGAGTATTCTTGAGCTTCTTGGTGGACAGTATCTCCCATGGATGCGAGTCGAGGTAAGTTACCAACTATAATTCTCGGCCAAAGAATTGAATTATTGACATATGCAATAGGGTGACTATGTCCACGCTGACACACCTGAGAACGTCTTCTACCATGATGTGGATGCTGAGACTCAGGGCAAGGCCATCGCTGCCTTGAAGCACCAGTCTCGCCGTGTGTACGCTGATATCGTCGAGTATGAGCCCTGGCACGACGTCCCCTGCTTCTTTATCTTCTGTGATGAGGACCGCGCCATTCCTTTGGCTATCCAGCAAAACTTGGCCTCCATGTTGGGCCCTAATGCAGGAAGCTTCCATATTGCCGCTTCTCACTCACCGTTCCTCTCGCTGCCTAAGGAGACTGTCGAGGGATTAGAACTTGCCGTTAAGGATGGGTTGGAAAAGTCTGCCAACTAGAGATATAATTAAAGAAAGAATGTATCTTTATATTAGTAAATCAAATAAACCAACGGCATTGTGTCTTGACAATTCAGGCCTCTTGATGAATAGTCGCGAGTTCTGTCTACTGCGTTCACTAGACTACCAATGGAAAAGTATTGGATACTGCTACAAACTCGTCTTAATCTTCCTCAACGCTACTCTCAGTAATTTTCTGGTTTGTGATGACCATCAGCCCTACGTAGATAGAGAAGCATCGATTTCAACACAGACCATGGCCCAACCCTTCCTTGACTGTTGCGACATACAGTTTAAAAGATACGGGAATAGCACACGATACACGAATTATGCAAGGGACCTGTTCTTAGAGTTTCAGTTGATCGACTATTCCACCAGGATCATCGCATCGCCATTGCAACGTTTACACGAGGCTCATGGTTCAGAAATCCTTCCTTGGGATCGGCGGATTTCTGGAACTGTGTAGATCACAATGCACGACATTCGATCTATTATGTAAAGCGACAAGGTACAACAGAAGAAGAACAATAAGTGGAGGTTGAGACAACGGGAACATTTTTCTGTCTTTGGTATCTAATAGCCTGCAATACTGCAGGCACAAGGTGGCTAAATTCAGTCCGCCATCCTACTTCATCTCAACACTATGTCAGCCCAACGAATAACAGTTGGCTGGTCCAATAACAGCGGCAGAATAGCCTCAACTGCATCCAGCAGTAAATCACTTCACCTCGATCATGTGGCCTTAATAGGTCATGGCGTTAGAGGTCATCCCGTTGTGATCCATGGTGCCAAAGGCTGTGCCGTTAAAGCGTGGTCCGTTGTTCACGAAACCATTATGGAGTCCATGTGTCGCGGGCGTATACTAAGCACCCGCAGCAGCCTTAGGCTCAGTCGCACTGGGGGCGTATGAGGCTTGAGCTCTGTTCTTCTTGATGACCTCCTTCACACGCTCCTCGGCCTCATCCCAGTCTTCAGTGTCCAGCTTGACCAAGTCAATACCGTACATTTCGGCAATCTTGCTCAAGGCATCGAAGCTTTTCTTATCGTAAACGAAGCTGATACTGACGCCGACACGGCCAAATCGACCAGTTCGGCCAATACGGTGAAGGTAGGTCTCGGCATCGGGTTCGGTGTCGCCTCGCCCCTTCATGGGAATATCATAGTTGATGACCATGGATACACTGGAAACATCGATACCACGGGCCAGGACGTTGGTGGTAATGAGAACCTTGTTCTCGCCTTGACGGAACTTGGTCAAGAGGTTATCTCGCTCAACTCCATCAAAAGCGGCGTGAAGGGCAGAGACCTTGTGGCCATCAGCGACCATTCGTCTCTCGATCTCGTTGGCGCTATCTCGAGTCTATGATCAAATCAGAATTCCGCGGCTCGATTGTTAGAACCAATACATACCTTGACAAAGATGACCGACTGGCCGATCGTCATCAAACCATAAAGTTTGCAAAGAATGTCATACTTCATGTTGTCGTCAGGGCAGTCAATGAACATTTGAGAGATGCCCTTGACGGTAAGTTCACTGCGCTGCAACTTGAGGCTATGCGCGTTGGGTGCAAACTTGCCGGCATACTTCATGACGTTCTCGGGGAAAGTGGCGGAGAAAAGGAGCACCTGAATTTCCTTAGGGAGCATGCTGTCGAGTTCATTAGCACCTTGTTGGTTAAGCTCGTTTCTTCAATTCCTTACTTCTTGACCTTCAGGCACTGATCGCCTAGGCCCTGCTGGTCGAGCATGTTATCGGCCTCATCCAGGACAAGAACGCGGAGCTGAGAGATGTCCAGCTGTCGGCGTCGAATAATGTCCATCACTGTACCTGGAGTACCGACAATGACACTAGCTCTGACGGGTTCTCCACGGGGCAGAACGCCTGGGATTGCAGCAGCAACCTTCTTGTTCTCAACGAAACGTCCGATGGCGTTGATAACTCCTTCAATCTGTCGGGCAAGCTCTCGACTGGGCGCAAGAGCCAGTGCTTGGGGCTGGTCGGGCTTGCTGAAGTCGACACGCGACAATATCGCGGTGACGAAGGCAGCGGTCTTGCCAGTACCAGACTGTGACTGCGCCAGCATGTTTCGTGGAGGATCGCTGAGCATCAGGGGGAGGGACTTGCCCTGGACCTTGGAGGGCTTCAAGAAGTTGAGAGAGAGGAGACCCTTCAGTAGGTCCTCACGACTGTAATATCATTGTGAGCGCGGTTCGAACAGAGCGCGGGCGTGCACTTACAGGCCCAGGTCTTGCCAGGTAGTGGCGGAATGGAACGGTGTGGCTTCATTGTTCTGGAGTTCGCTGAGGGAGACTTCGACATCCCATTCAGGCTCCTGGAGGCCGGAGCCACCCAAGTCTTCGATGTTGCCATCGGCCTGGCCAAGCTCACCAGAAGCAGCGGGTGCGGTCTCGGCAGGGGTCTCGACAGGAGTCTCAGCGGCGACCTCGTCGGGTTTTGTAATGCGGCTCGCAAGATCGGCCATGGTGGGCAATGTGTGATGTTGTGGGAGAATGGTTTGTTGGCGGGATGAGAAAGAAAGGTCGGTATGGTGGGGGAGGCGGTGGTTAACGGTGACGATTTTCACCTTGAAGTCCAAATTTAGAGTGCTTCTGTTCCCGGCGCTAGGAAACAAACAACGGCTGGCTGCTTGCTGAAGTAGTGGTGAAAAGATGGTGACAGAAAATTTTGCAAATAGAAATGTAGAGTTGAGAAAACACTTCCTGTTGCCTATAGAAGTAAAAGTTTATCAGGCATAAACAAGTACTAAGGTAGGTACGACACCTAAGGTTGGCTCCATGAGTTGATGGGAGCTTCCCGCCTCTCCAAAGTTTTGGCGGGGTCTGTCTAAATCATTCTATGGAGGGGCAGTCACAGATGGGGCAGTCACAGCTTGATTCCCTGAACCTAGCTGTTGCCCAGGCTCGGACGCGCCCAATCATGCCCTACAGGGAGCTATTGGTTCCCGCTATTTACCCGGCGCATTTGCTCTGTCGCAAGCTCACGGTTCCCTTCTCAGTCTTGAAATACTTCAACATTGAATAACATACGCACCCAGAACTTTAATTTCCCGACATTAAACGAAGACTGTCAACCCGCAGAATGTCTTCCTAGGCTGGAGGTATAAACGACCAAGCGCAATCGAATCGAATTTCATCCAGCTCTACACACTACTTAATAATCGCTTTGATCAACAGCAATGGCAGCTCCTCCTCCTCCGCCGCCTCCCCATGGAGGGCTCTCGCTCTACGAAAACCTCCTCGATCCAAACGATAAATCTTCAGCTTCGGCCACAATCTCTTCAGCCCCTGTTCTTTATAATCAGACAGAAAATACCCCAGCAGAAACCGCCGTTAAGAAAGCTATTGATCCCGCCCTTCGCTTTCAACCTATACGCCGTCCACAAGTGAAACAGGCAAAACCGAAGCCGACATTTCCCAAAGCCGCAGCCCCCAAGCAGGCCCTTACTGCTGCAGCCCCAGCTCCTGCACAGGCAAAGACCACGCTTGCCGACTGGGCTGCCACTGAGGACGATGAGTGGATGTACGGAATGGGCGAGAAACGCCAGCGAGGCGGCCGCAAGAAGAAGAAAAGGAGGCAGGACGAAGATGCAGAAACCAACTGGGACGACATATATGACCCTACAAGGCCGACCAACGTAGAAGAGTATCTACGCAGCGATGAGAAGGTTCAAGAAGTTAGAGATTGGAAGGCCTTGCTCTACAGGCATCGACGAAAACGCGTTGAAAGCGACCTTTCAGACGAGGATGAGGAAGCGAACGCTCGACCTGTACCTTCAAGTAAGTTTAATCACCACCACCTTTGCGTTCCTCTTCTGACCTGGCGTCAGATCAATTCGCTCCACCCTCCTCTTATTCCTTTGTGCCTCCACCGCCGCAATCACCTCCGGCATCAGCCCCAGCACCTCCGCCAGACGATGATGCCTTTGCTCGCCGCCAAGCTCTTTCCCGTAACCAACCAGCTCCACCACCGTCACCACCCCAAACTTCTAACCCTGCCACAATATCACGCGCTCCTGTGAGATATACCCAAACTCAAGATGAAAAGAATACAACAGGAGGTGGTGTGGAAGATGATGGGGATTCTCCACCTCCGGCCCTCGGTGCTGGTTCCCCTTCACAACCCGATGACGGCGATTCCAATGCTCGGTCCAGCCGCCCAGGACAGTCCGGTTTTGCCCAGCGACTGATGAGCAAGTACGGATGGACCAAAGGCAGCGGCCTGGGCGCTGATGAGTCGGGAATTATAAACCCTCTCCACGTACAGGTTGAGAAACGACGGAAGAAAGCCGATGCCGATGGCGGAGGTTGGGCTGAACCAGGCAGCAAGGGTAAAATTATCGGAGGAAAGCGCAAGATTGAGAGCACAGGCAGATTTGGTACTATGAGTGATGTGATAGTACTCAAGAACATGCTAGAGAATATGGCCAACCTGCAGGAAGAGATCGCAGGAGGTCTAGGACAAGAAATAGGAGAAGAGTGTGGAGAGAAGGTATGCCGAAGTGGCTTCGAGTCTAAGCTATGCTTTGGAGCTAACAATGATGCAGTACGGACGCGTGGAGAGATTATACATCGACCAAGACAGCCGCAAAGTCTTTATCAAGTTCACAAACCAGGTTTCGGCACTCAGAGTGAGTATTTCAGGACCTTTACTGATGTTCGATCAACTAATCACACCTCGCAGGCCGTGAACGAATTAGACGGTCGTGTCTTTAACGGCAATACGATCTTACCAGAGTTTTATGACACGGAGAAGTTTGAACAAGGGATATACAACAGGTAGATACCAAGACAGTTTTCCTGGCCAAAAGCAAGAGAAAGGTAGATAGTTGCCAATATCTGGAATATAAAAACCAGTCATCAAAGTTGAGAGAAACTACACTACAAATGCAAAAGAAGTGAGGGTGTTGACATCCCCATGTTGATGTGTTGAAGGATTCCGAGCCAACTTGAGTGTTTTTTTCATGACGTTTAAGGTGTGTTAAAGACACAGATCTCATGACAGAACTTCACAAACTTGTATTACAAAAACTCTTGTCATACCTGGTCCATATACGACAGAGTTGGTTCTCATCTCTTGAAAGACGACGGAACATTACAAACTAAAACAAGATTCGGCAGAACGTACGATTCGCAAGAAATATCTCTAATCAATCTGTTGAGATATTGGTTATTTACAATACTTATGATGGGACATAGTTCTTTAGCACATGTAGGTAACTTCAAAGTCCAAATACAATCGATTATTAAGCTCTAACGGGTTATCCTTTACACGCAGTTACCGCCCCCATGAAAAGCAATTTGTGCCCCATGAAGAATGACCAAGCACAAGATGTCGTAAAAGAAAAGTCAGGAAACATGATGACGACAGAGAATGACGCCTTTAAAGAGAAAAGCTAGTAATCTTGCCTCATCTATGCTTAGAAGATCTGAGCGAGGGCAGCGACACCAGCGAGGGCAAGGACAGCCATGTTGATGCTGACGCTGCCAGCGGCGCTGTCGTCGTCCTCGTTGCTTTGGGAAGAACCAGAGCCATCGCTCTCCTCACCACCGTCCTCGCCCTTGTTGGCGTTCTTGTTGTTGAAGGTGCACTTCTCCTCGCCGTCAATCTTCTTGTCGCTCTTCAGGTCGTCAAAGTATTTGCAGAACTCCTCGATATCGGTGGTTGATGAAACGACGACACTGCCGCTGACCTGGTCAAGCTTGGGGAGTTTAACCCTGAGAGTATGTTAGAAAAGAGACCAATGGATAGATAGGATTTGTACTCACTTCTCGAAGCTACCACGGAGGGCAATACCACCGGTAACCTTCTCGAGCTTAGGGAAATCATCAATAGCCTCAAGCTTGGTGTTGTTCTGGATAGTGAAACCACCACCAATCTCCTCGAGCAGGGGGAAAGAGACGTTGGTGAGCTTCTTCATGTCAATGAGAGAGAGGGTCTCCTCAATGATGGTCAGGTTGGGGGCGCTGAAGAACTCGAGCGAGGGGTTGGCGTTGAGCTTCAAGCTCTTGGTGACCTCCTTGAGGAGGGGGACGGAGAAGTTCTTGGCGCTAGAGATCTGGATCTCAGCAGCCAACTCAAGCTTGTCCATGATGATTTCCATAGCATCGTTGCCGTTGTCGAAGATCTTCAGCTCGGAGGTGATGTTGACAAGGTCAGATCGGAAAGCGTTCATCTTTCGGTTGTTGTCGATCTGGAAGCTCTCGACGGTGGCGACGCTAAGACCGCTCAGATCGCTGATGAAGGTATCGGTAATTCGAATGCTCTTGATCTTAGTGACACCTTCGGTACCGAAGTTCAGCTCTCCGAGACGGGGAAGCTTGATGAAGCTGAGGCCAGACAGGCTCTTGAGAGAGGAGAACTCGAGGTTACTGAGAGCCTCAAGGTTTTCGAGCTGGAAGTTGCCATCGATGGACTCAATGGAGGTACTGGCGATAGAGATGATGTCGCCACCGTTCTTGGCAACGAAGTTACCCTCGATCTTCTCAGGGCCATTAATCACAACGGCACCAGCGACCTTCTTGTCAATGATGATATCTCCCTTGACAACTGTGCAGTCGATGCTGGGGGTGGGCTCGGTAACCTTGATGTCACTTGTGCAAGTGGCGGCTGAGCGAGAATTGTCAGTCGTGTACCCAAGACTAGAATATTCGTGAATCGAACGTACCGGAGACGGCAGAGATACCGAGCGCCGCAATGGCGGAAAGAACCTTAACGGAATGCATTATGACCTGAATAACCAAATTAGATATTGTTGACTTTGAGCGATCAAGCGAAGTAGCGGATTGTATATGAATGCCGTGACCCGAAAAAGTAGAATCGCTTCGCGAGGTGGGAGTGATGCCGATACTGCTGTGGGAAATTGCAGGGCAGGTTGTGTGAAGATGTTGGTGTTTGGAGATACCCCTTTTTGAGGCAAGGAGTGTTTGAAGGTTACTAACCTATTAGGAGGTGTGAGATGGGTGAGGAAGGAAGGAGGGAGGGAAGCGTAGAAGTCAAGTTCAAAAAATTGAAGTGACCCAAGACGCTGAGAATATGGAGAAGGAAGGTTGTGGATGTAGTGTGGTTGTCTGAGGCAGGTGAAGGAAGGACGAAAGAAAACAAAAGGCAGGAAGAGGAAGGAAAGGCAAGACGGGACGGATCGGTTGAAACCAATCAAGCACAGAAGCACAAGCCAAGTAAATTCGCGTCTCGGCGCGCATCTGGAGCAGTCGACCGAGGGATTCTGATTCTGAAGATCCAATTCGTACGTACCTAGTGTGTAATTGGATAGGATCCTGTGATTTTATGGATGGTGTTTAAGAAAAAATCCTTGGTGGTTTCTCGGCGCAAGATCGAGATATACAACAGGGAATAGTATAGATATAGATATTCCTGGAATTAATTGTAATAAGTCTGGCGTATGGACGAAAAGTCACAATGAAGCCTGACAGGTAACGAGTGGCGTGAAGAGAAAAAAGGACGAGGATATTACTAACAATGAGAGGAAGTAAGAGTTCGACGAAGGGGAAGAAAAAGAGGAGGAAGAGGGATGGGGAGGGAGGAGATGAAAGATGGTCTGTCGACCGAGATGAGTGCACGGTGAGAATTCGGCGTCGCCTACCTACAGGGGGGTTGGCTACCTACTACGGCACAAGCTAGGGTGATAGGTGCTAGGTGCTAGGTACTAGGTAGCTGGGTGGGTTCGAATTGGATGGCAAATGGCAAAGTGACAAAAGCAGGGCACCAACAGGTCAGTTTCGGCTCCATCATCCAGGGGCTCTCAGACAAGACGACCGAAAAGGAACCAGTACCGGCACAGGACGATGCCAGGGCGAGGTCCAAGTTGCGAACGGGTGTAGCGGCTCATAAGCCTGGTGTGAGAAATATAAATATCTCCATTCGGGCGGCATGCACTAATTTCCTGCTAAATGGTTGAGAGACACAGGCCCATGTCCAGGTACCGTGGAGAATAAACATCACCAATTTCATTTTCCCATTGACCATACATACTATTGAGCGACTACCTGTCCATCTATCTCAACACTAGTAAATCCATTGAGTTTCTGTCTTCCCTGCTGCCACGATCAGTGACATGAACCATGAAGAGGGGGCAGAGAATAAACGCTTCTTTACTGGAGCCAAGGTTTGATATACACCCATTGGACAAGATGAAATCTTATGCTTAATGGCCGCGTCAGCATGTAGAGATGCAACAACAATGACCACACTTGCTTCATGCTTTGGCCAGCATCGATTCAACCCAAACCAGTCAACAGGCCCAGTCCATTCTAGGAATGGCGGCGGGTGCCCTCTTTGACTCTAACTACGGGCGTTACAGCTGCATTAGCGGGGTCTGTCAGGTACCGCATCTCTGGTGGCCGAAGCACCCGTATCGTCGGTACTACACATTGCATTTACTCTTGGGGCTATCTCTCTAATTCTCAACCTTCCTTTATGGGACACATGGACTTGGACGTGTGGATTTTACAACTTTTCTCGTCGATATAGGCTTTCCCTACAGAATATTCCTAGGTGGTCTCGTTCCCTAATTTAAGTAGGAGCTCAACTGTGGTGCATTTGGGCTTCTAATTCCAGCACATCGCATGCAGGCGAGATTTGCACCCCATTCTCAGCTATGGATGCTGCCTCATGTATCCACTTTACGCATCTACTAGCAGGGATTTCCAACCCCATGTCCCCAAAAGGTAAATCGAGCCACGATAACGAGGAACTTCCAATACTCTTTCACTCGCCGTAGTCTCAAGTATCTGCTAACAAACGGAGACAATTCACCGCATTCCCGGCCGGTCAAACTCGTCTTGTTCCATTTGCCTCTCATGTTTCGCCCGTATCCGCTTGCGATCAAGACGGGGGGCCTAGATTCTCTCAAGCTTCAATGCCCCTTCTTCAACCGAAACGTCATCAATTCTGCAATACAAGAGCTCAGCCTGGATTCATCATCATGTTACCGGTTTGTGGCGATTGTTACACGAGGGATCTGTCAAGACCGAGCGAGGTGCACGGCATACAGTTACAGTACTGACACGAAAGGTTGTCTAACCACAGCATTGCCAACAAAGGTCGGTATATCCGGATAAAGATTCCAGTGATTCATTCATTTGTTAATTGACTGATTGATTGATCTGCTTGATCTTCGTGGGGAATTGGTAGCGCTAAGCATAAACGACTCTGAAATTTGATATTGGCAATACGATACGAAATATGGATGAAGTCAGGTCGGCAACAGGGCTTCCGAAAAGCCCCAGGGATACGAACCAAGGAAGCCCAAAGCTTCTTCTTCTTCTCCCTTTCTTCATGTTCCCGTTCCACGTCTTGGTTCAATCTTACATGAGTGATAGCATATTGGCTCTCATTTCCTCGCTGGCTCTCCTATCTTATGCGGCTCGAAAAATAGATATTGCCTGATTGACTGCACCGAACCCACGTGCTTTACGGATTCAAGATGAGTCTCAGATGATCATCCTGGCCACTCCTATGTGGCTGTGGATAAGAGGCACATAATCGCCGGGGCATGCCACGGATAGATCCAGTGTTGCGATTTTAGGTAAAAAAGCACCTCTATTCTCGCACCACCCTCTAGCCGAAATCCGCCCTTGATTTGTTTTGTCGCGAGGCTCCGAGAGCTTGTTATCAATTGGTTTCACACTCAGTGACAAAGCCTTGATTCCATTGATGATCATGATGATTATAATCATCCAAGTAATTAAAGTCGGCAAGCAAAGCAAATCTGCCCTTGCGCAGTAACTTCTAACTCGGACAATGACTTTCCAGGGTTTGTCGCCTCATATCAACTCCTAAGAATGTCGACCCCCAGGAAAACCTGAGAAAAGTCATCAACCTGCTGCACCCGTACGGTACATACATACTCTGATATGGCAGGCAACGCTAGATATGTGGCTTTGTTCCCGTTGGCTGTTCGGTTGAATCTTCCCGCTGTCCAACTTCTGTACCAAGAGCCTCCAGTCTGCGCCTCCATTCCATATTCTGGCGTGTAAATCCGACGTCCGCCTCCCTCGACGCGTTGCACTCTCAACTGTCCACACTCAACCAAGACTGCGGCTTTGTGTGGGATGTGGATGGCAAGGATGATTTCGTTCCATCTTTTGCTCCTGGCCAGTCATGATAACTGGCCAAGCCCGTTCCCACATCCCGCATCCATGTGCCAAGGTAGCCAAGCAGCCAAGACAGCTTACAGTGAGTTCGCGATTTGCAAAGTGATCGTAAAAGGATGATCAAGGTTTTCTTTCCGGAAGCTAAACACCTTTGACTTCGGGGTTGAGCCATTAAACCGGCATGATGGATAGGCTAGAGGCAAACCTGAACACGTATTCGTGCATCTGATCCGTTGCAAAACCCATCTTTTTTTTCTTGCCTTCTTTGTCTCTCACAACCTTTACGTTGGAGATGCATCGAGGCCCGCTGCAGGCCGGCAAGGGCGCTCTTGGTCCGATTCGTGGCGCAACCGTCTTCGCGCCGTTGGAAGAGCCAGTCTAGCCAGTCCACAAAAGAAGGCCTCCCCTGGAGCCGATCGCCGATAACGAATCAGGTCTTTTCTCGTGCTGAGCCAATGAGAGGTATCTGTTTGCTGTTGACACTTTCATACCGAAACGACCATGCACTTTTGTAGTGGGCCTAACGTAGGGAGACAACAAGTAACCGAGTTCATGTGTTTGAATAAAGACTGCTGCTACCCATCATTGAATGCCTATGTTGAGTTCCTTCTGCTGGATCTGGACCGGTAGTTGAGTAGCAACTTGTGAAAATTAGAGGCTATGTCATGACATCACCACTCGCTGTTGCAGTGCTTGTGGGCGCCTATCTGATCAACTTCATGTGAATAGCATGATGATAAACATGTACGCCGACCCGGCAACGAAACCTTATTGCTCCATTATGCACATGTCTGTCTCCTCCACTCGCCACATGTACCACATGAACAGACTTCGATATGGCGAGAACTTATTTGACAGTTCGATCATATCTTGTTCAGACATATACTTCCATTTGCCGCCGCCTTTGGCTTTGAGCTTGGCAACATCACGTCCCACAAAGGCAGCCATTCCTCTCTGAACGCCCAGATCGCCGAGCGAAAAGACGTCCATCCTTTTGAGGGCAAAGCACGCAAACATCTCGACGGACCATTTCCCAAGACCCCTCACCGCAATGAGCTTTTCCATGACTTCCTCGTCCGAAGCATCATGAAGCATCTGGGCGCTCAATTCTCCACTGCCAAACTTATCTGCGAGCCCTTTGATATATTCGGCTTTGCGTTGCGATAGTCCCGCAGTCCGAAGCTCCTCGATGGATTTGATAGCCACTTGAGATGGATGCGGGAATCGTGAACCAGGCTGAAGCTCAAATAACGTGAGGAACTTGCCCTTTATTGACTTTGCTGCTGCCCCCGATACTTGCTGTCCAATAATTGAACTCGACAGACTCTCAAATGGGTCAATCTCCTCTGCTAGTCCCTCTGGCGAAAACGCTCGGCAATGGTGGTTCTCAATTAGAGGCTTCATGCGCGCATCAACTTTAATCAGATAATCGCATGCCTCTTTCAGCAGATTATCGGTGGTTGTTTTGGCCTGAGACGCCTTGCTGGGCGAGACAGTTTCAAGATCTCGCGAGGTGACAAGTCTTGACGTCTCTGGTGAGAGGAGCGTCGCATTTGTCAGCTTGGGATTTGCAAGTCGTGTAACCGCCGCACTGCGAGGTTTCTTGGTCGAACTTGTAGCCTCAGCAAGAGCTCTTGCAGCAGCTGGCGTTGGTGTTACTGGTGGCGGAGCTGCTGGAGCTGCAGTTTTGCCCTGTGCACGCTTCCTTGGGGGTGTTGAAGGTGCCTGGGTCTCATCTTTGGTAGCTTTGCGCTTCCGGGTATTAGTATTCGATCTTGCCTTGGCCACTGGTTCTGCCTTGGTCTCAGACGTGGTGCTGATACGTGAAGAGCTTCTTGTCACTGCCATCGTGTGTGGTGCAATTGATCTTGTCTTGGTCCTGAGTGCTTGTGATGGTAATGCGAACGATTGTATGAGCAGAGAGTAATGAAATCGTAAAAGCGCGGAGCGCATGGGGTACTCCAGTTGATGGCCAACGACCTGATGTGCTAGATGTTCTTGACACGGCTAGGTTTAATTACTTTGTGAGATTTTTTGAGATGCCTAGCGATGAATGAGATTGCCTTTGGTTCACGTTGCTTCCAGGAGAAGCATACCTTTTGTGGCAAGTAAGTTCTGCCCATGTCATTGGACGACTTTGTAAGCGCTTTCTGTGACATGATACGTCAGCGCCTTCAGCTTCTTGATGTTGGTGTGTAAATAAACAGTCCTACATTAGGTTTAACATTGTCGATATATGGAAGATTGTTATAAGTTTTATAAATATCATATATTTTCTCAAATTATCATTTCATATGCTGTTAATCTGTTCGTTCACCCCATGTTATATACCAGGTAAACTCCAGTACGGAGTACGTATCAGTAGTATGTCGCTGTCGAATAAAATCAATATTGAAATCAAACATCAACAAGGGGTTCATAATGAGCACATAGCTCGCTATCCCAAAATATCAATATGAGAATTGCCAAGGTATTCCAACTTCAACAGTTGTATTTAATGAAGAACACTGACCTGCTACTGAAGAAGTATGTATCAGTCGTTAATCTCATGCTCCCGGGTAAGTGCATATCCGCTGACATCATCCGGGAAGTGGGCAAGACCAGTATTAGTAGACAGCCCCCCTACAACGGCCTCTGGAGATCCAATGTGCCCTAGAACGCCCTAGCCCTGTTCCAGTGCGACATGTCCACCCGTTGAGCTAAGTGCTTCCATGCTGAGCTGTCGCAACATGGATAATGTCATTAACAGGTTTGTTTTATTTACCTGACCTGGCTCATTCACATCCCGCATCAGTTCATCTGCATACATTGTTTATTGCGGACCGCCACACACTCGTTTCCAGTCACAATATCGACTCTTGATCAATGCGAACGTTTTCGATTCTTCAGCGACTACTTTGGATACGCTAGGCCCCTTGCGCAAACACCAACAACAAATCGCCAGCAATAACCCCTGTACGAAGCACATCAGGGTCTCGTCTGCCCTCGACAAAAGAAGGGACGATCCCATTTGTAACCACCGGAGCTCTACTCTGCACATGATCGAAAACTTAGAGTGCAATTGGCGAAATCAAACTTACCAAAGCCTTCGTGCCATCTGGCTGCTGCCAACAACGTGTGTGAAGGGCTGAAACCACTTCCGGTATTAAACTTGCGACGAACGATTCGAACTGGACGATACAGTGGCTAGGACGGCTACTTGACGAATTCGCTATGCTTTCTTCCAATGGTAGAATCAGCTGGAAGGCTGCAAAGGCACACATGTCCCAGAGTAGGGCATTGCGAAGCAACTTGACACGATCTCGTTTGCTCCTCATCCTAGGTTTAACTGGCATTGTGATGCTATTATACCGTGGTCTTCGAGGAGCACCTCCTGGACCACAGAAGTACTCACCTTCATAGCCAGACTTCAAGCGGTACATTGACTGACGACTATACAGCGTTCGATGCTGGGGCCCGAATAAGTCACCCATGGAAATGACGCCGAACGAACATGCCCTATGGAATGCGCACATGCAAACACCCGTCCTCTTCAACCACCACAAGCCTCTCAAAATCGACTCCTCCTCGATCCAGCATATCGATCTGAACCCCATAACCTCTAGCCCACAGGCTGTCGTTCGAAACGAACGAATATTGATACTTACGCCTCTGAAGGACGCAGCTCCCTTTCTGAAGAACTACTTCAAGCTCATCGCCGAGCTCACATACCCGCACCGCCTGATCGATCTTGCCTTTTTGGTATCCGATTCGAAAGATGACACACTTGCTGTACTTGCTTCTGAGTTGGATCACCTACAAAAACGAAAGGACGAGGTTCCGTTCAACAGCATCACTATTGTCGAGAAGAACTTCCATTTCCACCTCAGTCAGGATGCGAAGCAGAGACACGGGTTTGAGGTGCAAGCACCGCGTCGCAAAGCTATGGCTAAGGCGAGAAACTACCTGCTAGCCACAGCTCTGAAGCCGGAGCATTCGTGGGTGTACTGGCGTGATGTTGATATTGAAGAGGCGCCTAGACGAATTTTGGAGGACTTTATTGCCCACGACAGAGATATTCTTGTACCTAGTAAGTCGGATCAAACACACTTTTCGAAGTATGTTACTTTACTGACATCTTCGAGACATTTGGTTCCATAGATTCGAGAAGGGTGTCGACATTGAGGGTCGATGTAAGTGAACAGATTTGCTGGTCATATCATCGAAAAGGTTGCTAACACTAGGCTGCAGTTGACTACAACTCATGGATAGAGTCAGATAAGGGCCGAAAGCTCGCCAATAGCCTGCCGAAAGACACAATCATTGTGGAGGGCTACAAGGAGTTTGACACAGGACGTGAATACATGTGCAGGATGGGCGATTGGCGCGAGAACAAGGATGTTGAACTTAAGCTTGATGGTATCGGCGGCGTCAACATTCTTGTCAAGGCAGACGTGCATCGATCAGGTATGTGACTGAAAATGACATGGGCCATGAGCTCGCGACTGACACCATCACCAGGCATCAACTTCCCAGCTTACGCTTTTGAGAACCAGGCGGAGACAGAAGGCTTTGCCAAAATGGCCAAACGAGCCGGTTACCAAGTCATTGGTCTTCCCAACTACGTTGTCTGGCACTACGATACACAAGAAAAGGGCGGCAACCTATGAAAGATGCAGGTTTGAAGCTTGCATTATGAGCTGATCTATCACGAAACAGCCTCAGCCTGTCCTACCTTTTTGGGACTATTTCAACAATATATGCAGACCCATGACGTTACGCCTATTAAAGTTTCCAACACTTGGGGAGCGATTCGATGCAGGCTCTCAGTTTGAGCCTGGTGTGCAACAGAAAACATCATCTTAAATGCCGATACCCTGTTGCGTTCAATCTCTGTTACGATCTATTATATTTTTACTACTGGACTTAATGGGACGGGTTGGAAAAAAGCAACGTACATTTTACGGCAATCTTTGAACACTGGGCTCTGGTTACTCGCTTGGAAATACACTGTACCATGAGCTTAATTCGTTTATAAAGAGCGAGGGAACACTGCTTCTAAACAAACTGTTGGAGTTTGGGCCTTGATGTATGTATGTTGAAGCATAAGTTGCTCATGGGAACCGGGCAATTGGTAATTGCAGGTTTAGTAATCGATCGATATGTAATAAGCACCTACTACCTGTAATGTAGCTCGCAGTGATTGGCTGTAAACATCAACTCAATGCATTCAGGAATCTGCGAATAACCTCATGTAGAATGTATTCCTGTACGAAGCCGAGTTTCCGACTCAGCGATTGGCCATGTGAGTATTGCGTCACATGGAACCCCCATGTGCACCAAAGGTCCTCGTATGGATATCCCCCACATTATGCAATTAAGAAGAAATGGCGGACAAGGTAGCGTGCCGTCATCACACAGGCAACGATAAGAGTCCAGCAGGCTACCTCTTAACATAATACTACCTAAGACGACAACACTGACGACGACGACGACGATTTTAGACGAAACATACCGAGTACCTGAACTTTCTCGCCTTTATCAAACCCAAAAGCCCTGGATAGTATCTGTGAACCGTAACCCTCTTTCAGCCTGACCCCACTACCCGACACTGAGTCGAGACTCGCTACGCTATTTTCCTGCTTCAACAGCATCAGACGAGACCGACTCTACAAGAGGAACAGGACGGGTGCTCCTTATCCTCATCTACTTTAATATTTTCCCCTATCAATCTTAGCGACCAGCAACCGTAGACATGTGGGGTTGGTTCGGTGGCGCTGCGGCCCAGAAGCGCAAGGATACCCCCAAGAATGCGATCCTCGGTCTGCGAGCGCAGCTCGACATGCTGCAGAAGCGCGAGAGACATCTCCAAAACCAGATCGATGAGCAAGATGGCATCGCACGCAAGAACGTGAGCACAAACAAGAACGGTATGCATCTATCTCGGCGGGCCTGATAATGCGGGGCAGAGATGCTGATCTAGATGATAGCGGCCAAGGCGGCCTTGAGGCGCAAGAAGACACACGAGCACTCGCTCGACCAAACCGTTTCACAAATTGGTACTTTGGAGCAGCAGATCAACGCTATCGAGTCAGCCAACATCAACAAGGAGACCCTGGCAGCCATGAGCGACGCCAACGCGGCAATGAAGCATATCCACAAGGGTCTCACAGCAGACAAGGTGGACGCGATTATGTACGTGCTCGCTTTGCGTCTTTGCACTGTGTTTTTAGTAGTTGCGCATCTTACTAATATCGCGATACAGGGACGAGCTGCGAGAACAAAACGCCATGAGCGACGAGATTGTCAACGCTATTACCCAAACCCCAATGGGCGACGCCATCGATGACGACGAGCTGGAGAACGAGCTGGATGAGCTACAACAGGAGCAGCTTGATGAGCAGATGCTCAAGACAGGCACTGTCCCTGTGTCGGATGCCGTGCACAAGCTGCCCACGCCGGCTTCTGCGGAGCGTATGTACCCTGGTCATGTTGCATTTCTTCGAGAGACTAATATGTTATAGCTGTATCAAGCAAGAAGCAGGCCGTGGAGGAGGACGACGAGGAAGCCGAGCTTCGGAAACTACAGGCCGAGATGGCCATGTGAGGTTACCATTAGAGGAACTTGATGATTGCATAGCATTTAGTTGGTTGGAACCAAGGGTGAAGCTGCACTACTGGCGGCGTTTTCTTGTCTCAGACAAGAGACAGCTGCCCAGTGGTATTCTGAGTTTCCCATGCCCTGACGGATTTGTTGTTCTATTGGGTGTTATGTCGGCGTCGGCGTCTGCGGCTGTTGTTGACTCTTTTCGTTTAAGAAACCATTTCCATCTTTTGCCTAGGAATATGGCTTTGGCATTGCGCTGTTGACCTTGCGAGAGACATTGTTCATGATCATAGGGTTGAGACATATGCACCTGATCAGGAACTTTGTCTGTGTCGCGGTCGACAAGCCTGGTTTAAGGGAGAGTTTAGATCTTCAGTTCGAATATATCCAGTAAAGTTTGAAAGCAAAATGTCTCAAAAGAGATGAATGGATTTCTATGAGAAAAACACGGAGAGGTTTGACAAAGAGGGTGCTTTATGGGAGGATAGGCCATTGATCATCTCCAACAGAGTCAATGAACGCTGAATCGACCGATCCAAAAGCAAGCCTTAGTATGGCTAAGAATGGGACATATGCATCGGAAATGGTATTGATGCTCGAATTCTTTGGTCAGTAAGACCTGAAGCAGACCAAGATGGGGTGGATCAAATCACTTAGAAGTTGGATGACTGAAACAAGGGCGGATTCTTTGGTCAGCCTCAACCTCGGTCCTGATCCCTCGCAACGAACCGAGATGGAGAACTATATTGAACACGAAGTGACGCTAATTAGGCATGTGTCTCTCTTCAGCCGACCTATATGTGACCGTTTCAAAAAGAATTCGATGAGAGAAGTTGAGAAAGACCGGCTAACTGAGTCCGAAACTAGCCAAGACCAGGAATGCTGTATCGAGAGTAGAGTAATCACATCCTTCCTTCACATTGACGTTAACCTGATCAATAAAGGCTGTCGATCTGCAATAGATGGCCTATACTACGCACTAGGTATGTATGTAGGTCTGGCCTTGATCGAGGCTATATTCACACCGTAATTGGACAGAGCCGGTCTCACGTGATCAGTCACCGTGTTTCCAGTTGGCTGGTTGGTTGTCCGCTGCTGACACCCAAAAGGACCCTCCCGCGTCTATCGGCGGTTCGGGAAACGTTGACCAGTCATGTCACCGCCTCTAACCGCCGCAGCAAACAATATGGCCCTGGGGTCGAGTTTCGCATCGACCGATATGTCTCTCCAGTCAAAAAATAGCTCTTCGTGCAGCTTCTTCCGGATCCAGCCTCTCCCATAATGACGCAGAGAGGATTCGAGAGGCCCGCTCCGGCGGCTCCACGACACTTGAGGAGCCCCAGAGCTGAATAGAAGGCTTGATCGTGCAGGACTTACACCGTCTCAACCTGGTTAGCAAGCGCTGGCCTTACTTTGCTGGTCTCACTATCTCTGTCTAGCTCATCTCATTATGAGCTCTCGTGCTGTAGCAAAAAAAGACGGCGGCTGCTGAGAATGCAGTCTTCATATGTCCCCTTGTTTCCTACCTTATCCGTTCGATGTGACTGTGTTTCGCATTTCCCTTTTCTCTTTTTCCTCTGTCATCTGTGATAGTTCGTACCAATTCACGCTTAATATCTCTTTGGTCTTTTCCTTTTTTCTCTTTGTTCTATTGTCACGACTGCTCATGAATACATTTCGTTGAGATGCTGGTCATCTCCTTTAATAGATACCCTTCTTTATAGGTGAGCACCTTGCTCAAAGGCATGTAGTTCCTGGCCGGGACTGACCTTGAATCTTCAGATGTTTCGTTGTAGAATGGCCAGCCGGCCATTTTCCTTCGTGCCTTCATGGTTGATATTTTGTGTTACCGCCGTACTGGCGGCAACTAATGTTCCCAACGAATTCTCCAGCTTCATCCCCAGCTGTGCTGCCGAATGTTTCGCTTCTTTCTTAAACGTCAACTATGTCCTCGATACCTGCACAGGGAGACACTTATTGGATTGCCTATGTCCTCGAATAGGCGCATTGGGCTTCACTTTGGGTGAAGGCGCAATGCAATGTATATCAGCTGAACGATCCATTGGACTTTGTTCGACAGTCGAAGCGAGTGGTATGTCTTCTCTATCATTTTGAAACTTACAAGAGTCACTTACACAAACTCAGAACGAGTTATTGAGCGCGCGTATGCCATCTGTAATGGGAGGCCGAATGCAGCTCACCCAACTCATCTCACCATCACAGCAACATTGGTTATGGATCCTTCAGGAAGAGGAGTTGTCACTTTCCCTCCTGTGGTTAAATCGAGTACTACAACAAGCCCGGAAACTTCGACCACTACCCAGTCATTACCTACAACACTGGTAATGGATACATCGTCGCCTCCTGTCATTCCAAGACCATCGACCAGAACAAGGATACGATCGACAACAAAGGAGGATATCTCTACAGATTTTCCAGACGAAACTACTTCTGCTTCGGATATTATTTCGATTAGCGAACCTCCGTTTACTAGATCTACGACTTTCGAAACCACAAAGTCTACTTCCACTTTTACTTCAGAGACCGAGACCACCACAGAGGCAGCGGGTGGCGCTGGCGGAACGAGCAAAGACGAAGACAGTGATGATTCCAACAAGCTCTCCACAGAGCAGATCGCTGGTATATCAGTAGGAGTTCTTGCCGCGGTTGGAGTGGCAGTGGGAGCTATCGTTCTGGCAAGGTACTGTCGGCGAAGAAAGTATCCACATGTTAAGACTGGTTTTCTCCCTATGCGGGATACTTGGGGTTACAAGGCAGATCGATCTGACAATGGCGGACACAACTCTTGGATGGTTCACCAACTTCGTCCCGACTTGGACCCTGGAAGTCAAGCACCACCACCTCCTGCGTACAACAGAGCGAATGCCAGACCTGAGAATATCGGTGTTGCGTTGTCGCCTCCTTCTTCGAACCGAAATACGGTGAATTCTTCTCCCCTGAGAAGACTGTCGAAGCTACTCCCTGCAAAGCCAACTTTGCCACACCAATCTTCTGAATCCACTGGCGAAAAGCCCCTGCCTCCTATCAAGCCAGAACAGGAAGACAATGGACAACCAGATCGAGGCACGAGCCCTCAACTTCCACAGCCAGCACTTACTGCTGCCTCTGTTGCCGCTGTCACCGCTATTGCCGCTTCATCCCCCAGATCTCGACCCATGCCACCAAAGCTGCATATTCCTCCGGCTGAAATGTCCGCAGGCGGAGCTGTGGGAGCGAACAACCGCGAAAGCAACGTAACTGAGTTCGAGGAAGACCGTACGTCGATGTCTCCTAACAATGTCAATACACAAGTCTGGAGACCCCCACCATCGACTCCTTTGTCAGCCACCACCTATTATGTTGCTGATCAGTACGGTAACTGGATCCTTGGTAACCCAAAACGTGCATCTGTGATAGCACGGGGTTCGCAAGATTCCAATGGATCTCAGGGAGGTGCTTTAAAGACACTATCAAAAGATGGCAACGGCTCTCTTGGCAACACGGGACAAACCAGTGCCCGAACTCTTGCTCCTCCAGCAGAGATTGTTCCTGCGAGTGCTCAAAACAAACCGTACGGACCACGCCCACAGTATCCTTCACCCTTCTTCTCATCACAATCTCACCCGCGACGTAGTGCTTCTTCCCGTCGGTCAATTACCAGGCCATTGACTCGCCCACGCGAAGACTCCAACAGTAGTAGTGCCACGACTATTACCACGTCGACCGAGTCTTCCATGAGCATCCCTTCCGTGACGCTTGAACAGCAAGTCAGCCTCTCTCCTGTTGCAGAGTCCCCTCAGTCCGTGCGAGTTCGTCAACAACAGCAGCAACAGCCTCAAATACCGCCGCGAGATCCTCGACGGGCAAGCCAGATGGGCAACCCGGGCGATAATGTCAATGCCAGATTGGCCCCTCCTTCGCGACAAATATTCTACAGTCCTCCTGGCCAACCAAGTCCAACATTGGGCATGATGCAGCCTCCTTCTGCATATAACGCAGCACGACAGCAGCCAGGACCTCAAAATACTCAAGCTATCCCGAACTCAGGACTCGAGACAACTTCTCCAACGATGCGCATTGTTGAACCGTCTCCCGAGCCAGAGGACAATATCGCAGATCCACCCGCTGTCAAGCCAGAAGAGATTCGTGCTTCCCCCTTTTACTTTAACCCGCCATATCCTCAACCTATCCAAGGCCGTCAACCGTCACAGCAACATCGTCGGTCTGCTTCGGGGTCTCAACCTCAAAACTACCGACCGTATCAAAGGCCTCCCTCTTTCCAACCGTCTCCCCGTGAGCAACAAGCAGCTTGGCAACCTATCCAGCGCCTTCACTCTCACCACCAACAACAACGCCACCAGCCTCAGCAGCAGCATAACGTGTGGCATCCAGCACAGCGTAATCCTCAATCGTACCAATCTTTCCAACAACAGCCTCCTTTACAGCCCTACCAGCGCCCACCGCATTCAAACATCTACCAACAGCAACCTCATATGCACCAATCATTCCAAGCACGACAAAATCAACAGTCCCAACCTCAAAGCCAGGGAAGCTACCAATCGTTTCAACCATATTCTGCACCGCAACAGACCCAAATACACCCTTCACAGTATCAAAACTATCGTCCTCCTCAACCTATGACCACGCCACTTGCCCAATCTGGGAGCCAGGATTCACTCCTTTCCAAGCGTGTCGGTTTTGATCGTGCTGCTGACATGACTATTGGCACCGATCCCGCTGGCAAATCAAAGTGGAATCGTGATGTTCAAAACAGTACACCCCCAAGCTATCCCATGTCACCTCATTGGCAGCCAACATTGACCCCTACACGGCGAGGAGACGACCTGGTTCTGAATGTGCAGTGAGAAAAGAACCTTTCGCATGTACCAACACATGACTCACCATTTCCTTTATCTTATGAATCTAAAATCAATTCCCCCTTGTATAATAGTATTGCAATTTTTGGAGATATAATGAGCATTAGCCATAGATTGGGAGAAAAAGGCAATAAGACCGCACACGGGTTATTAGGGCAGACATACTTGTATACACTAACACTACACTACTAGACGTTCATTCTAATTTTACAAGGTCACCTTTCACCAATTTCTATGCTCTCAATTTGTCTCAAACATCCTTGCGAGAGTTGCTTGCCCCAGCTTGATTCTCGCCTTTGTCCTCCTCCTTGATTGCCTGACCCATCACACAATCCCTCTCAGCAAATTGTCGTGGCTGCTGAGATGACTCGCCCGGTGTTCCAACAGGCTCAAACGTATCCAACTCTAGGTCATGGAAAGTTTGCTCACTGCTTCTGCTTTGGTTGCTGCGTCGCAGGCGGCGGCTTCCATGTCTTCTCAAACTTCCTCGCCTGAAAAATCCCTGGGCATTCTGTCGCATATCGTCAACGTGGGTTTCTAGAGCAACGTCCAAAGCCTCCAGCCCATGATCTAGTGTTTCGCGGTTGATATGTACACCTGAATCTATGAGCCTGTTTCTCCTTCGAATGTCCTCCCATCGTGTCAAGTTTCCCATTTCAAGCACATTCATCCGACGATTTTTGCCCATTGGGTTGCCCGTCATCGCAGGCCGCCAAGCGCGATCTTCTTCCATCAAAGCACGTATGTCGTTGGGCATAGTAGCACGGCGTTGGGAAGATTGGCGTCGAGCTTGGGTCAGTTTTTCCATCTCCTCGGACTTTGATCGAGGTATGATGAGTACATTCTTGAACCTTATGAGTACGAGAAGTAACAAGACTGTCAACAAGAAGAGTATGCCTGCAACAACGCATGTTGCGACTTGCTGCCCAAGCTTTCGGGTCACATGGCCGCCTAGAGCAGTTGCGCCTGCTGCCAGGATATATGAAAGGGAGTGTATTATAGCAAAACCTGCTGTAACTCTTGGAAAGGACGAGTAGTTGGTCCTTCGATGGTCTTGACCCGATGGATCACGGTGGAGACCTACCATGCCAGGAGATAGGTCTGAAGTATCGAACGTTTCCATGATGAGGCCATTGCATTCAGAAATTGCAAGACACGACAAAAAGCCCATGCACAGAGCAAAGAAAGCTGGAACGATAGAGCTGATCGGTGGCCCAGAAGAGACGGCGGCATAACAGGCAGCTCCGATGGGCAAGGATATCGTGAAGATGGCCCGGCGAATGAGATGCGATGACCATGCGACCTTTTTGCCTATGGTCTCTCGATTGGACTTGCCTTCTCGACGACGAGATCTCGAGAAGATACTGGCCTTTTGGAAAGGGATTGCAAGCAGGGCGCCGACAGCCACTGCGGCAACATGGAGACCGACATATGGTGATCGTAGGCGGTAGAATCGAGAGACAAGCGAGCCCATGAGGATAATGACAAGAACGATTTGCGCATATATCCATGAGACATAAATCGCCATCACGGCAAAACCAGGTTGTTCAAGCATCTCCAGGGATAAGCGAACCCCATGATATGCTTCTTGACCCCACCACTTGGGGCCTGTCTTGACTCGATGCATCATGACTTCTCCTCGGGCTAAACGTCGCGAAATGTCTCCTCCAGTTCGGACTTCTGCAATAGATCGTCGGAATGCAGACCTTCGTACTTCGGGGCATATCACATTGAGGATCAACACTACTGCAATCAATATGATACTGACATAAAACCCCCAGGCCGGAGGATGTCTGTCAATAATGGCGGCACCGATGAGAAACCCAACACCGAGGGATCCAATCCAGCACCAGGTCCAGATTCCAAGCCAGATTCCCATGCCTCCCCCGTGCCTCCTTGCGTCAAATTGGTCAACAACTTCTTGATGCGGGTGTCTACACATCAGAGATGCACCAAACAGGTCTGTCAGAACCGAGTGAAAGTTCATGCTGGCAAATCCCAATGAGCCACCCATCAGTGTACGGCAAGTCAGAAGCATGGCTCGCCAGTAGGTGGTGTTTGTCAATCTTTGATTACTGACAGCGATCGCTTGGGGGAAAAGCAATGGCATTGCAATGATGAGGCTTGACATGATATATGGTTTCCGACCGTGAAGTAGCGGCAACGGCCAAAGAAAGAACGAGGGCAACGCAAGAGCTAGGAAACAACCGGTGTTGCCATGAATAGCAACGTGCGACTGATCCACGATGTAGTACTGAATTGAAGGAACCAGGCCCGTGTAGATTCCAAGGAGTACTCCAATGAGGGCTGTACTCAAGCAAGCGACAGAAGCAACAAAGCGCTTCCGAACTGGTGACCAGTCTCTCGCAATTGGATGCCTTACGTGTGACTTTGGAAGATTGAATCCACGCGTATCACGTAGACTGACGTGTGATCTCTTTCGTAGGTTAATCCCATGTTCGTAGTGCAACCTCCTACCAGCGACGTCATTCTCCTGTAGGGCATCTCGTCCAGTTCCACTTCCAATGGCCGATGGGAGGCTAATAGATGAAGCACCCTTTTGAATCTTGGCTTCAGTGCCTTTACTATGACCATCCGGCTTGAGAGAAGTAACCGTGCTGAGGAGATCCTCCAGTGTGACAGACTTGCGTTTGGGCTCCACCTTTGTTGCGTGACTGGGCGACCGTGAGAAGACACCATGTGGTATTTGTCTCGAGAAGCTTCCCTGGCGTGCGCGGTCGATGTGAGTTCTCGTCCGAAGCTCCTGATACGTTCCCGAATAACTCTCGACGATATCAGCTAAGCGTGGACGTATTGGTACGGTGGTGTACGTGGCAGCACGTCTATATTGTGGCTTCCCATGGTGGTTTTGGCTGCTTTCGGCTTCTGTAACCACTTCGTTTACTTCTTGGGCTTCAGGCCATGTGTTTGGCTTAGTAACCGAATCTGGATCCCCTGCTTCAGGAAGAGAATTTTGGTTGTCGTGAATCGCAGTCTCCGAATGGTCAGCTACCTCTAATGTAAGCGAGAGGGCCTCGTCAACAAGCCTTTCGAGATTACTGAAAGTGTGTTTAAACAATAGGCCGTCAACGTGATGATCCGGTTGACCAGGCAAGGGCGACCAAGAGGATAGTCTGTGCGGAACTTGGTTGCTCGGCAGTACAGGTTCTGATGGACGCCTATCATCAGCTCTAATCAACTTCGTTCGAAGTGATGTTTCTTTAAGCATGGGATCGAGCGATCCGCTTAGCCGTGACAAACGTTTCAACCATTGGCTTTTCCACAAATAATCCATGATTGACCCAAAAGATCGGCTTCGACCTGATGGTTGCGCATATGCGATCGACGGTTCGCCGGATCCAGCCGGTGTGGATAGTTGCGCATTCGAGTCGTGGAGACTATCGTGGCGATCGTGCAGTTTGATCAGCTGGACTTCTGGTATCCCAGCGCTGGGTGATTGGGTATCATTACATGGGCTTGGTTCCCCCTCCTGGCTGCCAGGGCTTACGGGAGCCAGATCAGTGTTGAGATTTGGGCAAGATGGATCTTTGGCATGGTCAGAGAAGTAATTCAACGAACTAGATCTACTGCGCTGTCGAGTCGCATGATCTTTAGGTGAATGCTGAGAAAGAATGGGCCGAAAGTTCCAAAATGGGAGCCCGTCAACATGGCCCTGAGTGTCCGCATGAGGGACTGGCTGTTCTCGTTCCTCTCGGTTCAAGTCTTTCGCCTGAAGAGCGCCAGACTTCTAGTCCTTGTCGGAGTTGACATTGCTTAAGTCAAGCGGGGTTTGGTTCAGCGATTGCTGGATCCGTGTCTCATCGCGTAACCCTGGATGCGCACTATCCGTGGCAGTTCCGCCTTGCGATAGAGAGGATTTGTGGTATGTAAGACCAGGTAAAGGACTGTTCACCTCGACTGACGTCGTCCTCGACGTACTCATGAGAGGTTTCGAGACCATCAACGTATGTTGATCTTTAGTAGAAAGAAGGCTGTCGATCTGGGATGGTTTATGAAGTAGTTGTTGAGATCTGATGCCTTCTCCCTTATGCTTCTTTCTTGGGATGTCCACGGATGGACGCCCACTGGCAGGAGGCGTGTGATCAAAATCGCCGACGCCGACAGCTGGTCCTTGAGACTCCCTTCGAGGGAGAAGGCCACGAGTGTGGTCAATAATTGTGGAAAACATTACAGAGTCTTGAATATCTTGCTCAGATGAAGGGAACGACGGCGAATTGCGAGTAGCAGAAGCGACGCTACCTGTCGATGATGAACGAGAGCCTCCGTCCTGGAGACCTTGTACCGACAAGGGTTGCGGTGAAGGAGGCTGATCAGTAGAAGTAGTTTTGGCTAAAGCTTGAATGGCCTGGGTTGATGAATTGATAGATCGAGGCAAACGAGCATCGGACATGAGGGTATTCTTAACAGTAGGTGCACGAGAAACAGTATCAATATTGTTTTTTGCAGTAAAAGAGGTGAATGCTAGGTAGGATACAGGCGAGGCGAGAAGAGGGGGGAGAAGAGAAACTCGGCGAAGAGTTTGGTGATGGAGATGAAGGGTTACGGGATACGATTGTTGCGGTAACGTCCTCAGTAGGTGTTGTTGATTCTCTAGATGGCAGTTGGTAGGAAGCATGTGCTTTCCCTGATGCAGTTCCAATTTTCCCTGAGTAACCTCATCGCACCTGCTCATTCGAATTTGTCACAACATGGAAGGCACGAGCAGCTCTATCCAACGGGTAATATTTTTGTCCCCTTATGATCGACATGACGATGTAGGAATTTCGTTTATAGTGGAACCCGACTCGTAGAAAATGATGAACTTAATAGCGTAACATTGATCACCGCCATTTCACAATCATGAAACATAGATCCCAGGTTCATCACTTGAACGGTCGGAATGATATACGTCGCTTATTTACATCCTAGACCCTTACCCACATAAGCGCAGCCGCGCTCGCTACTCCTGACATAGGCGAGATATCCCTGTCGGTTCTTGGTCCAAGAACGCCTTGAGCTCTCCACTACATGTCATACCCCTGCATACAAACTGTCCGACACGGCATCTGCAGATCGTCGAGCCTAATTCCTGGAGAGAGCTCGCCACCGCCCAACCTACATGCCTCCCTACCTACGACTACTAACCCACAGCATCCTGTCAGCACGGCACCCATCAGACACTCGGTCGATTTCTTGACATTCCGAGTGCCGCATCACATCACTGTAACATCGACCGAAATGCCGTTACATAGCTAGGCCTTTTGGCGGGCTCACCTCAGCTGCGCGGGCGAATCAGTTTCTCAAATTGCCCGACGCAAGCTTCAGGCAACGGTTCCCCTATGTCAGCTTGGTGAATTCAGAGGAGTGAGCTGATATCGAATCGACCAATTGTAGTGGTGAATTCGAGTTCCCCTTGGACACTGCATATCCTGTCAAACGTTGTAAGGTTGCAGTTCTTGGATTGTTACATCCGAGGACTTGGGTAACGGACAACTCTCTCGCGGACTATATAATGATATTATTATAACACCCATATTACGAAGTCCTATTCTGATTTCGCGATTCGACTCTTGCCGTTGTTGCACAGTCTTACACCGCATGCCATCCTAAATTCAGACTAAATTAACACCCTCGATTTTCCCAACGGTTCGACGGATCATCTCACACCCTTGAATGGTTGCTTGCAGCGCGCCAGTGCGTGTAATCGCGCACCGTCCACTAATCATAGCAGTTTCCAGCCATCCTAGTCAGCTGCGCCAAAAAGTTTCCTAACTAAAACAACCGAAACCCTCTTCAGCAAGGTTTCACACCATATGATATGATTGGCCTTGCTTACGCCCAGCACACCCATCTCTTTCGCCTGTCCCGATCTGGTAATTTGCTAGGATGCACAGCCTAATAATAGGTCATTGATGCTATCTCGCCTAGCCATTGGCTTAGACAATGCCGAAGCTGCTCATTGCTACTGCAAGGCTGTAAACGAGACTAGTTCCATCTTGTAAGTGTTTTTAGACTTGTCTGCCTTGTGGCTGCTATAATCGGATTCGGTTGTCTAACGAGGCCTCCTTGCGATTGTTTCAACAATGAAAGCTGTCCAAAGACTCAACGTTTCACAATTGCTCAAAACCCCATGAAGAAAGAAAAGTTTCTTCGGCATGTGTTAGTTTCAGCCTGGGCCTTTTAATATGTACCCACTTGAGAGTCCCCTGTATACAGGACTGTGAATAGTAGTGCAACGACATCGGGCTTGATCAGTTCTGCTGGATATTATCACGAAGCCATAGAGAAATGCGTATAGTCAGGTAACTTGAAGACAATGAGAAGAGTGTTGTTTCTATTTGCTATGTCATGATAAACGCTCTGCGTTTCTAATTGTGTTGTTTGCCATATGATTGGGAGTCCAGTCCCCAGGTAGGCACACAACAGCTGTGACTGCTACAGTCGATATATTGTGATAGAAAAAAGGCGTTGATCAGCATCGTGCTCTTTCTAAAACAAGATAGGCAAATGGCCAGCCATCCGTTGTTTATATCAAACGCTAAGTTCATACAGGCCCGCTATTTCAAATGCAAAAGGTCATAAAAATCCCAGAGACCCTAGAGTGGCCCGTCCTTTATCAAAGAGGACGTCCAAAAAGAAGAGAAAGTTGACAAAGGTGGCTGAAAGGAATAGAAGGAAAAAAAAAAGAAACAAAGAAAGAAAATTGCAGTCCAAGAGTAGAGAGGGCCATTACCTGTAATGCCACTGCTTTTCCATGCCAAGAATAAAACAATCCCCATCTAAAAATGCCGTGAGGCTCTCAGCAAATGCTGTTCCAGAAATGTAACCCAATGTTGAATATCCCGACTGATTCCCAGCCAAGCAAAAATGAAGTGGTACCAGAATAAACCCCCCGCTATGAAAAAAAGGCAATAATTAGACGCCATAAAAAATGTGAGATGAGTTTTTTTGTTCTTTTCTTGCTGTCGACGAATGCCCAATCCGACGAGCAAATGGCGAACGTTTGAGACGTTCAGGGAAAAGGCCGTGAGGAGGAATCATGTCTCATTCCAAAGTCTTCAACGACGTTTTTGGGATCATCGTAATGGAATGATCGATAAGGCAAGACTAATGAACACCATAGATGCAACGAAAATGCCCTGCCAACAAAGATGAGAGCTGCGATGGGTTGAACGAGATGAGATATGCGACCCAATCGTTGAAACTGAACAGAACCAGTTGTGGAGAGTGAGAATTCATTGTTGTAGACACAATTGTTCATCGATAGCTCCTTGAGCTTGAGTGGCTACTGTGGTAGCCACTGTCGGAGTAGCTGTACTGTGATGCGTACTGGGCGCCATGACTTGCGTGTGCTGAGCAGAGGTATCCGACGAGTATCGTTCGCTGCTGAATAGAATGACCGGGTCGGCCATATGATGCGCAGCGGTCGATAGCGTGTGTGTAGTAGGGGCATTTGCAGCCGGAATACAGTTCGACGAGTTGATAACACATGGTTGCAGTGTTGGGCCGGAAGTTGTTGGCCAGGTGCTGATGCAAGGGTGTAAAAAGGTTGTAGATGGCTCAGTTGAAGGTCTCTGAAAGTGTTTGACCAACCAATTTACAGGTTCGTCGAGATGGGCAGGCCGTTGGTCGTAACAAAGGCAGATAGTGAAGCGCAAGAAGGATGAAGTTTGTAAATGAGATGGTTGATATCGATGGAGAAGTGTTTGCTTTATGAATATCGTGAATAAAGAGATAGGAAGTGAGAATAAAAACATTAGCTTCAAGAGAGGCATCGCAGCCTTATAGGCCTGCTTGTAGCCTGGAGGAGAGCGTCGAAGCTCATAGCGACACTCCCCGATATGGAGGACTACTCGAAAGAAGCACTCCCTCACAAAACACCAGCAGGATGTGCGGCAAGGCACCAGTGACGCCAGAGACGCCAGTCAGAGTGCGTGAGAGCGATAGCCGCAAGTTGAGTCTGACTGTCTCAACAGGTGACAAAGGCTGAGGCGCGTCTATTGCAGGCATGGAATACCTAGTGCAGACCCACAAGCACGAAAGATGCCTTGGGCCTGAGGGGGGGGAGGGGGGTCGGATGGATCTTTGAGATTGGGGGCTTTCTTGTCTCGGAGGCTATGGCTCTTTAGGACTTTGTGTGTCAGTTCCCCTGTGCCCTGGTTTATTTTGTGGTATCGGGTGTTGCTTGTCCCGAAAGATGCAGCATCGGAAACATGGACTATCTTTTTGCGAGTGAGACTGCAAGAACACGCACGGGCTTGTTCTCAAGGCGCAGCGCAAACCGTGTAGGATCAATGAGCCTGGGTACCCGTACCGTACTGTATTAGTATCAACAGGGCAAGGGTCCAATTGGGACCGGTGGCAGGGGTAGGAGAATAGAGTCCTGTAGGTACAGACACCATATGTAAGAAAAGGGCGGCGACCGATTCTCAGTCCTTCCATACCTAGGAAACAGTTCCGCTCCCGTTCGAGACGGACAGGCTCGGCGTGAAGAGTCATCTCACCTATTGGTCTGAGACAGGGAGGTTGAATTGACCTGCAGCAGGGCTGAAGGGGTGGGTTACAGGGCCTAGAAGTGATGTGATGCAATAGCGACAGTTGAAATCCATCAGATTCCACTGTATTTCACTGTAGAGTGCCTAGGTACACTACCGTCGTGTCAATATGCATGTAAGAAATAATATGGGACTTGTTCTTCTTTTTCTTGTTCTTCCCGTGGCCGAGGGCGTTGTAGCGTAGCGTAACGGGTAGAAAGAGAGAAACACCATTGATCAGCTTCAATACGAGAGGGCAGGTTTATGACGTCAATTCGATATGGTGAGAAGGAATTGAACATGCGAACGATCGAGGTTCTAGACCCTTGAATAGGCAGTGAAGGACGCACAAGGCGTGTTGGTTGTTACCATTGATGGTACTGTAAATTGGGTATCGCATTGCAAGTATAGGCATCGTAGAAAGAAATCCATAATTATCTTGATACCTACAGCATGGATCGTGGAGAAAATGAAAATAGAGTCAAAAAATTAGGAACTTTGGCAAGTTAGTCATTCAAGGCAATGGTTCGCCCGGCTCATGCCCGTGACACCTGCCGCGTTGCAGGAACGAAACCCAGCACACGTGCCTCCACTCAGGCAGGCAGATCAGGCAGAGCTCTCTCTTTCTCGCATTGCCGCTCTTGAATGAGTAACAATCTTCATTCATCTCCCTTTCTTTTCTCCATCGTGCGCAATACGATGGAACTTTGAAACAGAATGACTGACTGACTGATCGGTGACATGACGGCAGAAAGAAGCCCAGCCACGGGCCAAGGACTGATGCCTGGATTGCCTTACTTGCCCCAGGTAAGTAGGTATTTGCTTATTTCTTCAAGCATTCCTTCAGTCAAAGAGAAAAAACACCACATTGGGATACGATGCCAGAATCCCATAGTATCAACATGTTTCAACGTCACGTTCAGCACCGTTTATCAGCGCTGCGCTGACCCTTGTCGCTCGGCACTTATGGTGGTGGTGGGTGAACCACGATGGAGGGATTGGGAATGTTTGGGTGGCCTTTCTGCGGCCAAACGTCCCGGTGCTAGGGCACTGGAGTAGTTTGAATCTGCTAAGACTCTGTAGGGGTTGGCTACCTGCCCCCTGGGATCTGATTCGGCTTCTTGTTTCTTGTTTCCCGTTTCACGCCCAGCCAACTCTGCAGTTGGACAAGCCACGTCCCGAATTTAGAGTCATGAAGCTACCGGCAAGCGAGCCTAGAACCACAGGGATCAATCATCTCGACTATTGCTCCCGCTATCTATTAATTAACCACTGCATCATAGCACTACATCATGATGAGTTCTGTGACATCAGAATGTCAATCATGTATCCTTCAACTGTAGCAGGAGGGCGAATCGAACTGGCTCAACACTGAGTTATCGACATGCTAAACTCATACCCAGATACCTCTCAAAGACGAGGTATACCGGCCATTCTACTCATATACAACTATCCGAGTGCTGCCTACAAACTGCAAAGTACTGGAAACAGACCAATTCGGGGACCACATCTCGTAAGCCTCTCCCACAGACACCCCAGCACCACGCTGACCGTCTTAGCAACTGGATCCCCTGTCAATCGTAAGGCTGTGTCTGCATCAACCCCCAGTCTTGGCAATGCTTGCTCTCTCACCTTGCTCGCTCGCCCTTCACCGTTTTTGTTCAACAGCAGGTGTATTTTTATGCGTTCGTACCCGTACTAGCCATTTACATTGGTTATTCCGTACGTTAGGGTTTGGCATGTTTATTTGCGGCTTGTTGTTCTCATTTAAGCTCCCGAAGGGACCAACTGACAGGTCCGAACAAATTCGTTCTTGGAAAGAGATCTTGCTTTCCGTAACCTGCCACATAGACCTGTGTGCTCAATTGCACCGGGTTTCTTGTGACTTCCGTCCACGACCGGGACGGTGGAAATTGACAGCACACCAATCAGGCCTGTCGCAAGGCCTGTCGCACGGCGTCCCGGTGCAACTGATATGCACCACTACCTCAGCCCTGGAATATTCTCGAGCATCATACCAGGATAGTCAGTCCGTACTGGGAAATAATTCCATCTCTATTGTCTGCACCTCCATAGTAGGGGGGGTAAACTATGCGGTTTTGCATTGGCCACATGCTGAAAGCTCCGTCTAGCATGTCTTGTTTTGTTTTACACACAGTATTCTGACATACCTACCTAGTTAGCTAGGTGAGACTGCTGGCAAGCTGCCGAGACTTTTCCTACTCCTTGCATTATATCTTGACCTTCTTATTGGAACGGGGCACAAAGCTGTCCGCCGCTGCAAATAGGAAGTCTGACACCTGACTGCCTGAAAAGGGTGTATGCCTCACGTGAGCTCTGATAATCAATTTGCTGACGACGAGGCCTCACACAAGAAGGACAAGCCTTCTAAATCGAGAGTTTTTCGATACTCAAAGCTTCCAAAAGTGTCACATTGAAAGAAAGGAATAACACATGCTTCAAAGTCGCACAGCGTTTTGCACCAGGTTGGTCTCAATGCACGTAAAATGAATGCTACTGTGCATGAAATTCTCATTGCTGCACATTTTTGCACATTGCTCGTTGCGTTATCGAGTGCTATC
Organism: Fusarium pseudograminearum CS3096; assembly: GCF_000303195.2. Classification (NCBI taxonomy): domain Eukaryota; kingdom Fungi; phylum Ascomycota; class Sordariomycetes; order Hypocreales; family Nectriaceae; genus Fusarium; species Fusarium pseudograminearum. The sequence continues at coordinate 9,940,047 of NC_031951.1, forward strand.
GACATATGATCGAATGTCTCACTGTACCCCCACACTAACAGACAGCTTCCGTTCACATGTCTTGCCATAGACACCATCTTATGACAACATGTATCCAATTGGCTCTGACATAGCCAATTACCCCTGATTGGGAATCATGTCTCAGGTACGTTTCGATCCTGCTTGTAGTCTATCTGGTGTCCCTTCTGTTGTTGGTATCATGGGCCGACCGTTCGGCAGGGAAGCAAATATAGTAAATCCATTCATCAGCTAAGTCGTACCAAGCCTGGTGCTAATGCATACAACAGTAAATAGTTATCCATACCTTTGAAACAAGAGTCATATCTGAATAGGCATCAAGAAGACCCCTGTTGAACTCGGCATGCCAGTAGGAAAAGCCAGTGACTGGCTGGTCAAGGTCCAGTTAAACGTCAATACCAAAGGCTCGGGGAAATCACGCGAGAGCACAAACGAACGTCGGATACCCCCATTAGTTCACAGCAACAGTCATTTGTGCCCTTTCTGCCTAAAGAGTGACATTGTTGTACAGGCCATCAACTTGTTAGAAAGCTTGTCGTCTTGTCCGGTGATCAAGTGCTGCTGCACTTACTCACCCACCTTTACCAATTCTACATACATTTGCAATTGCTCATGATAGCACTGACAACATACCGTTGCCATGATGGAGGGTTCAATGACCTCACACGTCTGTTGCACAATGATAATGACCCTTCAGCCTTGCACAGAACCCATTGAACAACCCTGTCGTCGACGGGGAACGGGTCAGTGCCCCTGCTCATCCGGCGGCGGCGCCCAATGATCGGAGCCCGGAGAGGGGCGCCACTGCATGCCCCACTGGCTGCGCCTCCCGCCGTGGCTTGCTCCCCGGAGTCGCCGGCGGACAAACTTGACTTACATGATGCTTTTCCGGCCATATCATGACAACTTCTAATCCTCATCTGTGCTATTGCAGAAGCTATCTTACACCCAAATAATTACATGCTGTACTTGTTGCGGGCGGCTGCAAGGCGTCCAGATGCTCCACCCTCGTGCTTCCGTTGCTATTCTTTTTCCGGGCACTCACCCTGAGGCATGAGTCTGCCTTGGATCAATAGACCAAACCATGCCAGGTACACATGCAGTTGTCTGAACCTACTACAACGGATGTGAGGTCCCATATTCGGCCAGATCCCGTTGCTAATCTTGTCATAAGCAGACCCCTACACGCTGCATTTGCCAATCATCATGTCTCCCGCTCTTTCTGACTGTCATATTTCCCACTTTCCGGGACTCCAGAGCCACGGGTCGAGGAACCTAGTTCCCTGCACCATTATGTGAACATCTGAATTGCTTGGCGCCGCGGTTGTCTATCGATGCAGTCACAAACTCTCTCCACTGCCTCTGTCACCACCCAAAGAAAGATGTCACCGCTTACAGTTAGTAGAGTATCAACCGTTACAGAAACTCCCTGCCACAGCATAGCATTGCCGCCGAGTTTCAAGTCTTTCGGTCTGACCCCTGGCGCTCCCATGAGTCTCGACGTGGTCCATGATCTGTCCGACATCATAGTGCGTAAGGCTGATCCGCACTCGCGCCGATGCTTCTCGAATTTGCACCATCCTTCGAGCATCTAGACTTCAGCTCTCTGGAGATCATATAAGCATCTGACGTCGTTCAAGTTTCCAGCTTCTAGTTCTCGTCGTCATAGGGGAGGCCTCAGTCAAGAATCAAGAGCGGATGGCGAGTCTAGTCTCGAATATTCCATTATGTGTATGTAAAGCTGTTTGGATGCCTGAAAGGCTCGCTGGTGCAGAGTCGAACCGTACTTGCCAGCCCCTATACTTCTATAACCCTCCGATTCAATACGGACAACAACATCTATCGAGTTAAGTTGAAACAGTCGTCAAATCTCGTGATATACACGCTTCGCTAGGTCACATCCCCAATACCAAAGTCATCTTGGTTCGCTGGCCATTGTCTTCTGTGACACGACTTGCCCCCATACAACCCCATCGCAAGACAACTGCAAAGTGAACGTCACCAGTCGCTGCGCGTATCTGGTCACGAGTTTCGAAATAAACAAATGAGATGAATCACCATGCCACAAATGAGTCTTCCTCCTTCTGCGCCTCTCCATACCCGTAGTTGTAGTGATGCAATCATGTTGTTGTAATAAGGAAAATTTTTGTCGTCACAAATTGCGCCGCAGCGCAGTGTATGGTTTACCCAATGGCACACAAGTTTGAAAACGGAAAAAAAGAAATGCTCGACACAACCTGAACTCCAATCGTCATGAAAAGCCATTCTCTGAAATAGAAACTATGATCGTCGACTCATAGCAGCCGTTGCACCAGCAGCGGCCAGATCTTGCTTTCCGCTCACGGTCCTGCCAGCAGCTCGAGGTAAGCCGCTCGTCCCTTGTGCGAGCCCAGTCGTACCGGCGCTGGTTCGTTTAGTTGGCATGGAGCTGATAGGTCCCATCTGTCCTGAGGCTTTGCGAACAGGGCCAGAAACAGGTTTGTGGGGGCTAGCTCCAGATCGCAAGGATCCAAGAGGTTTGACAGCACTACCTGGAGGGTCGGGGAGAGGCCGGGGAGTAGAGATAGTGTTGTGCCGTTTCATAGGTGACGATTCGCGGGTTGGTGGCATACGAGGAAGAGGCATTTTACGCCCAGTAATAAACTCGTGCCGAATCGCGTCCTCGGGTTTGAGTCGTCTTTCTGGATCCCAGCGCAAACAACGTTGCAAAAAGTCCAAGAATACCTCATCGTCGCATTTGAGTACTTGCGACAAAGTCTTGGAGGAAGGACGGCGTCTGCGACCCTTTGAAGATACCGTGAGGCGAGGCTTGCCCATTGAGTCGAAGAAGAGCTTCTTTCGGGTGCTCTTCTCGATCAGGTGCTTCTCAGGAGGTCCAAATACCTCCATGATACACGCAAGTTGTTCTTGCTCATTTTCTCCAGGGAAGATAGGAACTCCAGTGTATAGCTCTGCCAAAATGCAGCCAACACTCCACATATCAATGGGCATGCCATAAGTCATGCCGAGAATGACCTCCGGGGATCGATAGAACCGGGACTGGATATATGTATAGACCTTCTCATTTTCAAAACAGCTGGAACCAAAGTCGATGACCTTGATCTCTGCGTGAAGAGGATGTCTGAGGAGGATGTTTTCGGGCTTTAGATCACAATGGATGACTTTATGTTGTTTGAGAAGATTGAGTGAGCTGAGGATCTGCTTGGTAAAGCGCCGAATGATCCTGATGGAAAAACCTCTGAACGCGTGTGCCTTTATTAGTTCGTAAAGGTTCATGTCCAACAGCTCTGTGGATATACAGAGATGGCCGCGGAAATAGAAGCTTTGTGTGAAGTTGACCATGCTGTGCTTGTTCTTTGGGTCCTAGTACGAGTTAATACAGTATGCCACAGAATTAATAAATGGGTTTACTTACCCATTCGCGAAGCTTCTGCAAGATGTTGACCTCAACAAGAGCTTGTTGGTGAAATCTCTTCTTGTTTCTAATGATCTTGATGGCCACCAGTCCACCCGTCTTATGATCAATGCAGCGGACGACTTGTCCAAAACTACCTTTTCCGAGAACATCAATGATCTCATATCGGTATGCAAGGTGGTCTCCGGGGACAATGGTATAATCTCCACGCTCATCGTCGTAGCCAAAGTTGGGCGCATCAGATTGAAGATCACCAACCACTTTGTGTGCATTCTGTGTTCCGCAGAAGAAAACGTCGGTGTAATCAACAATCTCGCCTCGCTCATAAATATTGAGCATGGCAATACGGATGGCTTCATGAGCACCGACTCGTTCCTTTGGTGTCGCCCGCTTTTTGAGAGCATCCAATGTCCTAGCAGCAACATCTGTTTCCTTGCGTCGAGAACCCAGCTTGGCCATTTCCTCTTCGGCTGCTTGGTCGTCCTTATCAAGATCAGCAGAATACGAGTCGGGGCCTTTCGCCAGGCCGGAGGAATTCCTGGGGCGGAGAATCTTTTGCATAACAGAGGTGTTTCGGCCAACAGGCATTGTCGAAGGGTCAGGGACGGGCTTTTTCGCAGTCCAAGAATCGCTCTTGGTCTTGTCATGTGTAATGAGCCCATTCAGACTGCCGCCTGAACTTTTACGTCTCCTTGTATCAAGATAACCGCCAGGGCCTTGCTTCATATTCGGTGATGGACTAGCTTGTTTGACATTGGATAAGTTGTTGAGGGTGGCTGAAATTGGAATCCTAGGAGGCGGCATAGGTTCCTCCGGCTGCTTTGCATGTGTCTTATCAGGACCATCTCCAGCGGCGGTTGTGTTACTCTTGGAATTTCCACGCTTCCAAGAGAGGCTAAGTTTTCGTCGGATAGAGCTCATAGAAGACGGCGTTTGCGGTTCTTCTGGTGTAGGCTCGGGGGGAGGGGATTTAGAGCTGGTGGATTCGGCGTCTTTCGGTGCTCGAGGGCCTGCGGGCTTATGGTGAGGTTGATCTTGGAAGATGCTGGCGTCCGAAGTCGTGAAGTCAGCACCCGTTTTGGATCGCTTCAAGAAGCCGTGATCTGCACCTCCCTTGGGCAGAGAGGACGATAAGAAAGGCGACATGCTTTGCTTGTGGTCAAGCTCCTTGTAAGCCAACGAGGACTCGGTCGAACTAACATCGGGAGGCGTAGGAGTGAAGTGGGCATGGTGGACAGAGCTGCTACTCCTCAGAGATGGGAGCTCAGGAGTATCCCCGCGACGAGTCTTGGCAAAGAAAGAGCTCTTGGAAGCTGTCATCGGGGTAGTTGGTGTCTTTGGTAAATGTCGCGGTGGTGGAGGGGTTTCATGTCTGTCCACACTGTTGTGATCTTGCAGGGCTGCAATTTTGTTAGTTGTTGGCGTGCTCAACGGTCCGAGATTCATTGGAGGTAGTCGTAGTGGTTGCAGATGTCGCTTGTTAGGGGGTGTGGCCTTGTTGTCAGGCTCAGCGACCACCATCGGTACATAGCTCCGTTGACCACTTGGCTTTCTATGCAACTTTGTAGGCTCAGGAAAGACAGGCATCGATATTACGCCGGTTGGGTTCGAATTGGCACCCATAGCATCCATGTTGCTGAGTGCAGTCTTCTTCTTTTCCATAAAGTAGGTATCCGCAGGCGAGTCCTTCGGGGACTCGTATGCCTTTGGTATAGCAGGGACAGGAGGCACATATTCATCATCATCGGCTGGTATAGGGTTGTGTACTGTAGTGTGTTTTGGTGCAGGCAGGCGTGACGTAGATGACGAGGCAGAAATACGATTCAGGGACCCAGTCGACGTCCTTGCAGAATTTATGCTCAAGCAAGAAGTGGCTGACAAGACAGAGTTATAAGACTTGCGATGCATATCTGGGGTAGTCCGTGAGGATGATGGAGTACCAGAAGTCCTCCTTGGTATCATCGAAGGTGATTTTGATTCGGCCCTCTCTACCTGGTTGTTCATCGACACTGGCGGCGGCGGCGGAGGTGTTGACACCTGGCCAAGGCTTACGGATTGCGGCATCGTGGACATACGCTTCATTCGTCTTGTATCAGTAGGACTAATTGTCCTTGCCCCAAGGCCTGTCGCGTGCGACGAGTGGTGGGCACCAGGCATCATGGAGACCCTCTTGTTGGTAGATGACGGTGTGCTCAGTCGGCCTCCTACACGAGGCGATCGCGGGGCAAGAGTTGAATGCCTGTTCTGCTCCGGAGTAAGGGTATTGCCGAAACCCAAGTTTGCTTGATTCGAACGTGGTGGCGGCTGCACTGATTTAGCCTTGGTGGCCCTGGAAGTGGAAAAGTTTCTTGTCGTATTTTCTAGCCATGACGGATTGGCATCCATCGAAACCCTGGCAGAGCCAGTAGGTGCTCCTTCAGAATACAGACTGGGCCGCCTCTTTTGGGCAGGACGAGACCCATAATCTCCATCACCAATGATTCCGGGGCCGATTGATTTCCGAGGAGGCTTGGCCACGGTAGTGCCAGATACAGGAGGATATTGACTCTGTCGGCGAGAGCGTGCAGTGCCTGGCCCGGTTGCAATTTCAGTCTGAACAGACACACCGGTGGTGTTGTTAGGCTGCCTGATAGAGTTACTGGGTCGGCGCAGGATCGAACTTGATCGGGCGGGTCGAGTGCTGGATTGGACGGCAGGGCGATTGGCAGCGCCATTCGAAGATGGAGCTATTTGAGAACGAGAAGACATGCTGCTATCATCTGCTCCGTGGGCATCGAGACTACCCCCTTCACCGGTGGAGGACGGGAATTGGGCGAGTTTGAAGTCTGTTGAAGCCGACTCGATACTGCTATGCAGATCGTCAAAGCTGACCGACGGCAAAAAGTCGAAAGACGCAGTCGAATCGTTTAATTGATTTTGTTCCCCATCCCTACTAAAAGAAGAAAAAAGAGAATGGTTACTGGAAGGAGTTGCGCTGAGCATTGGATCGTCAGAGGCGAAGCCAGGATTCGTCGAGGGTAGAGGTGGTCGAGGCTGAGCGTTTGTGGTTTTGCCCCTGTCACAAAGGGATCAAGGTCAGCTTGGCCATGTGCAAGGAAATGCAAGGCGACAAAGGTTTGGATGATGATGGACCATAACAAGCATGGACCATCAAGTCAAATGTAGAAACACAAACAAGAAAGATGAAAATGCTCACAGTCGCGTTGGAGAAAAGTTGGCTGGTCGAGGCCCAGCAGGTGCCTTGTGCTCACGGCTCATAGGGTCCGGTCGAGGGGTGGCTGGCAATGCGACGACGGAGGTGGATTTCACGGGGTCGGTCGCTAGCACAGACTCAGTCCGGTCAGGGAGCTGAGCGCATTTGAACGGCTACCTCATTCCGGAACGGACAAGAGTGTTGAGATGCAGGAGAGCAAACAGTGCAGTGGGTGAGTTAGAGCGGTCGGCGACGGGCGAAACAAAAATGTACTCGACAGGATGAGACCCAGAGTGAGTGATTGATTGATTGATTGATTGCGGTGGGCGCGCCCCAAGAAAGGGATGGTACAGTAAGATGCGAGATGGAGATGGATAAAAAAGATGGAGTCGTTAAGACGGGTTCCAATAGTGGAGGTAGGTTAGGTAAGGCAAGGATGTTGGTTGTCTTTTTTTTTACCCTAGCCTAGGTCTTTCCCAAGACAAGATGGAAAGATGGAGAGGATGGTCTTTCCTCACTCGTTGTCAGTGGTCACAGGCAGTCCGAAGGGGTGCTAGGGGCCAGCGGCCAACATGGGGGATGAAAGACTTCTATGAATGCTAAAGCTAGGGGCCCTTGGCCAGTGTCCTTTAGGGAGCCACCTTGGCGGACATCTTCCTATTTAGTGTGAGAATCACGACGCCTGAGAGGCTGATATTGGCGAACAGGACCTTGCGAAGAAGAGTGCCTGGATTGTATCACGGCTAGTAGGTTAACAGACACTTGGACATTTAAGCGGTGGACCTTGACACGGGAAAAATAGATGCCATGATTGGATGTTGAAGTTGGGAGATTGGTCCCTGAATTAGCTACTGGTACGGATAGAGTGGGTGTTTCCATACCTGCAGAAGGTGAAAAGACGGATTGATGTCTTTTACCGCCATTTTAGCTGCTGCGAGGTACATATCTACACGGACTATTTCTGCCGGCATCAAGAGGTATCCTTACCGTATGCAAGCTAACACACGGTACCTACCTTAACAGCAATTCATTCATTCCCCTTACCTTGTTAGCCTCCCTCGAGCCCGCGATGCAGATATTAAGGAACGTCAATCATGACCATTTGTCCGTTTAGAGAGATGAGGCATTCTTCCGTGGAATGCCAGCCCGATTCCGCATCAATAAGGCCGCAATTATACTCCTAGATTGGGCTACACTCTGCCCGTCAGTGTCGTGGTTTATCGTCATCACATTTCATTCGGTTCACAACTACCCTGTCTCCCAAGCACGTCTAGCCGATAGCGAGTGGCGCCGTCGGTGATTCTAGGTGGAAGATTTGCACACGGTGGATACGACAACGGCATCGTGATGCTACCAACCATACGACATGGTACCGAGTGGTATACACACGTGAACCGGTTGACGCATCAACGGGCACTGCCACTAGCTATCAGTTTGAGTTTGGTTATATAGGCTGTATTTGGATGTTGACATGGGAGATATTCAACTCCAGATAAGGTCTGGTAACTGGGTCTCGAAACGACAGTTCTACTAATGTAACGCTGTTTCGCAACCAGGCTGCCAAGTTTTAAGACTCCCCTTTGATAAATTGACCGATGTCATCTTCATCAAGCCTCCCGCTCAGACCAACCACTTCAAAGTGAATACAAGGATTGAGTCGTGTCTTGGATTTGAAGGACCTAGGGGGACCCATTACCTTTTCTCGGGCATCTCCAGCCGGTAGGGCCATAGCCTATACGAATGCATCGTTTTCTGCTGGAAAGGACAGCACAACACTGGAACTATTTCGAACAGCGCATTGTTTCCAGTCCGATGAACCTGGTCTGTCCTATAGATACTGCTGCCAGTACCTTGCCTCGTGCATTGTTGTCCTGCCAAACACCAAGGATGTGATCGTGTATCTCAAGTCGCGTTTTGTTGTTGTGTTTTCTTGCCGTCTGCAGAACCCTGACCGCCCCGCAGCTGAGCGCAGCTGATTGATGCAGAAGGAAAGATAGTCTAGACTGGCTAGGTTCGTAGGAAATGATATGTGAGTGAGTTACCGTTGTCACAGGACAGTCAATCAATGAGCATGCACGATGCTTTACGAGATGAACTGCCTATCGGTCGGGTGATTGCTTCGTATCGTTGGGTATGAGTAGGGTATCTAAATTGGGTTTCACATAAGTTAGGGAATTAATTAACTGAAGTGCACTATATTGCACCCTTGATCTTCAAATCTGTCACAATGCCTGAACACGCTAATAAGCATGAATCTCAAATAACGAGGGTCGTTTTTTGTCTACCGGGTTGGTGTGGGGTAAACAAACATGGGCACAGAAACGATGGAACAAACTGTTACATGGTAATTTGAGTCGGAAATATCAGACTTAGTAACTGCCACAAAAGGCCATTACTCATATTTCCCGTCTTGAGTCGTGGTATAATTTCCCTAACCCAGTCATGCCAAATGACCATCGCTAGAGAAGCTAAACGAGACGATCTATTAGAAGTTATTGCGTGTTCTTTTGACGACTTCAATGCGTCACGGGCCGCTCAACGCTTTACCAGATTGAATACTGACTGTCATGAACATGGAGGGTCACTAACTTTCAGCAAATAGGGATTTCCCATGAATCTAATAAGCCGTTCTCGAGTCGGACTAGCTTCTGTGTACCTTTCCCCTCCTCTTCCAAAAGTCAGCACAGGACCAAAGTTGGGGGTTGTTCCCAGCTGTTTGGCTGAAGGTGATGTCACTCAGTGTCACATGCCCGCGATCGTGCCGTGACACCTCCACGCGGGATGGGCATCTGGAATCCCTAGTTACCAACCGAACCTCTGAAACCTCCACAATCTGATGTTGTACGTTCGAATTATGGTTTGAAATAACCTCATGGACGACTTCACTGCAGAAATGTTCGCCACAGGGCGAGGCTCTGACTCTGCCGAGGACTCTCGAAGGCGTCGCGGCCATGGTGACGATGATGACAAGACGCCCGCAACTGGTGCCGACTCGAACTCTCCTTCAAATTTACCTTCAGGGTCAGACACGCCGCCTCAAAAAACAGGCATACGTGGAGGCTTCGCAGCTATCCGCCAAAAAGCTAACATACAGGATCGTTTGGTAGAAAAGTATATTGGGCATCCTGAGATACTCTAATTCCAGAATCTCCGACTAACCGCATGATAGACTTTTGCAACAAGTCATACCGACCGATGACGATGACCAAAACGACGTCCACTTTGTGGGCGACGAGCAGACAGCTACTCAAACCGAAAGACCAAACTTCAATATTACCACCATGTCCTTCAACTTCCGCCGTTTCAATGCCCGAATAGGTGTGGTCTTCAAGTTCCAGGCGCGAGTCGAGCGCATCCTGTCCTGGAAACAAGCATCGCATACCCTCTCGCTCCTCGCCGTCTACAGCTTTGTCTGTTTAGATCCGTATCTCATCTTCGTGCTACCCATCGCCATACTTCTATTAGGGGTGTTTATCCCCTCCTTCATGGCAAGACATCCTGCGCCGCCGAAAGGTACACTGTCAAGTGAGCAAAATGTGGGCTATTCGCCTCAAGGGCCACCTCTGGCACCTGCGGCAACGGTGAAGCCGGTCAAAGAGCTTAGCAAGGATTTCTTCAGAAACATGCGCGATCTACAGAATTGCATGGATGACTTCAGTCGGGGACACGATCAGGTCGTCGCTCTGATGGTACCAGTAACAAATTTCAGTGATGAGGCGCTGAGTTCTACTTTCTTCCTGTTTCTCACAGTGGGTGGCATAGCCATGACTGTTTCAGCTCACCTTCTCCCTTGGCGGATCATATTTCTCGTGGGCGGTTGGGCTATCGTTGGTATGGGTCATCCACACGTTGCCCGCCTCATTACCGCTGCTCATCGCGAGCATCTGCAACCACAAGAGGCCAAGGCACAATCATGGCTGGAAAACTGGACCAGCTCAGATATCATACTCGATACGAGCCCTGAAACGCGCGAAGTCGAAATCTTCGAACTGCAGCGCAAAACCTCTGGTGGCGGCGAGTGGGAGCCCTGGTTGTTCTGTCCTTCTCCCTACGATCCCCTCTCGCAGCCTCGCATTGCTGGTGAGCGACCTCGAGGTTCTCGATTTTTTGAGGATGTTATGCCCCCCGAGGCATGGGAGTGGAGTGAGAAGAAATGGGCTCTGGATCTCTGGAGTCGCGAGTGGGTTGAAGAGCGCATCATCACAGGTGTCGAAGTTGAGACTGAAGGTGAGCGTTGGGTGTATGATATCTGGGACGAACGAGATGAACGTACTGGCGTTGTGGATCTTCCTGTCAACGATAAGGGAAAGCAAAAGGCGACACCCAGACCAAGCTGGGAGGAGAATGACGATGGCAGTGGCAGGAGAGGGAACTGGAGACGACGACGATGGGTCAGACTGGTGAAGCGTAAAACAATTCCGCTGCAGCCAAACTGATTTCTATCATTTGTAGTATTAGAGCATAGCATTCGGCTGTGCGTACAAGGCGTTGGTGATTGGTCGGTAATGAGATATGCTGTGTAACTGAGGCTGAGAACGAATATATATCATCATGACTTCACGCGAATCAAACCCCAACCAAGAGCTTTTAAGTATTAATTAATGGATGCGCTTTCGATTGGCTGGGTCAAGGACTATATACCAAATCCAACGCTGATTGCAAGATCATCTCTCCAGAAACCAAGTGGTATCATGCTCAACAGATCTCTGCTGTAATGGCAAAATTGGGGATCTTCTGATCCTACCAGATCATTCTATGTGCAGTCCGCTCATAATACGTCAAACCGGTACCCATGATGTGACAAAGAAAAAAGGAGAAAAGAGTAGACAAGTCGCATAACTTTAGAGAACGGCCATCTTATCGAGGATCTTTTGGATACCTTTTGTGCTGCCACGGCCCTCATCAAGCTCCTCGGCCATCTTGCGAGCTCGCTCAATGAGAACCATGATAACTTTTCGGGTGTACTCGAAGCTGCCGGTGGACTCCATGTACGAAACGGCATATCGCTTCACCTGGATGTCCGAGGTCTTTTGTTTGAGAATGTTGATAAGCTGGAGATTTGTGGGGTTGGAGCGAATGCTGTGGATAACAGGGAACGAGAACTTGCCCTCGGTCAGATCCTCACACATTCCCTTATTATGGCTGTACTCTTTGGACGACAGGTTCATATAGTCGTCGCGAATTTGGAAGATGAGGCCAATCAAGTTGACGAGGGGCACACAGTCGGTAGGACCGTTGGCCTCTTCTGCCATGAGCTTGATACCGAGCCGGAAAAGACCGCCTGTTTTGTTGCCGACCATTTCAAGGTAGTCCTCCTCGGTAGGGCAGGTCAGAGTATCTCGCCAGAACAGGTCCATTCCTTGGCCCCGGTGGAGGTTGACAAGCTCGTCGGAAAATATGGTAATAAGCTCTGGGTTGCCGAGCTTGTGAAGCTCTTGCAGGGCAACAAAGTAGATGTAGTTGGCCGAGTTGATGGTCTGGGCGACACCAAAGATGTTGTGTGCGACAGGAAAGCCACGGCGCAGCTCAGACGAATCTTGTACATCGTCAATGAGAAGCGAAGACTCGTGTAGCATACCGACGACGCGGGTGATGACTTCGAGGCTCGGCGCGGGCACGTCGAGCCAAGCATTGAAGGCGGCGATCAACTGGGCGCGAAAGTCTTTGCCGGGATGGCTAATGACATAGTCGTAAGGCCCACGGACGACGCTTTCCTTGTCGCCGTTCCATGAGCGCTTGGCCGTGAACTCGAGATCCTCATGAGCGTAGCGCTCGGGGTCGGGAGGTGGGTTGGGAGCTGTCATGACACCGTAGCCGGGGTTTGAAGCGTGTGTTTTTGCAGAAGCCTGCTTCTGGCTCAACCAGTTGCCTTCTGGGACGGGGCGCAGGACGGATTTGGTAGGAGTCGGGCTGAAAGAGGTTGGGACGCCGTTGCTCGAGGTGCGAGGGGGGATAGCATTTGGAGAGACAAGTGGGTTGGATATTGCGGACATCGTATGCATTGCCTTAGGCGACAGCGATAGCATGTGCAAAGCCGACGGGGGCAAGGTCTCAGGGTTGAGAGAGAGAATGGGGTCGGCCGTGGGGATCATATGGGTTGTGTTTTGGGGTAGTCGGAGTCGGAGGAGGGGTCTACCCGTGTTGGATAGGCAGCAAAGATGTTTGGATTACAGTAGAGGAGGTGAAGAAATGTTTGATATGAAGGATTAGGACAACCACGTAATGATAAGCAAATGCCTTCGGTTGTGCGCGCGACGTCGTGCCTCGCCTTGCCTCGACTTGGTGCAACAATAGCGAATGATATTTGTCGGGTAGTTCGGGTGAATGTATAAAGTAGTCGACGTCATTGAGTATCCAAATGATAATGTCTAAGCCTGCCGAATGAGACGATAGAGGGATCATAGAGTTGACCCTGCGGTCTCAATGTGGATAAAAGCTACGAGTATTCCGCGCACGCACCCAATGCCTATGCGCTGGAGAACAGGGGTGAAAAGTCCTGCAGCTCCTTCAGTTTGAGGACTGAAAGAATGGAAGAAAGTCCTTGAAGATTGTCCGTTTCGTGATGTGTACTATAAATTGTAGGTCTACACATTGAGAGGTGAGAGGTACGTGTCCGTCCCACGCAAGGCACATGGGCGGAGCTACAACCTAAATGCAATGGATGCTTATGAGGTACCTAGGTACCTTTCACAAGCTTTTACATGGGCATTTACTTTTACGGGCTAATGCAGAAATTGAGGGAGCTTAGGAGCTGGAGCTTGGCTTGGCTACAGCTACAGCTAAAGCTTCCATTGCTTCGTGTTCTGTTCCCTTTGTTGTCGAGAGGGGAACGAATAGATGGAGGGGTTACTGTAGCTCTAGCGGAGACTGTCAGGGGTGAGGAGGCCTAGATCGATGTAGGATTGTGGGGAAGCATCCAATTGGCAATCAAAAGCAGAGCAGAGAATCCGATCATTCCATTCATTCATTGACTGCAGGTGAGAAGCATGTTGACGTGATATTGCATTACTTTATACATATATACGTGTATCCATTGATTCGTGTTTGTTGGTTGAAGCTCGTGGTGATCTGAGTTTAGTAGTCGGTTGTCGGAAACCCTATCAGTCAATATTAACCTAGGTAAGCAGCATGAGATGAATAGCAAACTATAGCACAGACAATATACATCAACTCTCTCTTCATCTGATACAACTGCCGTGTCTCTCATCAACTCACTCACTCAATCTGTTGGGGCAGAACATACCACATCTCAGCCCACGATAAGGCCAGGGCTCGCGATAGTTGTCTATCGTTGAGTTGATATCCCTAATCTTTAAGTTGTCAGGGGTCACGTTTCCACCATATTTACCAGTGACATGTCGCCAGTTACGGACCCAGATATCGGAGTTAACTCTAGATTTCACAAGCAAACCTAAAATCAATCAAGGCAAAGAGCTGATCAATGGGGCCATGTCAAGTTGGACCCTGTGGATAGCTGACTACCCTATACTATCATCGTTCCACCTTGAGAATGTTCACCAAGTGTTTGTCTCTTAATAAATATCCTTCCTTCGAGGCTTCCACTCCCATTCCTGTTGTGTTTTTTTGTTATCTTGGTCTTATGTCTAGCTTCTGATTATAATGGTCGGAGAGTCGGAGGTTTCTCGTTCCGACGTACCATGAGCTTACTCGGAGGGTTCGGATTCAATGCCATTTATTTCTACAAATCAGGCACCAGAATCAGGCTTCTGATATCATCTGGCCGCGGAATGCAACTTGTCCACGGAGTTAAGACACGCATTTCGAGGTAAAAGGCGATAACGTTAACACTATTTCCATGCCTTCACACCAATACCATCAGATCACTTCCCTGCCAGGTTACACCAAACTCACAGTAGCTAACGTTAACAGTCTCTGGTTAATGTTATCTTTAACTGCCGGCCTAATAAACATTTATAACACGGCAACATGATCCGAACCGCGAAGGGCGAATCCCCCCTCTAGCTCTTGAAAGGATTCGCTAGTCAACAACCGTCTTTGGGATTCCAGCCTATAGTGTAATAAGAACGCCCAAGATATGACGACAAGTGTGGAGCGAAAGTAGTGATGCCAGACGATGATCACAGAAACGACCCTACATCTGATTAATAACCTATTTTCGAGCTCGCGAGTATCGGGCCGCTAGAAGAGAGGGAGAGTGTCATGGATTTACTGAGAAGTGACATCTACGTAGTGTATGTAAATGCTTGGACCCTTGTTTTCGAAAAGATATAAATTGAGTCTTGGCCCTCTCGTATCTTTCTTGGCAATGCAACTAAATACAAGCCAAAAAGAGCATTCTGAAGCACAGCAATGGCGCCGATACATAGAATCTTTTCATCAGTCAACAACAAGCCCTACCGAACTACAAAACTCGAAGATGAAAATCCTCCCTACTTGAATGAGGATGGCTATGTTGACTTTGCGCCTAACGATATAAGGAACCCCCAAAATTGGTCCACGCCTCGAAGATGGGGTGTAACATTAGCTGCTGTGATGCTCGTTCTTAATGCCACTTTTGCCTCAAGTTCACCAAGTGGTTGCTTCCCATCCCTAGCAAAGCATTTCCACGTGTCTGAACTGGTCGCCGGCCTGACAATCACTCTATTTCTCCTGGGATACTGTGCCGGACCGCTTGTCTTTGCGCCCCTGAGCGAGGTGTACGGACGAAGATGGATCTTTTACATCACCTTCACGCTGTACATCATCTTCAACTTTCTATGTGCTTGGGCACCCAACTTTGGCGCCCTTCTCGTGGGACGTTTCCTCACTGGGACTTTCGTTTCTGCGCCTCTTAGCAACGCACCAGGTGTACTGGCCGATATCTGGTCACCTCTCGAACGCGGCAATGCCATGGCTGGATTCGCTGCCATGGTATGGGTTGGTCCGGCTCTGGGCCCAGTCATTGCAGGCTTCCTGGAGCTCAAGAAGGATTGGCGGTGGAGTTTCTATGTCCTGCTCTGGCTTGGTGGCGCGACTGCAATTATCATGTTGACCATCCCTGAGACACATGCTCCAACGCTTCTTACCAAGAAGGCACGAAGAATCCGCAAAGCAAAGATCCCTGGATACGAGAACGTCAAGTCCCAGTCTGAAGACACTGACCGGACTTTGGCAGCGGTGTACAAGATTGCACTAACTCGACCATTCATCATATTCTTCGACACCATATCATTTCTATGTGCCATCTACATGTCTGTTGTTTACACTTTGCTGTATATGCTTTTCAGCATATATCCTATCGTCTTTCAGCAGCGACGAGGTTGGAATAGCGGCGTGGGAGAGCTGCCTCTGATCGGAACAGTTATTGGTGAGTCCTTTCCGAAAACCTCGGTCTGTAGGCAGGTTTTAACATGATGACAGGTGCATGCATTGGAGGGTTTATCGTATTGATCGACTCGCACATTCGAAAGAAGAAGATTGAAAAAGGAGGAAAACAAATGGAACCAGAAGACCGATTGCCATTGGCCATGGTTGGCGGTGTTACATTTGCTATAACCATGTTTTGGTTTGCATGGTCGGCTGAGTATAAGTAAGTAACCCGCCTCGTGTTGATGAGTTCAACAATCCATATGTCTCTGATGAATGGACTTGATAAGATCATATGCTAACTTGGTAACCAGCTCTATCCATTGGATCGTGCCGACAATAGCAGGTACATTACTTGCTACGTCTCTAATGCTCATCTTCGTTGCCTACTTGACATATCTCGTGGACGTATACCTCATGTACGCCGCGTCAGCTATTGCAGCAAATACCATCATACGATCAGCATGTGGCGCCGCAGCACCTCTTTTCACAAACCAAATGTTTAGCGCTCTTGGTATTGGCGGCGGCGGCAGTCTCATCGGTGGTGTTGCTACTATTTTGGCTGTTATCCCGTTTTGGTTTTACAAGTATGGAAAACAGATCCGCATCAGAAGTAAGTTTGCTCCTACAAAGGACAAACAGGAAGCCAAAGAGAGGGATGAGGAAAAGGACGCTGTTGCTGGTACTGGTACTGGTGATAGACAGAACAGTGTCTTGTCTAACGATGTCTCGGATGGATCGGATTCGACAGCGGCTGCGAGATAGGAAGGATATAATCACTGGAATGGTTTTCTGTAGTTAGAGATATTTGATGGGCTTGCATAGTTTCAAAGCCTAGGTAATACAGACTCTTTCGTCGCCTTACGATTTAAGAGTCATAGAAGATAGGATAAAGAAGCATCCTTATTCTCATACAATATAAAAGCATTGCTTAGCAGCTCACTTCTTCTTCCTGCAACACAACCTAGGAAAATACCACCTTAAATTGACCATTGAGTGTACCAATACTAACCTTCCTGTCAACTAACTTACTTACGCCTTGATCCTTATTTCCAATACAACCCCAGCCATCATAACGCAATACCTAGTATAGAAAGTCAAGATGGCTGTCTTTTAGCTTCAGCCTGATCGCATTGATCAACCGTCTCGGAAAGCTGAACGATGAATCTCGGGCTCATTGTTTGAATTTCTAAAATGGCTGATCAATATGATCAAGTTGCAGCTAAAGACTGCCGCCTTAAAGGCATTGCTTGATAAGTTGGAGCGGTCTTTGGCCCTTGCACCCGTATGGATATTGAGGCCACACAATGGAAGATCGTCATTGAGCAGATGTCAAAGTTAGGGCATCCAATCAAAACCATGGTTCAGCTTATACATCACTCAACCCAATCACTTGTCCATGGTTAACTCACCCCTCATCGTTCTTTCATATACTCAAATATTAAACACGAAGCAAAATGGGACGGACAGTCGTTGCATTCGACCTCTACGGCACCATCCTCTCCACTGAGTCAATAGCAGGAGAGTTGGCAAAGCTATACGGGCAAGACAAAGCTCAATCTATCGCATCGCTTGCTAGAAGGTATCAGCTTGAGTATACATGGCGTGCCAATAGCATGGGTTAGTGAAACATAATTCAAGACATGACTATAGCTGACAGTATCCAAAGGTACTTATCGCTCGTTTAGCGATCTTACGAGATGGTCATTTCGACAGGCTACCAAGGAAATTGGGGTTGAGCTCACTCCAGAGCAGGAGGAACACGTGATGAATGCATATAACGGTCTCGATACGTTTCCAGATGTTGACGATGCGCTCAAGAAATTGGCAGAAAGTCCATCTATTGACCCTTACATCTTCTCCAACGGCACCGCCGACATGATCGCCTCATCGCTCAAGACATCGCCTTCCTTGTCACAGGCGAGCAACGTGTTTACCCGGGAGAAGCTCGTGAGCATCGACTCGATTCAGGTGTTCAAGCCAGATCCTCGCACGTACAAGTTCATGGCCAAGACAGCGGGCCTGGAATTGCAGCTTGACAAGGTTTGGCTCGTGAGCTCGAATCCGTTTGATGTAGTGGGTGCGACAGCGGTTGGACTCAAGAGTGTATGGATTGATCGTGGTAGAAAAGGATGGAGTGATGGACTTGCGGGATCGTTGGATGTGAAACCTACAGTTATCGCTGCTACTGTGGATGAAGCCGTGCAGACGATTTTGCGGCAGTCTGAGAGTAGTGAGTAGAGCGACGATGATGTCATGAGTAATTAGAATGCCAAGTTACGTGTCTGGGGTTCCATAATACGTCATATATAAGATCCGTGCAATATTAAAACGTCCATATGCCAAAAGATTAATCTGTCCATGTGCTGGCGTTTGAAGCACGAACCTGATAAGGGGCCGAGAGTTGGCGAAGTGATTTTATATTTGGATCTAATATTCGATATCAGCCCAAAGATCAGATGGAAGGAAATCAAGTCAGGCAGAATTGGAAAAGCCAAGAGTTAAGCCGACTCTAAAAATAACAACTGCCATCCTTGATGTTAATGACATTCTTTCGCCAATCGGTACTCCATCGACGATGAGATTATGCAGTTTAATGAGTATCGGCCGAGTACCCACATCCGGCCGGAAAGGTGAAGACAATTGAAGATGGAGATATAGTTGAACTGATGATTGATTTAGTATGAGAAGAACAGTAGAACAATTGTAGACAAACTATGTCCTGTTGTAACCATATTTGCCGAGACCATCCATCAGTTGCTGGGTGATTGCTGTGGATGTAAACAAAACATCCATACCAGCTCATCAGGTGAAGTATCATTTTCTGTCAGCCCAAACGTCAAACTATTATTCAAGCCGAGACTTTGTTCTTAGCTTGACTAGTTTACCTATTCCATACTTCATCTCTTGAGAATAAAATATTAGCGTCTTTTCTACCAGGGCATTCCCTTCTCCCAACTGTCTGGATGACAGGACGACCGAGTCTTCTTTAGCGCTCGGGCAGTTCTAGGTTCTAGGTTCTAGGCGCTGCAATGCCCGGACCCCTCCAAACGGCCCTGTAAACCCCGGAACGTGTAGACGTGACACTCTAAACCTTGGAATTTCGGTTGCCCGTTGCCGTGCCGATGCTCCACCCCAACCTCAATTGTTTGGTTTTAGTCCACCTTCAACGGTCGATCCTAAGCTTGAGCTCGGTCCCGTCACCGTCATTTTCGATCGTCAATCACATTTTCCATTCTTTTGCTCGTCGTCCGGTCCGGATCGTACGTTGAACACTTTTTCTTTCTTTCTTTCTTTTTATTCTAGAAACACAAATAAACGAACGAGCCCAGAGCTTCAGTTCTCTGTTTCTTTTTGTTGTCGACTTTATCTTATCTTCTCGGCAAAGCTTCCTATAGCTGCCCGCCACTTTCGTCTTTCCCACTTACACAGCTAGCTGTCAACAACAAAATGGAGTCACTATTATCCCTCGCCTTCGACAACCTCTCGTCTTACGATGGACCCAAAGTTCGAAAGGGCCTTCGCCAGGTCGAAGGTCTTCTCGCCCAAATCTGCCTCTCAAATGCAAACACAAAAGCGAAAGCAAGCCCTCGAAACGACCGCGCCCATCGAAGCCGTGATTCAGACAATGACGGAAGCGATACTTCTTCGACACCGCCTCAGAAGGACCTTGCCCGGCTTTCCCGAGACCCAGCTTTCAGGGAATTCTTCAAACTACAAGAGGGTTTCGAATGGAACGTTGCTATGCGCCTGATCAGCACCCTCGATAGGCTCATGGCCAAGGGCGGTGATGGTGGAAACGACCTCTTGATCTTGAGCTCCCTCGACCTCATCCAGGGACTTCTGCTGCTTCACCCTCCCAGCAAATCTTTATTCGCTCGAGAACAAAACATGAACGTATGTAGCGCATTGGCCTTCTCCGCCACCGCCTTTTCTTTAAAAAAGCACAGACTAACAACAATTCATAGCTTCTTCTCGACCTTCTTGAGCCTTACAACTGCCCCGCCATCCAATCCGCAACTCTACTCACCCTGGTAACCGCCCTTATCGACACTCCCATCAACACACGCACTTTTGAGAGCCTTGATGGCCTTCTCACAGTCACGTCACTCTTCAAGTCGAGGTCCACAGCTCGCGAGGTCAAGCTCAAGCTCGTCGAGTTCCTCTACTTTTATCTCATGCCCGAGATACCATCCATTCCCCGAGCCGACCAGCGCGATAGCGTCCCCGCCATGTTCCAGCGCAGCCCTAGCAAGCTCGCTGGCGCTTTTAATGCCGATTCCCGACGCAAACGTTCTGGTTCAGATCCTGAAGGAGACACTTATCTTACCACCGAGGAGAAGCAAGAGCTGCTCAGCCAACATCTGAGCAGTGTAGAGGAACTTGTCAAGGACCTACGAACCTGCGCACCATTCGGCGGCGTTGTTTGCTAAAGACAGATAGAATGAGAAAAAATTGTCACGGACAACGGTTACATTTTGTATTTCTTTTCTTTCGCATTTCGTTCAATGGCGGCGTTGTTAGGGCTCATAGGCGGCGCCCTTGACGTTTCCCCCCTTTATTTGGCATGGAGTTCTGAGCATCAACTGCGATACATAATTGTTTATTTCTTTTCTCTCTATTCGGATGTGCAATGCACTCTCAAGAATTGGATGGCTCTCTTCGTATGTACGAACTGGTTGGGCGTTTCTAAGTAACCAAAAAAATTAAAATGAATAGACTGGAATGAATCTCTCTCCTTGCATTATTAATCCTGCCGTGGGCGTCTGTCCCCCATTATGCTTTGCGGTGGTGTCGGAACGATGGATAGCGGACGATTAGGGGTTACCGCTGAATCGTTACCGTACAACTCGAATCGACCGTCCATTGTTTCAGAAAGAGGTGTTTGGTACACTGTACCTGGGCTGGACATGGGTGATAATAGATCACTGCCGTCTCTTGTTGTTGAATCAATCTCGACTGGCGCCGCGATATCACCCGGGCTTTGTGCGTGCATGGGCACTGCAGCGTCTCGGCCAGGTGAAGTAACCCGTGAACTGGCCTGTTCTGTGTATGGGCCTGCTGCAGGATCTGGTCCAAAGTAGTCCCGAGTCGGACCTGATCGGATATGGCTGCCTGATATATCTGTCATGCCATCACGAGAAGGTTCGTTGGCGTGCCCGGGTGCAGAGAGTCCTGCCGCGCTTCGCTGACGTCTTCGCTTTCGCAGACACATCCAAGTAAAGCCGCCGATAATAAGGCTCGCTCCTACAACGACGCCGACACCTATACCCGCTTTTGCGCCGTCTGTCAACTTGTTATCACCATCATCGTCGTCGTCGACGACTGTGGTACCGCTTTCTGTGGGCGCAGCTTGGGCACAGTATCCTTCGCCACTAACTTGCGTGCATACTTGGTCGTTGTCGCAACATCCCTCTCCGATTGTGCAACTATGCTGGGACGTTGTGCATCCTGAAGGTATAGGGGAGAGTAGATCCGTTCTCGAAGCAGGTCTCGTTGAGGCGCAAGCACCACCAGTGCGGCATTCAGAGTTGTAACCGCAGCAGTTCCCCCCGAGATTGCTGGGGCAGAGATAGAGACTTGTTTTAGGACACTTGCGATCGCAACAACCCTGTTGCTCAGTGGTAGTTCCGCTCGCGGTGGCAGTACGAGTGCAGAAGTAAGCGGTTGAGTTGCACGGCGAGTCGGACGAGCAATTTGAACCTATAGGACAACATTTCGGGTCGCCTTTTTGGTTGACGTAGCAGTAAGAGTCGTTGTCGCAACAGTCATCAGGGAAGCCAACTTCGAGGCCTATACGATGTGAGTTTGAGTTGAGAGAGACGCTGGACGCTGAAGTGTGTGAGACTAACAGTTATGATTGCCTGAACCACAGTCTCCAGCACGTTTGGCTAGAGGATAGGAGCGGTCGATAAAGAATCGTGGCATCAGATCGCCCGGTGCAGCCTGGAGTGTTTCATAGCGTCGGTGGGCGATGGCGAGAGGAATAAAGACGATATAAGTGGCGAAGAACCTCATGGTGTGTTGTATGAGAGGGGGAGTTGTTAATTGAGTCTTCCAGGGTTCATCCTATCATCTCGTCGTTTATTCTTCGATTCGCTTTCACAATTCAAAAATGATGTATAAAACGTGTTGAAAGAGCGCAAAATCGAACAAAGGGAAAAAAACAGAATGAGATGAGATGAGGAGCCAAGACTCGAAAGAGGTCTATGCATGTAAGACTGAGAACCAACTCAGCCGAGGCGTAAGACCCTGCGCCTGCAATCCATTGTTGGGTGCATTGTCTATCATTTCTGACAGATTCTATTGGCTATTGAGTGATTGTCAGCATTTGTTTCCTATTGTTTAGGGATCACTTTACCATTAATTGTCTGCTTAAAGTGGTCGAACAACGTGGCATGGCGAACGGGGGTTCCATTTTGATGGGGCCTTTTGAGGATGCAACTACAAGTGCTTACATGACACGACCCAACTTGGTATAAAGCCCGCAAAATAGTCAGCGTTGATCACGGGCATGTATAATGAATGGTAGCCTATTTCTAATGTGGCCGTTGGTTATTAAGAAGGAAATGTAGCCTGACAGGAGTTTAATTCAATAAGTAGGTAGGTAGGGAGAGGAAAGAAGACTGTTGATGTAAACGGTGTAATCGAGATGTGTCAGAAAGACAAGATATTGGTAACCCTTTGGCCACAACAAGTATGCACTCAATATCACCCCTTCCTATATTGCCTATTGTTATTATGCACAACACGGTTAATTCTCCGATATCAACATATTTAGACCGATTTAACCATGGCTATTCCTATTCAATCTGCCCCCCGCAGATAACATTATCTCCAGAATTTCAATGACCTGCATAAAATCCCGAGGTTTATAACCCTGATTGGACCTTATCTTCATGATAAGGTCCCATGAGTTCTGTGTTTTTGTCCGAGTTGTGTATAGCCAGTTAGATGATGGCTGTTGGGAGAACAAACCCCGGCTGCCTGCATCGTGAGAGTCTAAATTCAGAGATAGATTTCAGAAGTATCACGTAGTAGAACTTGCAGTCAGGTTTCAATGTGAGTATATAGTGAGAACTTTTACCCTCCTGGGGTGCAACAATACCCTCTTACCCTTAGTACCTTGGTTGATATCTGACAAGATGCTCAAGTCTCTTGCGACCTTGTCCCTCTTAGTTTCTGCCTCAATAGCTTCACCAGCGAGGATCCCTAAACGCAATGACCACAACACCGGCTTAAACTGAATCTCCAGAGACTCTAGTCTACCCAAGATCATGTCACATTTCCTGCCATCCCCAATTCCATTACCTCGGCTGACTTATGAGAAGGCTCTATAACACTGGCGATGGCACAATTATATCTGGCTCTACCAACGGTAGACTGGACACTACCAACTACGGCGGTCCTGTTGGTCGTCTCACTCCCGAAACACTCATCGAGAGCGTTAGTGAAGTTCTAGATATTGCTCAGATCGCTATCGTCAATTTCACAGGGGGGGTAGATGGTGCTACCAGTGCGAATGCTGGTTCCGATCGCTTCTTGAATATCTCTATGGACGCCCAGAAGCGTCTTTGTAGTCCTGATTCCGACATTGTTGGGGCTGTCATGATCCACGGCACCAACACATTGGTGGATACAGTAAGAAACATATCCGGAAGAACTGATGAAAAGAAATGCTCATAATTTGCTAGGTCTTTGGCGTTGACCTTACCCTCAACTGCTCCAAGCCTTTCGTCGCCACAGGATCGATGCGTCTCAACTCTGCACTCTCAGCCGATGGACCGTCCAATTTTTACGACGCTGTTCGAACTACTGTTCACCCTGAAGCTCGAGACCGCGGTGCTCTCATTGCCATGAACGACCACCTCGTCTCGGCGTTTTACGCTACAAAGACAAATGGTAACACTGTATCAACTTTCTGGCACCTGATCAGGGATATATCGCACAGTTCATGTCTGGGCAGCCGTACTTTTTTTATTCACCATCGTTACCCAAGGCTAGGAACTATTTTAACCCGTTTGAATTGATCTCGCCTTTACCAAAGGTTGATGTTCTTTATGGTCATCGTGAGTGAGAGTTATACACTTTGCGTATGGTACTTAAACTAACATCGTGATAGAGGGCTTCGACGCTGATCTCCTCTACTCTGCGGCTAAGAATGGTGCCAAATGAGTGCATCACCATATTTCGATGCTGTTCAACCTGACTAACATATTTCAGGGGTATTATCATCATGGGTGTTGGCCCTGGTACCCTCAGTACGGCTGCTTTTGAAGCAGCCGAGGATCTTTACAGCCTAGGCGTTATCACAGTCGCTTCGTTCCGTCCGTATTTAGGACTCTCAGTTCCCAGCCCCAAGACGGAGAAGATGTATGTCAATCTTCAGTCCTTTGTATTAATATTGGTAATTGACATGTTCGCAGCATTAGCTCTGGAGTTCTGCGTGGAGAAAATGCTCGCATTCAGCTGCAACTTGCTCTCGGTGCAGGTTGTGACTTTAAAGGGATCCAGAAGCTTTTTGAGTTTTTGAGGGTGAGGTTAGGAAGGCTGTGTACAATGATGCCACCGCTTTCTTTAATGGCACAGTTCTGTGAAAAACAAATAAAGCAGAGCAATATCTTGTGCGCTTTACGAATATCACAATATGAGAAGGTTGTTGCAAACCATCCAAAATAAATTCATTCAGTCATTGTAAAGATCCCATATCCAAACACCATCGAATCATAAATCCCAAAAAAATCAAGTCATGCGTGTCTAAATCAGTGCCCTCTCTGCCAAACTAGCTGTCGATCTGATGGTCTTGAACCCGCTGGCAGGCGTCGCATCGTATGTCCCATTACCACGTATAATAGCAGATGGCACCAAAGCGTCGGGCACAAAATTCTGAGTGGCTTCTGGAGTCGGCATGGTGCTTCGGTAACTCAAACTGATTGTCGTTGTCATAGCCATTGTCGTCGTTCTGAGGGATGTAGTCTCCGATGTGACTTCGGTGCCGAGGGGAGTTTTTTGGAGGGGTGTGTCTGCAAAACGATCAGTATTCATCACTCTTATTATCTCATCCACTGTGTTAATACCCGGGGTATCTTTGTCATTACTATCCTCCGCAGCAAGCTTCCCATCTTTGTTGAAAGTTGCACCTGCGTCTTCATCTTCATCCTCCTTGAAAACATGGCCAGGGGGCTTGAAAGACCGAGTGGGCTCGTTCGCGTTGACGATCTCCGTGCGAGTGGTAGTTATCATGATAGTTGAGGATCTTGTGGTCACGGAAGTAAACACCAAGGTTGTTAGGCCCGGAGATATCCGCTCTAATGTGGCTTCCGTTTCTAGCGCTGGGGCTGGTACTTCGACTTTGGTAGCCACGGGAGAGTCTCCTTTTGTCGGTTCTAGACTTGCGAGTTCAGAAGCTGTAGCAGCTATCTGAGCCGGGCCTGTCTCTGCGGTAGCGACGAGAGATGGGGTTACTGAAGCGTCCTGCGCAGGGTCGCTCGCGGATGACCTATTACCTGGAGTGCAGTTAGGGTTTCGACGTGTGACGGGTAGACCACTTACTTCTTCATCTTCAATACATTCATCATGGGTTTCCTTTGGTGCTGGATCGCCAGTCTGTTCCGCAGGTGACGCATCGCTCGAAAGTGTCTGAAGTATATCATCAGGGCCCTCAACGAATGCACCTCCGGGTACAGCACTGGGTTCTCCTGTATCGTTGTCGCTAGAACCAGAACTGGAGTCTTCATCTTGAGGCTCCTCAGTGGGCCTGACGTCTTCTGCTGTGTTGACTTGTGTTCCGGTCGGAGCCTGAGCTTTGCCTGTGGGCTGGGCAACAGCATTGTTAGGCAAGTCGTCAGACTGGAAAGTCTCCTTATTTTCAGAGACATCTGCGGGCTCGGTCAAGGCCACGGCTGTATCGTCACCAGGCAACTCTTCAGCTTCAGCCTCGCCAGGGGGGTTGGCAGACTTGTCATTCGCTGCCTGAGTGGGATTTGCAGCTGCCGCGGCCAATGCCGAGTCTGATTGCTTCTCAAGTCCTTTTGTCTGCGATGGACCAGGCACGTCTGGTTGGTCTGGCGCATTCGGAGGTTGTGGCTCGCGAACAGTATCAACTTCATCTGTTGGTACGGGCAGCTCGGATCGCAGAGAGGGCTCAGAGACTATTGGAGGAACTTCAGATGGGCCAGGAATATCTGCGGGGTCAGGAACTTCAGCTTCAGCTGACTGCTTAGGTAGCTGTTCGGGTTGACCGTCACTGGAAGATCCATCAGAAGAACCTGCAGGCAACTGGCCCGGCTGACCGTTCGACGAGGCGCTTGTTTCCCGAGAAGGTTGTTTGTCTGGTGCACCAGAAGGCATCATGCCGTTGACTTGATCATGAAGCCTGTTGATCTGGCTCAGCAGTTCCTCCAGAGCTTCCTCGGTAACCTCAATCATATCGCCCTGGTCTTCAACCAGTCGCTTCACCAGACTGAGAGTATGATGAAGTCGATGGCCATGGTGAGATTGCCCAGGAAGCTCTTTGAACGGAACTACTTTGAGAGATCTGGTTTCTGGCTCAGTGAAGACGGCGCCTGGTAGCTTGAATGGAGTCTTGAGGCGAGGCAAGAGAGCAGCACGAGTAAACGGAGCGGTTAGGAGGAGGCATGGCAAGAGGCAAAGGAGTATGTATAAGCGTATCATTTTGTCGACTTGGGTGTGTTGGAGAGACGAATGAACAATGTGATGTGATGTGTGTCCTGGTTTGTGAGGCTCGATGGGTTGCCATGATATATCTCTGCCATGGACCCCAGGTTGTAGAGGAGCAACGCATTCCAATTATTGTAATAGCAACGCTCATATCACGATGTCTCAGTTTCGGGTGGGCATACAATGAATTGACCAACACTTGTTGTTTCACATCGAACAAAAGACGCGTTCTTCATTCCTAGCGATGAATAGATAATGAGGGAAAATTCACTCGAGTTTTCTCATCGAGACCCTTTATGACTCAGATAGATGGTTCTACAGCGTGGTGATATGTTGAAGCTGGTATTTCGACGTGGTTGCTTGGGCAGCTCATTTGTCATGCTGATCTTTTCTAGGGGTTGAAGTAAAATGCCCGGCTACCGAATGGCGTAAATTGATGACGGTATCGAGAGCCGGCAGTTCACAGTATTGGATAGCATCATCCAAGATTTGGCGGAGTCATGACGAAAGCTTAGATCCGCTTGATGGATGGGAGCGTTCTTGGTGATGAGTAGAAGTGTTCATTCTCTTGATCGCTTGTTGGAAATAAAAACTTAGTACCTAAGGTATTAAGTTTGTTTAATGAAGGCAAGTGAGGTATTGATAACAAAAGGCAGCACCGTAGATAGGCTCTGCCAAGGCCTGTGATGCCTGGCTCGAGAGTTCTGAATCAATGCCAAGTTATTCTGCAGTGGATTTGTCTTGAACTGTAGAGTTCCGCCACCCTGATTATTGCAGGGGCTTGGCTCGCTGAGTGACATTGAGCGTCCCCAGTTCTTGCTGTTTTTGCACCGTCATCGTCAGCTTGACTAAAGGAGGGGAGGGAGAGTGCTAAAATGGGGAAAAAGTCACGGAATGAGGTAAATAAAAGGGGGGTAATAATGTTTGTTTCTCTGTCTCGATTTATTGTTTCTTTATTCAGTATATTTGTCATGTGTGAAATTCTATGCGTGTCATGGTGGCCATTTCGGAGCATCACGAAATGAAGCTGAAAATAAAATTGTATGTATTTTGTGTTTAAATGACTGTTTAAAGTGTCGGGCAGTGTAAAGTGTACTTTTTGAGTGGTTGAATTGTGTTTCTACCACGAATGACACATCGCAGGGTCGATTCGGGGCTTGAAGTGTGATCGAGGGCCCGTGGGAGCTTGAATTGAAAGGGCTTTTGCTGGCTGAATCGCTCACTCGGCTGGGAGGAGTGGAATAACAATGGATAGAATTCATTCGAGGCAATGCTTTGGGAGAGATTAAGAACATGCAGGGGTCTATTATTGGCTGGAAGTAAGCGTACCCTTATGCTGCGGAAGATAGTGGCGCTAAACCCGTTAGGGTAAGAACCCAACTCAGACCTGGACCTGGGCCCGGACCTGGACCTGACTGAACATGGACCTGAAATCCCCAAGTTTGTGAGAGAGAGTGTGAGAGCGAGAGTGCGAGAGTGCAAAGAAACGCGGGAAACCAAACCCAACCCAACCAATTTTTACACTCCTTGTGCGCCGCCTTCGGCCCCAAGCACCAGAATCAAAAATGCCAACCGAACCAAGACTTAAAATGCTGCTATTCAAGACAAGGCTTTTGCCCTTGAATCTTTTCCTTTCTCCTTCATATTTAACCACCAACTTGTCTCCGTCGCAATCATCACCACCCTGAATTTCGACTCTACTCTGGCTGACATCCTCCCTCTTAATAAAAACTACCACTACTAATCGCTCCACGCAAGCCCCAAAAGCCCACCACCCCTGACCACCACGGGATCACCACCGGGTCTCTGGTTTGGTTATTTGCCGCCTCTCCCGTAACAAGCCTATTCCTCAAAACCTGCTCCTTTCCCATTCTTCTTCCATCATCATCACCTGTCGCTGCTTTTTACCACCGTAACCAACACAACATCTCGACTTGTCATCAACAAACCATTCCTAGATCATCATCAACAACAACTCTGTCTGTCTCTCTCCATCACTTCGATCATCAACCTACCATGGCTCCTCCAGCCAAATCCGCCGATGCGCGACGCAAGTCAAGCACCAAATCAACTCTGATCATCACTCGCAAAGTCTCCCCCGACAGGCTGCGTGCCGTGATCGCGCCCGACTCCATCAAAGAGGAATCTCCCGTCAAGGACACCACAGCCAAGGCAGGCTCACCTGCCGCGTCCGTTTCTGGCTCTCAACCAGCAGCCAGTGTCACAAATGGCGACAATGCTTCAGATTCAAACGCTGCTACTCCTGTCCCCGATGTAACTACTGCCGACGGAACACCCGCCCCTTCAGCCATGGGGCCGCCTACCGAGGGTCCAAAGAAGAAGGGTGTCAAGCGATCAGCCGCCACTGCCAACGGATCAAATGATGGCATACCCAAGCCTCGAGGAAAGCCTGGCCCCAAGAAGAAGCCTCGTCTGTAAGTTTTTACAATATGCGTCCCAATTTTATGCACTGTACTAATTATCTTCTAGGGAGGACGGTACGATCGATCATTCTGGCACCAAGCCTGCTGGAGGCCACAAGCTGGGACCCAAGGCAAACCAAGGTGCTATCAATGCTGGCCTTCGCGCTCTCGATCGCTCTGGCAAGCCTTGTCGCCGATGGGCCAAGGGAGGCTTCCAACTCAAGAGCTTTACAGGCGTCACATGGGAGATTCCTCGCTGGGTCGCTCCCCAGAAGAAGGCTCCAGAGTCTGGTGCTGAAGATTCGGCCGCTGCCTCTGCCGCGTCCGCCGAGGGTAGCACCAAGGAAAATAAGGAGAATGGCCAAGAGGCCAACAGTGCCAGCAACAGCAACAGCGGCAACGACGTCGAGATGCAAAGTGCCCCCAGCAACCACGCCTCATCGCCCGCACCTCTGGCTATCGCAGCTGCCTCATAGTAATCGGCGGCCGCACGCTGTCACTTTCCCTATGTAATTTACTCTGATTTCAGAGTTTGTTTCCACCATCCTACGATATTTTGCCGGCGTTTTAGGTTTACACACAACTGACGCTCGTTGGTCTGTCAGTCACTCAGGCAACATGTTTTGAGATTGAGCGAGGGCATGGATTCACACTTGATCACAGGTTTTTCTTATATCAAGAATGCGACGCTGGTGTCGCTGGCGTTACGGAACAGCGAGGCGGGAGCGCTGTGGAAAAGGAATTGGTATTGAACTTTTGGCGATGCTCAAGGCAATGTACAATTACAAGCAAGACGTGGAAAATGCTAGACATATTTGGAGGGCCGTCCAAACAAATACTCCATTATTTTATCTGAAATGAAGCAAATTCTCTTTGTTATGTGATTTTGACATGATCTCTTGTGTTGGTGCTTAGCCTGAAAGGCGGGCGCTGATCCGACTGACAGTGTTTGACACGTCGTTTTGTCGCAGGCTGCGTAGCATTGATGATTTCGGGGTTTTCCTGCTTGGCCGTCCGAAATTACGCAGTCGGCAGGTCTAAAGATAGCTGACGCAATTTGCATCGCTCGAGAAACCTAAATACATGGTGGTTGGGCGTTGCTCGTCTCGGCACATGTCGTAAAGTCGCTCAGCGTCAAGATGCGAAGAGTGGCATGCAAAGCGCCAAATTTAGTTTCCTTCACATTTTGGCCCCTTGTGGTGAGAAACCATCTCGAATGTGAGGGAATTCATTGACTTGAGCGGTTGGCGAAGAGTTTTCGGGTTACGAGATGCCCCAATGGCCAGACAGTGGATACATTTTGCGTTTGTCTTTCTCATCGGGGTCATGTCTTGATGTCGTGGTGTGGTTGCAGGGAGCACCGAGGCTTAGTCATCCAGAACGAAACTGAGTTTAGACAGCTTGTGCTTTATATGGCAGATGAACGTGCAGTGTTACATTATGCAAATTTTTAATTTTTTTTGGCTCGAGTATTGACCTTAACACATGTTCAGTTATTGAAAGTTCACGAGATACAGCAAGTCTTTTCTGGAGATAGCCGATGGTGGCTGGATAATGCTGCGAGGGGGCTAATAAACAGCAACCAGATTTGAAACCAAAAAAGCAATATTGGATCGGGGTCCTCATTGGAGGTTTGGGAATAAGTCAGCAAATAACCTCGCCTGACGTCCCTAAATGGGTATTAGCGAATGGGACTGTTGTTTCTTTCGGGTTCAGATATTATTACAGGCAAGTTGAACACGTTTCCGTCTTACTGCATCCATGTTCAACTGCCCAGAGAGAGACTATTGCCCCCTCCAAGAGCGTAATAATATCGTGTTATCACGTCTCGTCTCAGCTTGATGGACTATTCTTAGGGGTTCAAAAACTGGGCTGATGAGAGCGGGTAAGACAAAATTACCAAGTCAGATTGTGCCACCTATAAACACCTTTTTAGATCATTTATTTTATGCAGCCCAAACCTCACAAGTCAGCTTTTCTGTTGCCCCCTAGACTGTGTCGTGTTGGGGCGTTTTGCATGGCGGATCATGGAGCAATGCAGGTTAGAGAGGGTCCGGCCTGGTTAGCGGGGAAGCTGGTTACGCCTCCACTGTTAAGTTGACGCTGCTTTTTGCTAGGCGTTGGCTTAACAGACAACCAGACAAGGTATAGGTACAGAGAGGCGGGCACTGAAAGACTAAACCCGCTGGGGGAGCAAAGAGACCCTCGTGATTGATAGCGATAGTGATAGCGCAAGTTGCGTTGACCATGATACGTACCTCTCATGTGTTGAATGAGGAGAGAACCGAGAACCGAGAACCTAGATAGAACCTTGGTGATGATCCAACCATGACTCGGTTTCTAGCTCTGTCAACAGACAAACATTTAACGACCGATATTTCTTTCTTAAATAAACAAGAAATAAATCCTTTACATTGATACTCTGTTGGTTCGTTTGCTATTGTCTTGTCTATCGTCCAACGACCAACTGGTGACGGTGACGCTTCTCACGGGAGCCACCTCCACTCTATCCGTGTCGTCCACTGTTCTCCGCCATCCACCATCCGCCCGCCTTCTCCTCCAACTTGGTTCCATTCACTGCTGTACTGTACTTATTGGCTACAAGCCACCACTTCTCAATAGATTGGCATCACTCGGATTTGTTCTTGTGCTTTTCTTCTTTCAATTTTTTCTTATTCAACGACTTTACTTCTCACCCTATCGGTTAGCTCTCGACTTGCCCGAAGCTCGTGCTCCCATCCACCCTCACGGCGCCTACGTAGTAGCTAGACAACTGATCCGACTACAACACTACACCCCACTACAGACAAGCATATTAGTACTGCGCTGGGACTTGACCTGACGAACGATTCACCTTTGGCCTCTGCTGTTGGGTGGCTGATTGGGTGACGACTACACTATATTTGCTTCTGTCTTCGTGGACATGGCAAGTCCCCTATATCAAGCTTCAAGCTCCTCTGCTCTTCCCGAATCAGCATCGCCTTCCGTCGCGCCTTCACCGTCCGCTCGCAACGCCCGCTTCTCTCCTCAGAACAACCCGTCCATCGCAAATATCACCAACTTTTATACCCATCCCGCTCGTACCTCGATATTCAACGCATCCGGCGAACTTAACATCCCCGGCTCTGAACCGGCCAACACTGTCGATATGGAAGTTTTCGGGGCCGAGACTGGTGTAAGCACCAGAAGGACTGGTGTCCCATCTTTCTCGCGGGCTTTCAGTATGCTCGTGGCCTCGGAGGCGGCGGCTACTGTCGACAGTAGCTCCAGTAACGACGAAGACAACTTCTTTATCCCATCATACCTCGAGAACTCAACATATGTTCAGAAGCTCCAAGAAGCTCACAAGGCCAAGATTCAGACTCGCGAAACAACACGTGCTTCTGCCAATGGTGTTTCGCATAGTTCGGCTGCATCATACAATCAGCATCCTTTGCCTCCTGGTTCACACCGAGGCATGTCGCATACTGTGATAGAGCGCCCCCCAGTTGTGGAAGAGAATGACGATCTCGCACCTCTACCAACGAGATGGAATAAGGATGATCAAATGACAGGCATCGAGGTCCAACAGGACGGGCTCAGCGTTAAACATGTCGGACCTAAGAACCAGCACGACAGAGACCATGAGGCTTCTGCAATCCGTGCTGATCATTACATGCCTCCTCAATGCGGAATCTACTATTTCGAGGTGCAAATTCTAGCAGTCAAACGAGACGAGTAAGTGACGATGCTACCTTATCTCTGTGTTTAGACACGTCACTGACAAATGAGATAGCGCCACTGTCAGTATTGGGTTTAGCACCAAGGCGGCTGCATTATCACGGCCAGTTGGCTGGGAACCCGAGTCTTGGGGCTATCATGGCGATGATGGCCGGTGTTTCACTGGACAGAACATTGGCAAGCACTTTGGCCCTGTTTACAACGTTAACGACGTAATTGGTTGCGGTGTGAACTTCAAAGAAAACTCCGCATTCTTTACCAAGAACGGCGTAAAAATAGGTGTGTTTCTGTTCATCGTTGTTTACCCAATCCAATTAACCAGATCATAGGAACGGCTTTCCACGACGTTGGCAGGGGCAAGCTATACCCAACGATTGGCCTCAAGAAGCCTGGCGAATTCGTCCGGGTCAACTTTGGACAGACTCCTTTTGTATATAATATCGACGACATGATGCGGGTAAGCTTTTGCAACCCATCTCGCAGCATGACGCATAACTAATGCCGTTCCAGGAAGAGCGCGAGAAAGTGCGCAAAGCCATCCAAGCTACTGACGGATCAGCGATTCAACCGGACTGGTCCGAAACCGACCTCATCCAGCACTTGGTTCTTCAATTCCTCCAGCATGATGGTTACGTGGAGACGGCTCGAGCTTTTGCAGAAGATATGGCTATTCAAAAAGAAGCTTTGAATCTTGATGCAAACAGTGTGATTGAATATCAGAGCGATAGGGACGACGAAGATGCAAACAACCGCCAACGTAGGTTGGCTACACTGCCTTTCTCTTGCATGGGTGCTAACAACAACACAGGGATAAGGAGAGCAATACTTGGGGGGGATATCGACAGGGCGCTTAAATACACCAATGCGTACTACCCTCACGTGCTAGAAGACAACGATCATGTCTACTTCAAGTTGCGTTGCCGCAAATTCATCGAGCTGGTGCGCAAAGCAGCGCAGCTTAGTATGCTAAATGAGGCAAAGGGAAATAAGCACGCCAACAACCAGACAATGGATATCGACCTTAACGGAAGCGAGAATTCTTCATGGGAAACTGATGGAGGCGAAAACGCGACCGAGCTTGCTGAGCTTGAACGCAGCATGTTGGAATATGGCCAAAAGCTGCAGGAGGAATATGCCAACGACCCACGGGTAGAAGTGAGCAAAGCTCTAGAGGAGATTTGGGCCTTGGTGGCATATCAGAATCCGCTTAAAGAGCCCCAAGTGAGCCATCTCTTGGATAGGAATGGACGAGTCACAGTAGCAGAAGAACTCAACTCTGCCATTTTGCGTAAGTATAGCAATCCGCCTCCAGCTGCCATGGTCTAACTTTTAAGCAGTTTCTCTTGGGAAGTCGTCCCGGGCAGCTTTAGAGTTGATTTATGCCCAAAACACTGTGCTTCTTGAGGAACTTCGTCAAGACGGTGGTGAAGGAGCCTTTGCTTCGGTCAGCGATGTTTTGGAGGGGATCCCTCAGCCATACCAGAACTAGACGTCATCAAAGGCAATTGCTATTGCTACTTTATGGATTCCTTGCATTTTTGGGGTTTAGGTTCTATTGGGCGTTCTAGGGATATTGGTTGCTATCGCATAGGTTTTTTCTCGCGTCGCGTTTCTCATTCCTGGTCACACTTGTTGAATCAGAAGCTCACACAAGGTTGAGCTTGTTCGGAAGTGTCGTCAACTTGTAAATAACCAGCATATTATATGAAGGCTATGGGTTTCCTGGAGCGCTGCTATAGACGGGTCAAGGGACTTGAGGCGAGACAGCGTTGGGGATAGGACAGGTCAACTCTCCTCTTGCAGGTAAAGAAACACGGATTTCGAGATGCCTATCACATCGCTAAGAGTTGTTGATGATCGGCGACCAAATCGGAACTCGCTCTAATATGCTGTGAAAATGTGCCATCCACGCCCATTCTTATTTTGATTCCCGAAACTCCTCATGATACATATGATACATTGATATTTACAGTCATGTTCGGGCTGGTAGTACATTACAAGACGAGCCAACCGTCTCTTACAAGCAAATGTCCAGATCTTTTTAGGACTTTTTTACTTTTCAAGACTTTTCCCCTCCCCAGCACTGCTTGTAGAGGCGTTCTCTGTGCCTCCTCAAGTTCTGTAGACCGTCCAAGCACTCGCTCAGTGACTTGTCCTCCCAGGCAAGTGCATCGCCGTCTATCAGATATGTGTATGCGAACACATCCGCATCGAACAAGCCTGGCCCCTCGGCATCGAAGAACCATTTGTCGTCTCCTAGCAAGGCGGATAGAGCTTGCAGCGCATTTGTCGCTTCGGAGAAAAGCTGGGAGGGTGAGATAGTTGCACGATGTGTCGTCTTGAGAATCTCGGCAGTCGCGGCGGCATGGAGGGTCTGGTGGAGAGGTGCGCGGAGGAGGATCGAGGAGGGGAGGTAGAGACTCTTGAGAAGAGGGGCATTGGCCGGAAGGAGGTAAAGGGTGTATAACTATCATGGTGTTAGTAGTTGCTGTTTGACTTGGTCGTGGTTTATTTACCCAAGCTTGTCGGATGTTTTGTGTTAGGAGAGCTTGGTAGGCTTCGAGGCGGGGCGATGAGATGTTGGGGAACGTATGAGCGGCATGTTCACGGGCGTATTTGTGGATTTTCTCGCCGGTGAGAGGTTTCGATGATTGCGACGAAGATGGCAATAGAAAAGGCAATGCGCCAGAGGGTGAAGCGTGGTTATTTGAAGGTACGATGTCGAACTCGATGCCCGCGATCTTCAACACAGTCTACCGAAACGGACATTAGGAATTGGAAGCTAAATCTCGTTCGAAAGGATAAAACACACCTGCCATTTCAAACATGAAGGGTTGTAGCTCGGTTTTCCCAACAAGGCATCTTGATCGGCCACAAAGACGTATAGCGCAGGCCGTTGGCGCACGGTAGCGGGGGATCGCACGGGAAGCTCTTCAGGCCCGTAGACGTGGAGGGGGAAATGGTTGAAGAGATTTCGTATAGGGCGGGGGACGACGAACCAGCGATTAGACTGGGGAGGTTCGACGGCGGACGTCATTGCGTTCGTGGGTCGGGATTTTGCTTTTGCCTTTGTTGATCGTGGGAGGATTTGTTGTTGGACGTCGTCGTCAAAGCTAGAGCTAAGCTGGAGGAGGGGCGGCCGAAGGGGAGGACGGATCGGCGCGGCGGGCAAAACCCCGGATCGGGGGTACGTATCTTATCTTTCGGGGCACGGCATCATGAAAGCCGGGAGTTCGGGGAGTTTAGATAGAACGTTAAGGTTTCCATATTGGGAAGAGGAGCTTTTACTTTTCCATAACAATCGCGAATGGGTATTTATTGGAAACAGAGGTTACAGTGTATGTACTCGACTATGCCATGTCATAGGGGTCATTTCTTGGCCAGGTGGAAGCAAAAGATAACTAGTAGCACTACAGTAGAGATGGCCGCACGTTCATGACTCGGGATAACATTTTAAAATAAAGGTTCTTTCGGTTGGAATATCTTTTGCCGACCCGAGTAGGCTCACAGGAGCGCCCCCCCC